>NW_027181715.1:15680000-16174779 GCF_028537555.1 Battus philenor
GTAACTAATCGAGATTGCACTAGTAGTGATAGTAGATGAAGTTTACGATTTTAAAGACGCACACGATGTATTTGAAACGCAGATGGCTTGACGTATGTCGTCCACAATGTTCCCGCTCACATATCTAAGACAATGACCCAAATAGACGAGATGATATTGCAAGAAATAAAGGCAGTCCATTGAGGATTTGCTAAAGCCATCATATCTGGTAATGAACTTCTGTTTGTACAAATAATTAAGATGGGCCGTTAAGAAGACAGAGATGTAATGAAAAAGCAGAAAACAGAAGAAGATAGGATAATTCTGTTTGTTTTATAAGTTGATAATGATAGAAGAATTGTTCTGATTGCTTTTGACGTCAACAATAATATGTTACACACAATTTTGTAATTACCTGTATGTGTAGTGATAGAAACGAAGAAAATATCTGCTTTGAACTGACTTGATTTCCCAAGAGCTCAAGAATGAAGGCTTCCAATAACACATATAAAAAGAGGCTTGCATTCAGCATTTTCTGAAGCGATAATGATAAATAAACCATAAAAATATTTTCAGTATGTTTTCCACGAAATGATCAGAAACTTTGTATAACAAAATGATCGACAAATAGTAACATTGTAAATCTGTGATAGAAACTATGTAGCAGCTAAAGCCGGTTCGCCAAACAGAATTATGTCCTTCGTGTTAAAATTCCGTAAACTACAGCGGCGCTTTGTAATTAGTGCTCTATACGTTCAAATGAATGCACTTCAAAGTTATTTAATAGAATCGTTTTGATTATTTCTTGTTTCTCTAGCTGTTTTATATATTAGTGGAACCGGAAAGTAACGTCGCTTACTTAAGTTAAATTCATACGACTACATTTTAAAAAAGTTTTTATTTATAATATTTATATTCACCTTCGTTTTCGACGATCTTTTGTCATCTAGTATACAAATTTTTAATGCCGGAGCGGTAAAAATCAATTGGTTTTTCCTGTAAAGTATTTGTAAAGAAACGACATTACTTTCCGGTCCCACTATAAAACCTTTTTTAAATATTTAATAGAATCAGGCGTTATCTCGCGAAAGTCCATCCTAAGTAAGAAAAGGACCAATATTTAGCCACTTCCGCACATGCAGTGGTAGTCGTGGAACAAAGTGCACCGCCCGCCAGCTCGCTGATAAATGCGTATGCAGCAAGCAATGCGAATCACACAACCGCCACCACCAAATTACTCAACACGTGTTTCACCCCTCCACGGGGCATCTTCAGGAGTTATGTTAGAGACTCTGTGTTTGGCACTAATCGGTGTAACATAAATTATGGTGGTTGGGCTGTCGGGCGGTGCATTTCATTGCACGACTACCACTGCATGTGCCGAAGTGGCTAAATATTGGTCCTTTTCTTACTTAGGATGGACTTCTGCGAGGTAACGCCTGATTCCATTAAATGTTTTTTATATTCAAATTTTTCAAACATATTAGTATTAAGCTTTCACATAAATTGTGGATTTAGAGTTGACTAAACTTCGTATGCACGAATTCGCAAGTTGGGAGAAGAGCAAAGGTCGAATTATTGGAAATGGCGTGTCAAAGATCTTTTATGGAAGTAATAACTTTAAAGCGTCCCTTGTCGATAGTTTCAGAGGTGAACAACCTTTTTACATTAATGTTTCTATTGTAATGATTCTCAAACTTCCAAATACATAATCCATAATCCCTAGAGAAGCCATTTGACAAATGAAACGATAAAGGAAAGAAGTAAGAAAAATATTTATTTTCAAGCGTTGTATAGCAACAGTTATTTAATACACTTAGTTCGATTCAAGATAAATGTGCCAAGAGGTTCTAGACAAAAATAATGCCAAAGATGGTAATTATTAAGACAAACGTAAGAAAGAAACATAACTAAGATAGAAGAAAGGGAACGGGGCAGACAATTCACATTGGTCGAAGTCCAGATGACCGCTGGAATCTTAATGACAGGAGACCATGAACCGGCAAGCGTGGAACATCCACCTACACGTGGTATAGAGGACCTTCTGGTCTTCGGTAGAATAAACGAAGGTCTGCGAGAGACGTGTAAGTCTAGAAGTAGACTTACTAGAGCTGAGTGATGATGGGAAGTATTTATTATACGACCAATGGCAACGCCATTATCACCTTTAAAAAAAATGTAATTTTTTAAAAATAATAATAGCCTACGTGATCGGTCACGTGACTTTGAGTGGTAGTGGGGAAGGAGGTGGCATATAAATAACAAAGCGGTGACGGACTGAACTCACTCTGTGTTTGCCACTAATCGGTGTAACATTACTCCTGAAGATGCCCCGTGGAGGGGTGAAACACGTGTTTGCCGCATGCGCATTTATCAGCGGGCTGGCGGGCAGTGCACTTTATTGCACGACTACTACTGCATTGGTGGAAGTAGCTAAATATTGGTCCTTTTCTTACTGACCTTTTGAATCATAGGCTAAAGGTGAAACTTTTTTCTTTCTCTGAACTGGTTTTCGAGTAGTAGCGGTAGACTGTTCACTAAAAATGGAAGATTAGTGGAACCTACATGACCAGCTGGAATTATAGGGCTAGCCTGAAGCAGCTGCTACAATTGAGCTTGATGTTGGTTTTATATCATCTAAATGTACAGGGTCAAATTCTAAACTTTGTATCAAATCATAGTGACAACAATCGCCTGAACTTATGTTTGATTATATATAGTTCATATATGTTATATATACCTTTCTCTATTACAGACATCTTCCGTCGCTCTCATACAAACGACGCATGTGATTGGTTATAAAGTAAGGATTGTAATTGGTTGAACAAATAAAGTTAGTAGTTGGTTATCGCAGCTTTGAGGTTTGGTATGAATATAGGGTCTGGCAAAGAAAACTTTTATTTAGAGAATATCATCCGGCCGAGGGTCCGCTATCTCAGGCGCCCTTGGGTCTGTATGCTAAGCAGTTGTAAGCCCAAGCCGTGGTCACCTCTATGTGGGGCTTTTTTTATGACCCCCGCTATTGGGGGCCTCTCGTAACCCTTGTGGTGGGACAGGGTCTTTTTAGGGCAATTTTTTTTCACTCAGTTTTTTTTTATTTCCGTTCTCTGCTTCCATTCTTCACATGATCTTTCATTCCATTCTTTTATACCACATTTCTTCTTTCTTAACCTTTTGCTCTGTTCGTCTATCATTCTTCCCTTTTTCTTTTTACATTTTTTGATTTATATTTTTATTTTACATTTTTTTACACATTATTACTTATTCTATAATTATTTCTATCACAGTTTTGTTTCTATTTACGTTTTTAATCTATTTCTTTTTTTATACTCTGTTTTATTTCTTTCTATCGCCTTATGTGGGGCTTTTGAGTTAGTCACTCCATGGAACGTTCACCGAAGTGATGTAAGAGCTCGATGACTTTTCGATCCGGTAAAATATGAGGCAGATGAGTCGAGGCCGCCCCAAAAGCCTTCGAGTTTTGCTACTTTAAAATATGTCTCAGGCTAGCCGCGCTCTTCGCCCTTCTACCTCATACTTGTGGAATCAGCAAATGCCTCTGGGCAGCAGTGAGAGTTCATTAAAAAAAAAAACTTAAACAAAAACTAAAAAAAAAAAACAAAAAATATTGTCATATCTCAAACTTATAGTATAAATATCAATATTTTTATTGCAAAACATTATAAAGGTAATATCCATATGTTGTTATTACATTGCGGCTCCGCTATACGGCCCGTAGTCAATCATTCATGTTTAACCGCCCATGAAGTGGTCACGGGTTACGGTCCGTTCGTACCGCGTTAACAACAATCCTATTTACGAGGATTTATTTCTATACATTTATAGAGGAAACTGTGCTCCGTATATTTTTGATATTTTTTTTTATTTCTATATCTATTTTATTGTTGTTTATTTATCTATTAGTTATTAGTTCAAGAATCACAGTAGTGGTTGCCTAGCGAAAAAGGTTGTTACATCGATTATTCCCTCATAGATATCTTTGACGGAGACATATGTCTTACAGTGGGCGCCTATGGGCGTCTATGGGCTAAAACGACAATACATTATTTGACATATGTTCATTTTATTTTTAAACGGTTTTATTTAGTTCGACCCGTACGGAATTTGTTTATTTGGGCCAAAATTAGAAATTAAAATTTAAGCACCTTCCCGTTGTCAGATTGATCTAAAATTTGGTATACACGTCTAATTTAGATGAAAATACAATATGATAAAATCAATAACATTATAAATCTAAGATGGCCGCCGATTCAAAATGGCGGATTACATATTTTTCCTTAACCCCCTCAATATGGGTATCAAATGAAAGGGCTACACTAGTAAAACACGATGATTATGTCAAAATATAAAATTAAAGATGGACGCCGTTCAAATATGGCGGACTAGGTACATATTTTTCCACAACCACCACAATATGGGTATCAAAAAACCGTTTATCTTAAAAGTTTTTTAAATGTTTTTATAGAACACCTTTATTTGTCCCAACGTGGAATTTCCTTTATATTGTTTCAACTATAACTAAATATAAGCGTGTAGGTATGCATGTTCTTAAAATACACAAACGTATTATATCTCTTTATTACCAGATAATAAATATAAATAAAGTATATTAAACAAAAACTATTAGGTGGATCGAAATGTAATGTCGCTTTCGTAAGTTAAATTCACACGAATACATTTTTAACAAGTTTTTATTTATAATCAACAATATATTCGCCTTCGTTATCGACAACCTTTTGCCATTTATTTAAATTTTCAATGCCGGAGCGGTAAAAATCAATCGGTTTTCTATTGAATATGTCGATAGAATCTACATTACTTTCGGTTTCTCTAATAAATAAAATGTTTTCTACTATGCAGCTTATAAAATTCTTATACCCCCTATGTAAAATAAATAATTTTTATATTAAAGCGAAATAAGTAAACTCGTGTTGAGTCCACTTTGGAATTAATCAACAATCAATTTGCCCCGAAGTTGGGTGTGGGCATCACGTTCGGAAACATAGCTATAGACCTCTTTTTAAACTAAGATATAAAAAAATCAAAACTTAACATTATTTCTATTAGAAATAAATCAATTCATACAATATTCACGGTCTTTCTTATCGGTATTCAAATCAAATATGTACCAGGAAAGCCAGATATGTATCATAGATAGAATTTAAATAATCGTATTACATGATTTCTTTTAAATCTTTCTTTTATAAAGGATGATTTATTATAAGTATAAAAGCTGTGAACGTGTGAATATAACTCATGTACTATCAATAAGGTACACCCTATGTAAAAATTTATGGTTTTATAAATTATAACTAATGTAATATGATAACATAGTACATAATATGAATTCGAAATTCAAATTACTACATATTAAAATAAATAATTGTTCAATTTTTTCCTGCAGATTTTATACTAGGCTTTCTGCGAATTTATATTCAAGGTGAAGTCTGTATAATCGTGTTACTTTAAAATTGTAAACGTATAGTTAATAAATTGGGCAGAGGTAGCTTATCTGTAAGAACAGAGACTTGAAACCCTAGGTCACGGACTCGATTTCCAGAATACAATTTTGTGTACTATATAGAACATTAAGTTAATTAACAAATGGTTTGGTGACTAACTCCCATCTCCTGGGCGATGTCACGAGATGCCACATGCCGGTCTAACTCGATGTAGTCCATGATTTGATCGGTATTTGTCGTCACAGGTCTTCCGCCGGCTGGCTTATCCATGGTGTCGTTTTCACCGGCTCTGAATCGTCGAAACCATTTCTCCGCGGTTCGAAGTGATAGAGTACCATCCCCCAAAACACCATTAATCTCACGGAACGTTTCTCTAGCGGATTTGCCTTTAGCGAAGGAAAACTTTAAAATAGCGCGAATTTCGGCGTTAGTGAACTCCATGTTTACACGTCTATAACTGTTGAACGCAATATCCAAACTAATCATGCATAGCGTCGTTTTGTAGGTTATGTCAAGACCTTTCAAATTATGTATAGTATTGCCAGATACGAGCTCTGTAGCGCTTTGTACATAGCCGCGAAATTCAAAAGACAAAAAGGCGGAAGGGAGATATTTGACAACCTATTATTAAGTTCAAGTTACGTCGGTTCTTCTGCGAAGTTACAATCATAGCCTTCTCTATTGATATCTTTGCGATCATTAGGTAAATATTTAAGCATTGGGTAATTGTAATTTACATGAATACATTTTTAAAATAAATTAATATAGAAAATATTTTAACAAAACCTGTTGTAATTCTACGTAAAAGAGAAGATATGAATGTTTTAATATTTTAAAATGAAACATACGTTTCGCTAGCGGAGGGAGCTAAACTAGAATCTTTGTAATTGCTTTAATTATACAAATTAAGACCGTCTCGCTACAGCCTCTGATATATTCTTATTCAAGCCTGCGAATGTCCTGGATTATTTATTCATTTTTGAGGTTAATAAAAATTATTCATTTTTAGAAACATGCTCTAAAATTAATCTAATGTATAAAATTCTCGTGTCACGGTGTTCGAACTTGAACTCCTCCTAAAAGGCTTGACCGACTTTTACTAAATTTTATATGCGTATTCAGTAGATCTGAGAATCGGCTACTATCTATTTTTCATACCCCTAAGTGATAAGGGTGGTCTACCCCTAAATTATTTTTTTTATTTTTTAGACTATTTTTTTGGTTTTTATTTTATTATGATACAGCATACAAAAATACATACAACCTTAAATTTTCACCCCTCTACGATCAACCCTTTTTTTTGTTAATTAAAACTCTATTTTTTTGCAAAACAACGTTTGCGGGACAAGCTAATATAATATAAGAAACTATCTCTTACAACTTTCTATACCTTTTATACATGGTGGTTGCAACAATTCAAAAGAAATATCATACCTTTGTCGATATTTTCGGAGAACAGAAGCTCAAGTAAGTTATCTAAGGGTGATAAACCATATCAATAAGGCTGCAATAAGATCGGCAGTCGCAATTGAAACGTAACCTATACAAACTACCATATAAGTTATCTGAGCTCGTTGGTAAATATAGAATAAAGCCTTAAAAGGTTGTGTTAGTTACTTCAACAGAAAGATCCGTCCTCTTTTCAACCCATACACGCCCATTGAGGCATATACGACTCGGTGTTTAGCACTAATCTGTGTAACAACTCCTGAAGATGCCCCGTGGAGGGGTGAAACACGTGTTGAGTGAATTTACGGTGGCGGTTGTGTAGTTGGGCATTGTCTGTCGCATGCGCATTTACGAGCGGGCTGGCGGGCGGTGCACTTTCATGCACGACAACCACTGCATGTGCGGAGGTGGCTAGATATTGGTCCTTTCTTATTTTGCATATACCTCTTCCAAATATATCTATTGTGGGGATATACCATGATCAACACGATCGGCAGGTGGATTGGCAATCGCAATATGGTATTATGGTACGCACAAGATGTTGCTGTTCGTCAATTGGAATTTTTTTTTGTGAGCAGTAGCTATTTTATGTAATAAATAAGAAAGGTTTAAATAATTCATAAGATAAGGATTTTTAGGAAGGTGACTTTGTGTTTGGCACTAATCGGTGTAACATTACTCCTGAGGATGTCGAGTGATTTAACGGTGGTAGTTGTTTCGCATTGTTTACCGCACGCGCATTTATCAGCGGGCTGGCGAGTGGTGCACTTTATTGCACGACTACTGCTGCATGGCGGAAGTAGTTATATATTGGCCCTTTTCTTACTCAGATGATAAGGTTATATACCGAGAATCGAACCTTCGATTGCAAGTTTTAGTCAATAGCGTTGGGCTACCACTGTTCTAGATTACAAACCTAGATTACTTAACTTCTCTATTTATACTAAATATAAAAAAACGTGATTAAAAATTGTATTTTAAATGTAGCATTATACTTTATTACGCCAAAGACATATATGGGGTGATATACCATAATCGTTGATGATCGTAGAGCATCATAATATGCAGAGGAAGCCGCTACTCACCTTCTGGAACACTTGTATCTGTGAGCACTGGCAATTCTAGATATAATGCACAGAATGTAATTTATATAAATTTATGTTCCTGGAGTCGAATCCGCGACCAACGATCGCAATTCACATTCATCTACCGCTGGTCAAACTAACGAAAGAGCAGCTAAGATATAGTTATCTAAAATAAAAACCGAATAGTAAAATCACGAATAGTGTCGACAGCTTAGTTCGACATTCGCTGACAGAATAATCAACGTTCCTTTTTTAAATTTTATCTCCGTCGCTTTTTCTGAATTTAAACATTTTTCTAGTTTTTTTTTTAAATTGAACTACATCCACAGAGATAACGCGTCTGTTCTATTTTTATTCTAAATTTTTATTTAAATTACATAATTGAAAGTTTTCAGAGTGACATATATTATATACATATTGATCCTCAATATAAACGTCTTATAATTGATTCCATTTTATACTAAAATTGGGCATTTAATATAATTTTGTCTGTCGACCAATTGTCTGTCGATCTAACGTCCGTAAAATCGGCACAAGAGTCTTATTGTAATTGTTAGTTTTTGATATTAAGTCCAGGTACATAAAAAACGATAGAATACGAAAAGAAATCTCTTAACTATTTATTTATAATACTAGTACAATCTTAAACATATTCGATTTGTTTTTTTTTATAAAAATTTATATTCCAAAGACATTAGCGTCCGTGCCATTTGTTTTTACATTTACCTTTAATATAGCCGAATTTTATGCGTACGTTCACTCATGTTACGGTGGTTCCTTAGTCTCTTAATATATTTTAACGACGCCCTAACAATGTTCTGTTTTTAAGGTTACGTTTCGTGCGACCACTTTCACATTCCTACTCCATATTGCCATCCTCAGTTTGTACGCCAATATTTGTGCAGTGGTTGCCGTTTGTGTGACGTGATATTGCTACCACCGCATGATAGACACTGTTATATAGCTCTAGGTTGTTTTTAGTTCGACAGACAAAGACAACCGCCTTCCTCGACCACTTTCACATTCCTACTCCATATTGCCATCCTTAGTTTGTACACCAATATTTGTACAGTGATTGCCGTGTGTGACGTGATATTGCTACCACCGCATGATGGACACTGTTATATAGCTCTAGGTTGTTTTTAGTTCGACAGACAAAGTAGACCCCCTTCCTCGACCACTTTCACATTCCTACTTCATATTGCCATCCTCAGTTTTTACGCCAATATTTGTGCAGTGGTTGCCGTTTGTGTGACGTGATATTGCTACCACCGCATGATGGACACTGTTATATAGCTCTGGGGTGTTTTTAGTTTGACAGACAAAGACGACCGCCTTGCCCGACCACTTTCACATTCCTACTCCATATTGCCATCCTTAGTTTGTACGCCAATATTTGTGCAGTGGTTGCCGTTTGTGTGACGTGATATTGCTATAACCGCATGATGGACACTGTTATATAGCTCTAGGTTGTTTTTAGTTCGACAGACAAAGATGACCGCCTTGCACGACCACTTTCTCATTCCTACTCCATATTGTCATCCTCAGTTTGTACGCCAATATTTGTGCAGTGGTTGCCGTTTGTGTGACGTGATATTGCTACCACCGCATGATGGACACTGTTATATAGCTTTAGGTTGTTTTTAGTTCGACAGACAAAGACGATCGCCTTGCCCGACCACTTTTACATTCCTACTACATATTGCCATCCTCAGTTTTTACGCCAATATTTGTGCTGTGGTTGCCGTTTGTGTGACGTGACATTGCAACCACCGCATGATGGACACTGTTATATAGCTCTAGGTTGTTTTTAGTTCGACAGACAAAGACGACCGCCTTGCCCAACCACTTCCACATTCCTACTCCATATTGCCATCCTCAGTTTGTATGCCAATATTTGTACAGTGGTTGCCGTTTGTGTGACGTGAAATTGCTACTACCGCATGATGGACACTGTTATATAGCTCTAGGGTGTTTTTAGTTCGACAGACAAAGGCGACCGCCTTCCCCGACCACTTTCTTATTCCTACTCCATATTGTTATTCTCAGTTTTTACGCCAATATTTGTACAGTGGTTGCCATTTGTGTGACGTGATATTGCTACCACCGCATGATGGACACTGTTATATAGCTCTAGAGTGGTTTTAGTTCGACAGACACAGATGACCACCTTTATCCCTGGAGCCTCGTGGATGGTGAGTGTCATTGATAGTTCATGCCTTTGTACCGTAGCCTTGGTTTCGATTTGTATTCGAATTAAGGTATTCATGACCCAGCTTCCAAGTTCAGATATAAAAAGATACAAAAGCTTCGGCTGCATTAGTCACAAGCTTTCAAGGCTTTACATGAAAACAATACAACTATCCCCCTATTTACACGGTACTTGTTTTACACGTTTTCGTTTTTACACGGTTTTCCAAATAAAGTTTTTTTTTGTTTTAATAACCGAATTTATTACCATCTCTCATAATGTAAATATTTCTGCTTCAAACATCGAATCGGCATAAATAACTTCGAGTGATGAAAGTGAATTCGAACCTTCGATTCCGAAAAACAGAATGAGTGTAAGTTATTTTTTGTTCTTCCGTTTAATGTATTGTAATTAAATATATAAAAAAAACAGTTTTTCCGCGATATATTAAATATTTTAACTTGTCAATGCATTTTATTTTTATTTCTGTGTACACCTAAAATTAATGAAAAAAATCACATCTGTCGAATAGCAAAATCGTGCATTTTCTGCAAGTTTTTCGATTTACACGGTTTTGACTTGAAAATTTTTAATTTTCGATTTACACGTTCCTCTCAGGAACGTATCTACCGTGTAAATCGGGGGATAGGTGTATTTAAAAACGCTTTTTCATATTGTAGAATGTACTTAAAACAATCTATTTCAAAGCGTAAACTACTAATTTATACATTCATGGGGCTTTAGTTAAAAATTACAAAGTTCTATTAAAGTTAAGTTGTGTAACAGAATTAGCTTCGTAAATTTAAACTCGTACGTTACCTCTTCTTATTTATTCAGTAAGTCTCGGACCTCATCCCGCGTTAATATTTATGAGTTCAGACAGGATGCGGAGCGTTAAAATTTTTATTTAGCCTCCATATTATGCGGCACAACCTTCTGACTATGATGCAAGAATATCAGCTGACACGATAAAGATTCTAGATGAAATTCGTCTGATTTTTTATTTGGTTCGCTTAAAGATTCTATTGCGTATTTTACAAACTGTAAAAAAGTTGACAACTACATAAATAAATAAATAAATAAAACTGTAGTATCTGTTTATGATAGTAATATGAGTGTTTGTCACCACGCACACACACACTTATATATATATACATACATATAAATATATATATATATATATGTGTGTGTGTGTGTGTGTGTGTGTGGTGACAAGCACTCATTATGTAGATATACACGGTACATAAATCAAACTTACATAAAACTAATTAAAAATTTTGGTTTTTCAGGACTTATCCTGGCAAGTGTCTGATCTAAAAAGCAGTAATTTAGGCTATTTTTTTTAAATAGCTTTTTCGAAACCCGTTTTTAAATAGTGTAGGCAATAAAGTCGTCTGAAGAACGAACTTCTACTTTATTTCATGTCACCGCCTATTAAGTGCAGTGAAATATATAATAAGGCAACGGACGCGCAATAGAAACCGCATACTTTATTGCCTTAATTATACCTTCTGCACGCTTTTGATGTCTCGCCGTCAGCCCCGATACGCTCGTTCATTAAAATCGTCGATTATTCCTGGCGGTCTCCCTTGTGTCAGATATGAACAATTTCATCTTCTACCTATTTTTGAAATTATTATTGTGTTTTTATTTTTTCGATTTATATAGTGACGATTATAGCTGAGATCAGAATAGGTCAAATTTCTTTCGGAAGCTGTAGAAAAAGTATCAACTAACAAAAAGCTCAACTACAACCACCCGCCATAAACACTAGCGGCCAGTCCAATAAAAACTTCCGATACTTCAAAGAGCTTCTTTAATATGTGAGCTTTCATTGGCGGGAAGTTGAAACGGAAAAGTTTCACATCAACTTTTAATTGGAAACCTTAACAGGTGCAGTCGACAAGCGAGCTTTTCTGCATAATAAACTTTATGAGAAGACTTTAAAGATAATTTTATTCAGAATAAATATAGGGTATGACTCTCCAGCCTTTTTTGCACACAATACAACAAAATCCATGGAGTCGCATTTATATTTAATTATAAATAATATAATTATTAAGCTCACAATCGATCAACGTATATGAATAGAGGTATCTGACTCACACGCAAGTCGATAAACAAATTATCTTTAGGCAAGGCTAGGATACAGAGACAAGTTCAAGATGATCACCATCCACGAGGCTCAGGGGCTAAAGAGAGAGGCGATCATCGTTGTTCATCGAACAACAGACACCCTCGGGCTGTATAACAGCGTCTATCATGCAGTAGCAATATCACGTCACACGAACTCGTGCGTGTATTTTACATACGAGACTCAAGATGCGATCGCAAGATTCATCGATGTGAATACAGCAGCCGCCGTACAGATAAAGGCTTACAAGGTGAGGATAGCAATATGGAGTAGCGGTGAGGAAGTGGTCGCACGAAGCATACGCACCTGCCAAGTTTATATAATGTATATTATTATGTATATCATGTATATTATTAGTTTGTAAGAAAAAGACTAATATTTAGCCAATTCCGCACATGCAGTGGTAGTTGTGCAACAAAGTGCACCGCCCGCCAGCCCGCTAATAAATGCGTATGCGGCAAACAATGCGAATTATACAAATACCACCGCAAAATCACTCAACACGTGTTTCACCCCTCCACGGGGCATCTTCAGGAGTTTTGTTACTCCGATTAGTGCCAAACACAGAGTGACTCTCTGTGTTTGGCACGAATTAACGGCGGATTATCACTTTTTTCCTTCTCTTTAGCTGATAGACGGCTATTGCAAGGCATACGCCTTCCGCAAAGATCGCCAAGATGAGCGGTCCCTAGATGCTCGCATCCAGCGACTTCAAGCGATTTTAACTCACTTTTATGTCATATTTCAATTAATAATAATAACAAAGCTTTGTTTTAATTTATATAAATGACTTAAAAAATTTTAGTTTTTAACGAAAGTTTGGTGATTTTGTATTAAATTTGTATGGACCCCTCAGGGAAAAAGCCTACCCCAAAGCTGTCCATTACTCTATCCTTGAAAACTTGGAGTCACCCCTGACCTGCCGTATCCACGATCTCGTTAGCCCATCTAGCATTAGGTCTACCTTTCACTCTTGTACCTCGTGGTCCCTTCCTAACACTAACCAAGGAACACTAATTAAAATACACATAATTGTATCGATATTTAGATTTCAAATCGTGTTATTTGATTAAATTTAAAAATAAATTCTTAGTTAACGAACCACTGTTTTATATAAAATACAATCAAGAAGTAAATTCCACAAATACGGCGACAGTACAATCTTGTCGGGTATTTGTGGTATTTTATTACTCCATCGTATTCGTTTAGTTTAGATTAAGTAAATAAACGTTGTTATTTGTTAAAGCGAAATGTTGTGTGGAATTTACTGAGGAACTTCGGTACGTATATATACTGTTATTATTCTATTTACCCTTTCCACCACATCTCTGGAGGAACAGAGATTTATTTTGTTTAATTCTCCTCTTCCGTGCATCACAATTTTTTGTTACTTTTTTATTCCTTTACATTTAATGGAATCAGGCCTTATTTTGCGGAGGTCCATCCTAAGTAAGAAAAGGACTAATATTTAACAACTTCCGCACATGCAGTGGTAGTCTAATCTATTTGTTGATATATGGGTCCATTGTATAGACATATGTTGATTAATTTTAACGCTTTCACGACCACGGGGACGCCGGTGTCCCAAGCAAAAATCATAGATTAATTAAATATTTACGTAACCATTGTAAATTATTTTTTTGTTTTAATATTTCGGAAAGTACCTTTTTATTGTTTTTTACTGGCAATATAGGATAACTGACACCGTTTATTGTTTATCGTCATCGGAATGTTAGAGTTCTTTTATCGCGAATGATCTGCTATTTGGAATAAATAATTGATATTGTAAAAGTGCTTTTCAAGTTTTAACAGTGTCAAATAATCATTACCTGTTAAGTAAATTGTTATTCTAAATATTCAGTAGTAACGTATTTATGTTGTATTCTGTGATAAATCGTTATAAAGATTATGGGACACAGATGTCCCTGTCGGCGTAAAGGGATACTTTTTATACGGAATTTCTTAACTTTTGGCCTGGTGATATACCAAAATACTATCATTTTCTTATTCATATTTTTCTCAGAATATGTTTCGTAAGGGACGTGGAGTTTTTGAACTTCGAAAAAATAAAATCTTCAAATTTTTGTGGGTGACAATAGCGATGAGGAAGATGACTTAGTGCTTGATGACGAAGACCAAAGACTTCTAGTACAGGATGATGACCAAGAGGTATTTGATGTCGAGGTTGAAGAAACAACGACTCTTCAACGGCAAGAATCACCTGAACCTTCAACGTCTCAAAAAAATAATCCATCTAATCATTAACCAATCATCTAATAACAGAAATTGTTTCGCCGAGTACTACAAATAACTTGCCCTATTATATTTATTTTATTCATAAACAAGTAAAAAAAGTACACTAAGTAACAAATGTACATTATTTACAACAAAACAGACTTACCTATAAGTAAACCAAAATTTAGAGTTTAAGTAGAAAGTAACCCTTAGCGACCATAGGGACATATTTGTCCCATAAATTTCCAAAAAAAATGTAAAACTTTTTTGAATTATTAGTATAAATTATGTTTTTAGGATGCCTATTAATTCATTACATCTAGCTAAATTGAATAAATAAGGTACCATAACCTTATTGTCCTGAAAGGGTTAAACAATATTTTTTATGTATTTATAATAAGAAATACGTATGTGCGCGACAAGATGGTTCAAGATAAAAGGAAATACAAGCTCTAAGCTTATCACTGAGCTTCGCAACGGAAGCTCGGGGGTAAACACAAAAGTTTGCATATCGTTACCCTGCGCTCCAAGGCTTTAGATTTTAAAAATGAGATGGAGGTTTTATTTTGTAAATTATCTCTGCACTGTTTTACACTTTATATATTAAATTACGTTATTTAGGTAGTGCTATGTTTATTTTATATATTTCAAAAACATATATATATATACATGTTACTTTTACTAATTTTCAGAAATAATGATTTCTTGAAATTTAATACTTGCTCGTAAGATTTGATTATATGAAAATCTTTCAATATATTGGGTAGTTTTTACGTAATGGAAAATTGTTTTTTTTTACAACTATCAGTTCAAAAAAGTTAACGTTTCAGGATAGTTGGTCAAGCATTATGCTCAGTGGAAAATCATTCCACAATAGAACGGATTTTTTTTAAATCTAACATTAATTTGAAGGGGATGCAATTAGTTTGTAAAAATAAATAGGTAATTTACATTTTATTACCAATTCACCTTACTTTTTGATTTGTTTATGTTGTTCCAAAAGTTTCACCTTAAAGTCACTAAATCGGAAAATAAAATATATTTCCGCACTAGACGTAACTGAAACTATATCAAAAAGGTTTGAAAATACAACAACTGAAACCATATGAAGACAAAATGAATTGAAAGTTAAAAAAATATTAACACTTAGACTTAACTTGAACTTAACTTAAACTTAGCTTAAACTTAACTTTAACTTAACTTAAATTTAGTTTAAACTAAACTTAAACTTAACTTAGAGTTAACTTAAACTTAACTTAAACTTAACTTAAGCGTAACTTAAACGTAACTTAAACCTAACTTAAACGTAACTTAAACGTAACTTAACTTAAACTTAACTTAAACTTAGCTTAAACTTAGCTTAAACTTAATTTAACTTAAACTTAATTTAACTTAAACTTAACTAAGTGGTCAAATCTTGTAATTTACAAAGTCACCAGAAAAAAAGCAGTAATCAATTATTAATTTAAAATGTTATAATCAGAATTTTGAAAACGCCTTTTCTTACTATACTATCATTACAATATTATGAAGACATTGATTTTTAGATAGAGTTTAATATTCGTAAATATAAAGCATATGAACTATGTATTCAACCTTTCACAGCTTTTATACCTGTATCACATTACTTCACAGATATGGATACATATGGGTATAAAATCAATGTAAATAAATCATATAAATGTAAAAATCAATTCCGTTTCAATATTCTAAGTGACTTTAAAACATTTCCTGAGGGAAATAGTCGAGACGGTCCGACGTGAGTCTGTGAGCTTCCATTTTTCTAGTTCGGTGGAGAACTAAATAAAACGAAACGGTATCGATTGTAACATGTGGTTGCTTATAATATTTTTAAACATATAAAAATTATCTTCTTCTGGAGGTATTTCACGTAAATCGGCGAATATAATGTCAATCATAATTTACTTGTAACACCACCGATGTAAGTTTTTAAGCCATAGTGTCATCTTCAACAAAAATGCAACTGCACGATGATGACCTATGTAAAGGCGAAATTCCAAACAACGTAGAATTTTCACAGACGGTTCCAAAACTGCAGATGGTTCCGCTTGAATCTTCTCGGAAGACAAACATCAGCATAGGAACGCCACTAGGTAATCACAGCAGTGTTTCAAGCTGAATGCATGGGTATCATAAATGCTGTCGCCGCCCGGACTGCTACGATGGTAAAAGGTTGCTTCATTCTATACGACAGTAGAGCAGTGTTACAAGCCTTCAAGATTTACGATGAATTCTGGGTTAACATATGAGTTTCATAGACGTCTAATGTAGGTATGTAGTAACAATTTTGTTACACTAAATTACTATACAATACACTCGGCGTGAACATATTTACAGTAAGTTTGTAAAAAAATACTTATTTGGTTTTTGAAAGTTGCCTCCTTGAAGTCTTCCTCGTGTGATATTGTACTTTTCTGTTTATTATTATGAAATTATTTAAATGTGAAGCATGTACAATATAATATATTAAATATAATGAAAAAATATAGTTTTTCTTTTGAACACTATGTGTTCACTAGGCTTGAAGTGAACCAGATCAAAGGATTCAAGATCAAGATTCACTGAGATGTACGACGTATTACCACTGCTCACAAACAAGTTTCCAGAGCATGGGCAGCAGCGATCTCTGCATACCATAATACCACACTGCGATCGCCAAAAAATCTGCCAATAGTGGCGATTATGGTATATCCCCCAATGACCTCTTTGAGAAGGCCTAAGTCTTGCAGAGGGCATTAATTAATTAATAGTATACTTATTGTAAAACTCAATGTAGATGACACTGCAGATAGAATCTAACTAGATATGGCTTGGAGGTTTGAATTTTTCACCAATTCTTATATCCGAACAATGACCTTTTTTAAACTAGGTTAGATGTATGTCGTAGCTCAACAATGTACACTCGATTCATTGATTCGATTTATTTTTATTGAAAGTGGTTGATTCGTCGAGTGTATATATATATATATATATATATATATATGCTTATAGCGAATAAAACGATGCTAAAAATGAAACATTAAATGCTAAGTGTGTGTGAATATATATGTATATACTTGGTAATATACATATGTAATCTGTTTAATGTCTAATTATTTACTTATGGCTAAAATTTTTTTTTTCTCGAAAAACTCTGAATGAAACATTAGATATGGTAGGTAAGTATGTTACGCTGGAATATCAGAGAGAGGGGGGAAAAGCACAAAACGTTTCGGGAGCGTTGTTAGCCAGTAAACATTATTCATGTCCCGAATGTTTGAGCGGTCATAGAGATTCCCTCGCAATTTACACGGGTTTCGCAAATTCAAAGACATGTGCTGAATATTTTAACCGGAACCCCTTTTGCGCAAAGTTATGATGCTAATTTAAAATGTATATTCGTTACTTCTTTTCAACGGTTGAAATTGTGTTTATATCTAACATGTCATGCAGATATAATTTTTTATCTCTAAAACATTTTTTGTTTACTACCTTTGATATAGTACCATATACGCTATGATAAAAAAGTCGGATTAAATTTTCATTTATAACTCACAGGCATTAAAAACTCTTATATTTTTTTCCCTGCGTCTAACATCTCCTGAAAATGCTCCGTGGAGGAGTGAATTACGTGAAGAATAGATTAACGGTGGTAGTTATGTTACGCATTGTTTACCGCACGCGCATTTATCGGCGAACTGGCCGGCGGTGCACTTTATTGCACGACTACTGCTGCATAGCGGAAGTAGCTATATATTAGTCCCTTTCTTAGTTAGGATGGACTTCCACGACGTAACGTTTGAATCTATTATATATCATATATATTAATTTACACTAAGTATCTCATTTACATCGAATTGTCTAGAATATGAATAGGTATACAATTTTTTCAGCGCTTTAAATGTACATGCACGAAAACTCATCCGAATTGAAGCGAGCTAAATTAGCGCTGTTTCGTCGCTTCGTGCCTCATTTCTATAGAATCTAATGAGGTATTTATTTGAATAGAACTTAATTATTTACAATTGTTATAATTTGATTAGAGAGTGATAATATTAGTGATTCATATGCCGTGTAAGCCTCCACTTTATATCCATTTTCCTTTTATTCAATACCATTCTTTCTTCTCTTCATACATTAACTATTACAATTTCTTTGTTTTTATTCTTTATCACATTTTTGGTCTATAAATATTTTGTATGTATTATTTTATTTACTTATTTATCTACTTGCCTATTTTTAAAATTTAATTAATTTTTTTTAATTACGCCACTCCCGCTATGTAGCAGTAGTCGTGCAATAAAGTACACCACCCGCCAGCCCGCCGACAAATCCGCATGCGGCAAACAATGCGAATTACACAACTACCACTGTTAAATCACTCAACATGTGTTTCACCCCTCCACGGGGCATCTTCAGGAGTAATGCTACACCGATTAGTGCCAAACACCGACTCGATGCACTTTGTTGCACGACTACTGCTATATAGCGGAAGTAGCTATATATTAATCCTTTTCTTACTTTGGATGGACTTCCGCAAAGTAACGTCTTAATCTATTAGAAATGTTTTAGTTTAGTAGATCCTTAAAGTGATGGTATTGTTGACATTTTACAATGTATTCACGGTGTGTTGTTCCAGAATTCATACAGAGTTACACCAGGATCGGGTTGAGGATCACATTTTGCACGTTAGTATATACTTACGACGTTCTAACAATGTTCAGTTTTTAAGAATGCGTTTCGTGCAACCACTTCTTTGTTATATTATATTGACATCGGCAGGTTGTACGCCAGTATTTATGTGGTTGCCGTATACACATCGATGAATGTTGCGATCACATTTTGAGTCTCGTCCGTGTATTACACGCACGAGTTCGTGTGACGTTGTGGGAGTCGTATATACACTGATGTGATGTCTAAATAAATAATAGGTGTAAGATTTTGTGGGCGAGCGTAGCCGACCGGCGAACTTAGTGTGCCGAATTAGTGCAGCGAGCTTATGCACGCACCGGTGACGCGGGCGCAGACCTTTTGTTACTTTTGTTTCTTTTGTTTCTTTTATTTCTTTTGCGCCTTTGTTCTATTGCCAGCTTTCACTCGGTCGCAGAGCACATTGCGCCCCAGAGTCCTACGACGAATGCACGTCCTTTTTGCTCGCACTCAAGCGCTAATAAAAATTTGTTCGTGTGTTAAATAAATTGATAAAGTGTTACAAATATCTTTGAATAAGCCACTAACTCTTTAACGTGATATTGCTGCCGCGTGATGGACACTGTTATACAGCCTGAAGGTGTCTGATATTCGACGGACAACGATGAACGTATCACTCTTCAAGCCCTGAGCCTCGTGTATGGTGATGTCCTTGAATCTGTCTTTGTACTACAGCCTTGGCAAATGCTTACTCAGACACTGCTCCCGATTCGCATCCAAAAGACGTAACCACGTGACCTTATGTGAAAACCTTATTATACCTTCGCTCAACTTACCGCACCTTCTCAAGAAAAAATCTACAGCAGAATCTTTTGATGAGTTGGCTCGGCACATTGTCCTAAATCTCAAGGCATTTAACGGTCTGTAGCGCTTGGGCAGCGACTTGAAATAAAATAATGTAGCAACTAATATATAATTGAGTATTTGAAATTGTATTGTTAATAAGTATAAATTTTAGCTGTATTTAGCCGTAAGAGAAAATTGTGTAAGAGAAATTGTAAAAAATTATAAAACGCTCTCGTGCCTCGCAGCTGGGAGAAGAAAGATCCGTATCAAATAGCGGCAATCTTGTGGATCTTACATGCGTACACCAATACCCTTGAAAGATTTGTTAACTTTTTTAATCTAAATATAAGCGTTATGAGTTTGTTTTTATTTCCTGTATTTATTATGTCTCTGTCACTATTTTTAATGTATGTTATTTAAAATGTATTTCGAAGCAACCGTTTAAATAGTTTTGGACATAGTTTTCTTCTACAAATTTTAAATATCATCGGATGTATATTAGGGGGGCCGGAAAGTAATGTCGTTTCTGTCGACATATTTTACAGATAAACTAATTGATTTTTACCGCTCCCGCGTTGTAAATTTGTATTTTGTTTTTATTAAATTTTAATTATCCTTTGTCTTTAAATCACTATGTTTATTTTGGTTACTTTGTGATTCGAATTTGATAAAATTCAAACACATTGCATCGATTTTTGAGATTATGATATCATTTTAAAGCTTATAAAATATGCTATCAAAATATATATAAAACATTTTTTTTATTCTTTAAAAATTTAATACACTTTTTATTCATTATGTAAAGATGAGTCGATTCGGATGCACGCAAGTTTAGACGGTAAAAGGTTGTAGATAATGAAGGTGAATATATTGTTGATTAGAAATAAAAACTTGTTAATGTGTAGTTGTTTGAATTTAACTTAAGATAGTAATATAACTTACCGGTCCCTCTAACATATAAATCGAAAATACTAGCACTGCGTGAGTGCGGGAACCTTCAGTTATTAAACTGAAAATATGTATACTAGATGGCAAAAGGTTGTTGATAATGAAGGTGAATATATTGTCGATTAAAAATAAAAACATGCTAAAAAGGTAGTCGTTTAAATTTAACTTAAGATAGTAATATAACTTACCGGTCCCTCTAACATATAAATCAATAATACTGGCACTGCGTGAGTGCGGGAACTTTCAGATATTTAACTCAAAATTTGTATACTAAATGACAAAAGGTTGTTGATAATGAAGGTGAATATGTTGTCGTTTACAAATGAAAACTTGTTAAAATGTAGTTGTTTGAATTTAACTTAAGTTAGTAATATAACTTACCGATCCGCCTAACATATAAATCAATAATACTAGCTCTGCGTGAGTGCGGAAACTTTAAAATATTAAACTGAAAATTTGTATACTAGATGTCAAAAGGTTGTTGATAATGAAGATGAAAATATTGTCGTTTACAAATGAAAACTTGTTAAAATGTAGTTGTTTGAATTTAACTTAAGATAGTAATATATCTTACCGGTCCCTCTAACATATAAATCAATAATACTAGCACTGCGTGACTGCGGAAACTTTAGTCATTAAACTAAAAATTTGTATACTAGATGTCAAAAGGTTGTTGATAACGAAGGTGAATATATTGTTGATTATAAATAAAAACTTGTAAAAAATGTAGTCGTTTAAATTTAACTTAAGAAAATGATATAATTTACCGATCCCCCTAACATATAAATCAATAATACTAGCACTGCGTGAGTGCGGGAACACTCAGATATTAAACTGAAAATTTGTATACTAGATGTCAAAAGGTTGTTGATAATGAAGGTGAATATATTGTTGATTAGAAATAAAAACTTATTAAAAATGTTGTCGTGTGAATTTAACTTAAGAAAGCGACATTACTTTCCGGTCCCCGTAATATGTTACAAATTATCTTTTCGTTATTATCTTTTTATTTTTGGTATTTTTAAATTATGATTAGACATTGAAACGAGGCTCTGAACACGCTATTTAATGAACTGGGCTTCGCATACATTACTTTCCGGTCCGCAAAATATAATTTTACGAATACTTACATTTTGAATGTTAAGGTAAAGTGGCTTTGGAAATATAAGTAAGTTAAGAAACTTAGTAAATATTTACGTCAGTTCCTCAGGGGACCACGCTACGCAAATAACAGTGAGCAGAAACAACTTGCCATTGTTTTATCTCTCTTAATAACGTTTAGCGTAAACACTGGCATGCAATTAATTTTAAGCACGAACTTTAACTCGGTATTTCATTGCGTGCTTTCGGGGAAAAATATCTCCCGGTCGGGAGCTCGGATTAATTTGTGTACGATAAAAATGTTTGTTCACCGTCAGATAAACGAAAAAATGTGAGATTGTAAAGTTATGTTCAAAATATATGTTATAATGTGATCATAGTTTTCGTTTGTGAATATTGGACCTGTATACCAACTGTGGTGTTATAGATATGATTTACTAGTAGGGCTTACACCCAAATTATAGATTTTGACAGTGCTTTAAGCTCAATGGAAGGCTAAAGAATAAAATATTTTTTTACATATAAAATACGCAATAATATTCAACAGTAAAATACTTTTACTAAAACTACATATTAAATATTTTATATTTTTTATTTAAGATTAAAATCATAAGATTGCTACCGGACACCCTGTGGAATGTTACGCAAGGCATAGACCTCTCGGAAAGATATCAATGGCGGAGTCTATGTCTACGATAAAAAGCAAAAGAACTAAAAAACTCTACTCATCCTTTAAGCAATTTTAAAATTACAACGTGAAACGCGGCGTAGTTGACGGAGGAACTACGTTCGAAGTTATAGACAATTACACACACTCACATGCACACACAGAGAGAGAGAGAGAGCGAGAGAGAATGCTCAGAAAAACTATCTGAATTTTTTAATAAACTCTATAGACTAAGGTTATATATATTTGTTAAAAGAATTTGGACAAAAAGATGTACATTGCAAGACGTTTAATGTTAAAAGCTGCACATTAAATTTTTCTTCTCACTTAAACAACTTGTGTAAGCAAGTGTACAAACTGTGCAACAGACGATGCCTAATCCTCATAGTCGGAGCACGGAGCTGTGTTAATAATTTGCGACGTCCGAGCCGATCTTAATTCCTGTTGTAAATCAACTCACGGATCTATTTAAACCACTCGTGTGGTTTAAAAGTTTTGTACATGGATCTAGTCTTGATTTATTTTCTTACTTAAATCTCACTTCGTTTTATGCAACGTGACATAACATTAACAGCAAGCACTAATAAGTCGAATTTTAAAATCAGGCTTTATAGTAAGTTACCAACAAGTCTTGAGTTCGAGAAACTTAAATAAGTAAAATACCATGTAGTCTATCACCTGTTTGTTGATCTGATCTGGAAAAATTATTAACTGCATTTTACATTACTAATGCCACGAGGAAAGCAGGGGACACAAAAGATACGATACAGCTAATTTTTATGTCAAGAAGTTTCTGTATCAGCGTGAAAAGTCCCCAGGTAGGCTCTCGCGCAGTGTTGTTAAAATAAAACAAATAAAATATTAAAAAAAAATGAAAATTGAAATAATAAGAAAATCGTCAAAAAAATATTATTAATAAAAATTGTGTTAAACAGACATGTTAAATTATTAAAATAATTCTTACAATAAATTATTAATTATAATGTAGCGAAATAATCACAGTTGTCAAAATGCTTTCGCTTATCTGTCAATCCATCGGTCTACGCATGCGCAAAAACTAAGTACGCGCGGCGTATGATTTGTAGGCGGTTGTCAAAACCGCGTCTCACGCTGAAAAATATTATGAAATATAATAATGGCGAACTGCCTCAAGTGACATATGTGTTATTGTTAGTAAATTTGTATTAAATCTTTAGTGCTTGATGGAATATTGAATTAAAGACTATTTTATATTAATTTTGAATCAATGTTTAATATTTGCAAATGAGTGGTGAAAATTTTATGTAAAAATGATTTCATTCGTATGACAAACAATTTATTACGGCGTTGGTGTATCTGAAGTTGTAGGCGGATGACATTTAAAATAAACTGTGTCTATCTTTCATCCAAGGGTTTAATTTTTGTGCTCCAGCTCGTTAGGTGTTGTCTCTAACATTGCCTACCTAACCTGTTAAACTCCAGCACAACTGGAATTATATGTAAAGAAAGGGCTTATTTTCGTTTAGACACGTTTCCGTCAAGTGTAGCGTGATACGTTCTCAGGTAGACCCACGTGCCGGTAAGGACTGGCCGTGTAATGTAAAAATAAAACAAACAAAGAAAATAGTAAAATAAAAGAATAAATAAAAATTATAAGAAAATTGCAAAAAAAATAGTAAAAAATTGGAATTGTAATAGATACACATGTATTCTAAATGAAATAATTAAACAAAAATTTGAAAAACTGTACTTTAGATAAAAAGACTGCAATTAGGCGGTAGAGAATAAGATGGCTGTATAATAAAAATAACGTCCCCAGGTAATTAATGCCAGTTGTCCTGTGTTCAGAGGATTCCGTACAGATTCCAAGTTCAAGATGTGGAGAAATAGAGGGAGCAACCATCGCTTCCCTGATGGACGACTACAATCTGTACCCTTCATTCCTTGAGTAGTATGAAATGTTGTGCAGACCACTATAAACATGGAAATGATTCAAACCTAGATCTTAAAAGTCGGTAAGACTTGTAGGAAATAAAAATAAAAATCAAAACTGTGTAAAAATCCTATGAAAAGAAATACTGGAAAAAAAAATAAATTAAAAAAAATATGGTTTTTAATTCTAATTGTAAAACTATAAATAAAATGTATTATATTAAAATGAGTCATAAATATCTGTGATATGTTATATAAAATTATGATCAGGAAATGTAGATGATAGAAGAATGACGATGTATGAAAGAAGATTTGCAAAAGAGGAAAGATATAACATGTGAAGCACAAAAGGAAAGCAAAGTAGGCATTTATAAGAAAAGATCTTTTACCCAAAATGTAACGACTCTACCACACATGGGGGAACGAGACGTCTTCAGAAATCTGTGAGGTGATCGTATTGACATCTGGAATGATGATGTTCAATCTAAAACACGCATCTGTACTTATGAAAGGCTTTTTATATTTTACATGAGGAAAATGTATTCCCTTGCAAGAGCAGGTTGTGTAGAATTTTCTCCCACTAAAACCCCTCCTATTTTCTTCCATTATCTCTATACGGTAAAGTCCCGATAATACTTTTCCCAAGGACTACAATATTGCTGTAATTTTTGTGATTAATACAGCCATCAAACTCACGGCCTTTGGATCAAAAACCACGAGATAATTGTAGAGAGATTAAATTATGTTGACATTAATAAAATACTTTAAAATTAATTATATAAACATTCGCTTTTTACGCACTATAACAATTTTGTACAAACACACGCGTTTCAGTATTTCACATAAATGAATTCTAAATATTTACGATTGTTTCAACGCTGTGAATCGATTCGGGGTTTCACTTAACATATATGAAATATTTTAAAAATTCCATTACCTTTGTATGTCGCGGCATGACAAGTATATTCGTATATTTATTTTTATTACTATAATATTATATATAATGGAAACATAATGAGAACAATGGTAGCTCAGCGGTAGAGGATTGAGAATAGCAAACGTAGGTTGTAGATTCGATTCTCGGGTAATGTAAATAATATATAAAGGATTGCTACTTTTTATTTATATTATAGTTTTAGTCTAATTATTCCATTATACACACACACACAGAGATATACCTATTAATCCTACTTTATAAATAAGAGATGATATCCATAATCTTGAGTTTCAATTTTTTATATCTGACAGTTCCTGCGAAATTCCCTGTCAATATTAACTCTTACATCCTTCTATCTTAATGTGGCTCGATAAACATATTGATATATATATATTTATACACACACACGCTCACACATATATATGTATTTTTATATATATATATGTTTCTGTATCTGTAAGAACGTAAGTTTGTTGCACTGTATTTGTTTAAGTAAATTAAGTTAATATCACAGTACACTAGATGGCGTTGTTAGTCGATTAAATCACGATTGAAGGTGAGAGGTTTTTTTCTATAGAAAAATCATTCGAAATTAACACCTGGTTGTCATTACATGTCCGCATAGACAAATGGTATTTCTATTAATATGTAATGTACATATACATCGATTAAGGTAATATTGAATTTGAATTTCGATTGAAGGATCCAACAGCGAACATTCGAAATACCAGAAGTTACAATTAAGTAGGCTTCACTTTCATGTGTTGATTATTTAGCCAACCGTATCATTTACATTGCAAACTGTTCGACCGTTTATCCGGTTTGCGGTTGTTGTTTATTAACTAGTTGCGGTTTTTGTACAACCTTACTACTCCGATCGTTATAACATCGCTTATGCGATTTATAGCTTTTGCCAATTTCAATAGCTCTCCTTTATAATGCGTATTATCCTATAATTATAACAGTGGTGCTATTGATATTTTATAATTATCTTCTTGTAAGAAAAGGACCAATATGTAGCCACTTCCGCACATGCAGTGGTAGTCGTGCAATAAAGTGCACCGCCCGCCAGCCCGCTGATAAATGCGTATGCGGCAAACAATGCGAATCACACAACCGCCACCACCAAATTACTCAACACATGTTTCCCCCCTCCACGGGGCATCTTCAGGAGTTATGTTACACCGATTAGTGCCAAACACAGAGTTGACTCTCGGCGGGCGGTGCACTTTATTGCACGACTACCACTGCATGTGCGGAAGTGGCTAGATATTGGTCCTTTTCTTACTTAGGATGGACTTCCGCGAGGTAACGCCTGATTCCATTATAATCTTCTTGTTGTTGGAACAGCTGAGAATTGGTGATCGTGGTGAATTTTGGAAGATGCCCATGCTTTGCAAAGAGACGTGCATTGACTGAGATAAAAAAGAGATACTTTGGCGTCCATTTTCACTGACCGAACTCTTTGTTGTTTAATTAAATTTAAATCTTACTAATACTGCTTTGAAAGCTCGTTCCAAAATTGAGCTCCTTTTTAGTCCATAGACATACGCAGCAAGACGTAGACTTTCCCTAAAGATATCTATGAGGTGATATACTATGATATATATTACGATACGGAGAAAACTATGCTGCCCATCCTCTGGAAACTTTATCGTGAACAGTGACAATTCTATATAATTAATGCTTAAAAATTAAACCCAAGTGTCAATCCTTACTGCTGTCATTACCATATATCTTCTGTTTCTTCAGTTGATAGATGCCCACTGCAAGGTATAGGCTTCCGCCTAAAATCGCCACGATGAGCATTCTTACACAGCCTTTACTATCTACCGGTCGTGGTCGCCACTTGAGATTCTTTCGGCCCCAACGACCATCGGTATGGGCGATGTTCTCCGCTAGCTGCCATTTTTGACTAGCAATCCTTCTAGCTGCGTTGGTCTAACATATATTTAATTATGAAAATTTTTCGAATTTTACATTTAGGCGATAGACAGCTAATAAGGTTTTTATATTTCGAATAAGGTGTTATAAAGGTATAGAAAATTATATTGAGATACTCTAATAAGAATGTAGAAAGAATATTTTTAAGTATAGTATACAGTTTAAATTAAGAATTTAAAAGTTTAGATAAAAAATGTCTTGTTTAATAAATAATTTAAATTAAAAATTTATTATTAATCTTCGTAAACACCCTAAGCGTCGTTGTAAAAACTCTTCAAACAAATTAGAATTTTAATTTGAAATTAAAACAAAGACTAATTTTGCGTAATCCGCATTTCTCGTGGCCCAATAAATTTTCTATCATAATATCTTGACATAATAATTATTGATAGATTTAAATGTGTTAATATTGAAAAAAATATGTAACATCTAAGGAGCAATGTACAATATCCTTCGGTATATAAAGACGAAAGTCTATGACCAATGTGTTTGTTTTATGGACCTCTTGTTCTACCCTGCTGTGGTAAAGCAGGGACTATTTTTACAATTAATAATTATTTACTTAATATTATTATTGCCATGTTCTTCTCCCATCATTTTCTTTTATTTTGTACATCGCCTCACTTCTTTCGCCCTCCTTTCCCCCCCTTTCTTTCGAATCCTACATTAACATTTTCGTTTATTTCTGTTTTTTATATTTTTTTATTATGATCTATGTTTGAAATTTCAGTTTTTTTGCCAACGTTTTTACAGTGTTTTAGTAAAATAGTCAGTAAGAAAAGAACCAATATGCAGCTACTTCCGTTAATGCAGTAGTAGTCGTGTAATAAAATGCACCGCCCGCCAGCCCGCTGATAAATGCGCGTGCGGCAAATAATGCGAATTACACAACTGCCACCGTTAAATCACTCAACACATGTTTCACCTCTTCACGGGGAATCCTCAGGAGTAATGTTACACCGATTAGTCCCAAACACAGAGTCACTCAGTCAGTCAGATCAGCGGGCTGGCGGGCTGTGCACTTTATTGCATGACTACTGCTGCATTGGCGGAAGTAGCTTTATATTGGTACTTTTCTTACTTAGAATGGACTTCCACAAAATAACACCTGAATCCATTAGATAAAAAGTCAGTCTCTTAATCTATTTTAACGACCTAACAGTAAGTTTTTAAGATTACGTTTCGAGCAACCACTTCGTCATTCCTACTACATATTGCCATCCTCAGATTGTGCGCTAGTATTTCTGCGACGGTTGCCGTATTCGCCTTATATCGATTTTATTGTAAATATTTATCAGGATGCCTATTTCTAGCAGTTGGAACTTTTCTGAAATGATAGAATGCAAAAAATATTTTAGTTCTCCTTAGTGATGCAGTCATTCTTGCCACCACTTGAAGAACGACGTTACCGATTTCATTTAGTTTTTTTCCAAAGTTTTATTACTTTGTAAATGATACTAAAACAAAATAAAATATCCATTACTTTATTTCATTAGTTGCTACTCGTATGGAATAACAAAACTGTTCATAAAAAAATTGGTACAAAATTTTTAAAATAATTTTTGGCATTTCATATAACACGGTCTAGTGCTTTCGTGTTTGTTGCAACACGAATTATTAATTTGTACTACGCTCCGTAATTAGAATGAACTGTACGCTCCGAAAACAAATATTTTAAATTTACTTTCGTTGAAAAAATTTTACCTAAATTCTTATTTATGTTTTACATACATACATATGTTAAACTAGGTTGTTTCATTAATAAATTAATACGTAAATACATTTAACTCGTCATATTTAATATCATAACCATCATCATAATTTCAGAAAGATGCTCACTAGTGGACATAAACGTCTCCAAAAGATTTCTAAAAAGTCCAGTTGGAATAATTTCATCTATCAGTTCCACTTCACGTCTTTACTTCAGGATCATGAATCCCGAGTGTCCATCAGTTATGTGACCTGTTCACCACCGCAACCTGCCAATCCCCTGGATGACCCCTATGTCGGTTACAATCCCATGTAATTTCTGAACGAAGACTAGCTTTTCTTGAAATAAAAGCCTTTTACAGTGTAATGGAGTTTAAGTAATGATATAACTTGGAAACCAACTGCTCTACTACTATATGCTTCTGGTTTTATTGCGAGATATCAGATCTGAATGCTTGAAACCTTTATACGTTTAAGTTAAAGAATGCTTGCAAAGTGAAGATCATTCTTATTGTAGATAATATCTACTTGAAATCCTCAAGCATTCTTCCATGAAATACACAAGAGTTGACTGTAAGTAATTCAGTCATAAAAAGTAAACTTCTTGACATAGACAACTCCCTTCTCTCACTCAGAAAATTGCAGTAGAACCGGTTGGTAGTTGCTTAGATCCAGCGTCTGTCTTGTTGGCTTGCCGATCCGTGGTCATCACTCAAAAATCTTATGATCTAAAGTGTTAGCCGTGGTGGTACTGATATATAGATTTCGCTTCTCTCTTCCAGGAATCCAGGTTTAGGTAAAAATAACAGACAGTGGATAGCAAAATCCAATCTCCGAGTCATTCGGAGACTGCAACAAAAGGAAACCAAACTCAGAAATCACTCGGTGACTAATCGGTATAACATAACTCCTGAGGATGCCCCGTGGAGGGGTGAAACACATGTTGAGTGGTTTAGCGGTGGTAGTTATGTAATTCGCATTGTTTACCGCATGCGCATCTATCAGCGGGCTGGCAGGCGGTGCACTTTATTGCACGACTACTGCTAGCGGAAGTAGCTATATATTAGTCCTTTTCTTACTCAGATTGGACTTCCGCAAAGTAACACCTGAATCTATTAGAACTTCAGAAATAAAAAAAAGGGTAAGACTTGCAAAAGTCAAGAAGAACGAAATATACTTTATTTTAGACATAGGAATAAATGTTAAGTGTAAGGTAATTTCAGAAAAAGAGTAGTAAAGTTGTGCCAAAAAGTAAAATAACAAATAATATTGATGTAAAAAACTATGATCTAGAAATGTACATGACGGTAGGAAGGAAATAGAAAAAAGAAGATCTGCAAGCGAAGTATAACAAATCATGTTAAGCGCAAAAGGAATCAAAAAAAGATAATGTCAAGAACGAAAGAGAATGTAGAGTGAAAATTAAGGAACTAAATTTACACTAATTAGTAACGTCGCTGTCGCAAACAAGGCAGAAGGTTCGTGAGGGGTCAAAATCAGGGGTTATGGGTAAAAAAACCAAGAACAAGCATACATTTTTCAGTCTGTTGGAGCAACGAGTGTAATATAATAAAACAATCATCATCTTTGTACCAGAAGAGGCAAGCGGCTATAATATTTATAACAAAATTCAGGCGAAAAGTCGATTTCCGAGTCGGCAACAGGAATTTCCCTCGGGCGCTTTGAGTCAATCATGCGCCGAAATGACAGGTTAATACGACCACCGGATAAGGCGGAAGCGAAAAGACTTGCCCGAAATTTCAACTTAAATAACATTTTAATGTCCAACGCAAATTTGTAAGTTAATATTGTTTTCGGCGAAGTTAAATTTGAACTAGATGTCCATTTATACCTTATTGATAACCCTGTCATGATGAAATGATTTTCTTGTCTTTCGTTTTATCATTTTAAAAACTTAAATATAGGTTTGTCGAATAAAAGATATATCAGGGAGACCGGAAAGTAATGTCGCTTTCTTAAGTTAAATTCACACGAGTTTTTTAGTTGTTTAGTTTTAAGTTTTTATTTCTAATCAACAATACATTCACCTTCGTTATCAAAAACCTTTTGCCATCCTGTAAAATATGTCGACAGAAACGATATTACTTTTCGGTCCCCCTAATATATACACAACACATATATTATAATGTTGTGTATATATACAATACTAATATATACAATATATATATACACACACACACACATATGTTTATTTAAATACGCGACATAGTGCTAGATGCTATCTTCATTTCTATATATATATATATATATATATATATATATATATATACACCTTTTTCTAGACTCCCTGAAATTAATAAAATCTTTATAGATAATTGTAAACGGTTTTAAAATGCATTCCCGTGTTGTGTACAATTAAAAATATTTAAAGCAAATTGATCATAAATAATCTTATTACATTGTCAGAGATTTTTGAATGACAACCACCCACAGTAAGACATAGATTTCCTCCCCCAGACCTTTTTTATGGCCCCCGTTTTTAGAGGTCTGTCGTACTTTCCTTGTCTTTGGTACACAAGGACTATATTACCAAATACAAAAAGATTTTTATATTATTAATTTTTAAAGTCTTTTATTTATCGATTGAGGAACTACGAAGTCTGCCAGGTCAGCTAGTGTTAAATAAAAAACATAAAATCACAAACAGAAATAAGTAATTTTAAATTGTCAATTAAATAGTATCAAAGAATGTGATGAAGAAAAAAACAAAAGAAAACGTGAAAAATGAAAGTGGAAGAACGTAAATACAATAGTAACAATAAAAAAAATATTGCTAAATAATGTCACTGTCCAAAATACGATAGAAGAGGAACAAAAGTCCCTGAATTATGGAGACCATTACTAAAAAAAAACATTTACTAACTTATTATAAGCACATAAAGATAAGTCATACGAAATAAAGTAGCAGAAAGTGCTGTGTTGTTGGAATATAAAAATGACAAAACACTAAAGATTATTTTATTGTGTTTATTATAACTGCATTAATACGCATGTGTAATATTTATATGAATGAATGAATGACTGAAATCAGTTTGAACCAAGAAGTTTGTACAAGGTGTACGGTTGGAGGTATCCAGTTTTTATACAATTCTAGTCACGTACGAAACCGGAGCAGAGATAAGAAGTTTAGACGTGAGAAGGCTTGCGTAAGCTATATTCGAACTCTGCAGTTAAATCCTTCACTGCTCGCTGTATGTAATAAATTTAATATTTTTCGTATTTCACTTAGTTTTCACGTAAGATATTAAACGAAAATCATCAATACATGTTACCATTTTTTTTCTTTTTAGCCTTTTATGGGATAATCTAATAAGTAAACGAAAAGGATTTAAACTCCTTATTGAGATAGAAGTGACTCTTTACTTCTTGTTCCATGAAATAAAACAAAAGGTTCGCTTTTAATGTTAAGTTTACATGAGTATTCATTTATTTATGTTCACTGCAAGACATGTCTTTCCCATAGATGTCCTCTGCTGGGAATATTTCTCTTTTAAAGACTTCTAGATTCTAGATTCAAAGATTTGTAGTTATTGAGTTTCTTTCTGCTTCTTCACAGCTATAAAATCTTGTGAAATAAAATAAAATAGATTTAAAAATGAATAGATAATAAATTGATCAATAAGAATATTGTTAAGTTTCAATGTTGAATAAACGAATTTTGTATTTATCTATATATTTATCCAGTTGTAAAGGTTTATGATCATCTCATTCAGGTATTTATAAATATATAAGGGTTGACATAAACACGGGATAGATAGATCGTTTAACGCAGAGGGCGACCACCGGGGGGTGGGGGTAGGAATCCCACATACCCTTGTCCTCCCCCCAAAAGGCAGGGGACCTTGAACATCCGGAAGATTTCCCCCACCGAAACAAAAAAAAAAAGACACGGGATGTCACGGGAATAGTCAGATTTGCGATGTACGAATGTACGAGTATTTTTTTTTTAAATAAAGTTATTGATTTAAATCAAATGTTTTCACTTTTACATACCCATATATATACATAAAAATTAAAATTCTAGATTAAGGCAGAGGCGACTCTTACTTACAAAGTAGAATTAATAGAAATGAATGTCGCGTAATAGCACCGACTTGTTAGTTGATTCTGCTACGGAACAATATCCGTACGACATTTCACGGTGCGGTGTTTTCCTTAATGAACTACTTTCTGATGCAAATGACGAAGTCTCTGAGAGATTTCGCAAAGTGTTCGCTAAAGGGACGGTCGTATTATTCTCGGAAGGTTCCTTTGTCGTATACTTGCTTCTGGTGTTAGTAATTACGTTTAAAAAAAGAACAATTTTTTTTTATTTTGTTTATGTAATAGTGTCCAGTTAAAAATTGCCTTACATATTATAGTTTTTAAGTCATTCACTGTATGCTATTAGACTGTGGAATAAATTACATACATATATATGTTTTAAGGACTTGTTATACTTGTATATTTTTGAATCGAAAGATTATATATATTATAATTTTAATTTCCTTTGTTTTCTTAAGTGTTAGAACTTGCATCTACTGTTTATGTTTTTGAATGAAAACTTTTTTTTTCGTATGGCAATACAATTTTTTAGTTTCATCATATACAACTTATAAGTGAATATTTTCTAGTACATGATATACTTGTAAAACACCGGGTAAAACTCGAGTTTTTTAATTTTTTTCGTATAGCAACACCTACTTTTCGTTTTTTTTCTGGTAATATCTGTTATAAATAAAGCATACAATAAAAAAATTGTCATATAATGATTTCATTTCCCATCTATATTCTTTGACTGTAGAGATCTAAATGTGAAAAGTCAGAAACAATTTATGCGGCAAGTATTACCAGTTGTTAGCGATCAAAATGGTCAAATGTCATTTATACGACTACATTACATTTACTTGTGCAAGCGGAAGTCGATGGAGTCAAAAGGCAGACGCGGCGTTGGTAGGCTTCCCGTTAAGTAGACCGAAGATATAGTTACAATTGCAGGTCAAGATTATTTTTGGGAAAGGCGTGTGCCTTCCAATGTGTGTCCATCGGCTGAAGAAAAAAGAAAAGAAGAAGCATTTTTCAGTACAGCAATGATCTACCTACTGGCCTATACAATGCCTTACATTGACCATCTTTCGGCAGTCGTGATTATTTACGTGATGATATAAAATTTACGTGATTCAATTTAAAAGATTTATTACTAAGTTATTATTTCTATTAGTATAGTAGAAAAATTTACTAGGTCAATGATTATTTATTATTGTAGTCAACTTTTTTTTTCTCTGTTTATTTATTCTTTCCGAGGCATGTGCGATCCAAGTCAGTTTGGTGTTTTTATTTATTAATTTACGTATTTATTTGAATATATATGCTTTATATATATGTATATATGTTTGTTTATATGTAAACATTAAGTTTATTTATACTTCTACTGTTTCTATACTATGGTTATCTGTTTTATTTTGCCACGTGTGATAAGACCGCCTATACTTTTTCTTTACTATTATGCAAGTATATATACATTTACATATGTACTCGTATATATATATATATATGTATATATGTGTGTGTATAGTACCCAGCATTTCAATTTAAAAAAATCCGGAAAAAATGTGATTGAGAATTTAATATTAAAATTCAATTATTCACTTTGAAATAACTTAGTTATGTGTTAATATTTCTTAAGCCGCACTTAAATACGCGCGACCTACATGTATTATATTACACGAACTTGATTATTTCACGCCCTGTTTGTTTTAAATTCAACCGAGTGCAGGATTTAAGGTTTATGATATTTAAATTGGGTTAATACGCACTACTCGCCTGCAACTGTGTTTTTGTATCAACAAAAAGGTTGTACGTCTGATATGAACACCACACATATGATTTTTACACAACCTTGCCACGTGTCATATAGGCATCAAAATGTATTTATTATAGGTATATATACTATATATGATTACATACTATGGTTGTCTGAAAGAAATTGCCTCGTGTGCTAAGACCGCCCATTGTAGTTTTTCTTTACTATTATGCAAATTAATATATATATATATATATATATATATATATATATATATATATATATATATATATATATATGTATATATATATATATATATGTATATATATATATATTTATTTATTTATATATATATATATTTATTTATTAAAATTATTAATAGAAATCATTCATTTTTGGTCATAGTGTTCAAGACAGTAAAATAAGATACAAAAAAGACAGAAAAAATAGACTTTTCTTTAAAAAAAATATGTCAAAGGTACTACTTGTGATATATTATGTTTCGTATTTTTTTCAAAACGGACATAAGTTGTACTATAAGACATTTCAAGGTTATCCATTCATTACCGGACACCCTGTATATATGCGCAATAAAATATATTAACTATCTTTCCAAGGGTCTTGAGAAATAAATACAAAGTTAACAATTTATACGTAAATTTCAATTGTCTAATATTTCCTTTGATATTATGTTCGTAACGTTTCATGCGTAGAATAAACAATACCTAGAACAATACAGTAAAGTGATAATATACGTACAAGGTATTATCTATTATTTCACTACCTCATTTTAATTGGCTTTATCACGTACCTTTTGTTCTCGAATTCAACTCGACAAAACAATTTCAATGCATATGAATATTCGATTGTTCTATATAGAACTGTGATATATATAGTACTAAAATTTTTTAAAAAAAGTAGAATTAAGTAAAAAAGTTAAAGTTAAATAAATGCATTTATCGAAGCGTCAACAGCTGGTGCTTGACGTGCCGTTATTTATTATATTTGTATAAATAGTACATATATATATATAATTATATTATGTATTATACAATAATATATGTATATAATAAGGTTTTTTTATGCGAATATTTTCCGTTTCAATTTGATTTTAATTTTATTTTTCGTGTCTTACGTAATTAACTTGTTTCACCTACCTTTGTTAATTTATCTTGGAACCAATTACGTTTTACTGGTAGAGAATACCTTCGGAATTAAATTCCCCGTTATATATGGAATGTATAAAGTGTTTAAATAAATGAATAATACATTAGAAAGCATAATGACAAAAATAAAGTGATATAGAAAATTTAATACCCGTAGAATTCGATGTCGAAAGTGAACGGAACAAAGAATAAAAAATAAATAATAATTGATATTAAGAACTAAATTTATATAATATCCCTGTGTATATAAGACAGGGAAATTACGTGAGATCCCAAAAACCAGCGGCAATTAAATAAAAAAGGTTACGTTTTGAATTACCAACATATATTAAGATATCATTTATTTAATTATTGTACATACATATTAAGTTATACAAAATAGCATTTAAATAGTCCATAATGCTGCCGATAATTATTTTCAAGTGTTAAGTAAGAACTTAATTGAAATCCCAATTGAACGCATGCCAGAATTCTTTGAAACTGGTAAAAGGCGGTCTCTATTACTTCGTAGATGATCCCCTCTGCCAAATTGACCGTCTGAGTGAAGCAATTAATAGTTTAACCTAATTTGTCATGAGTAATTTTATTTCGAGCTTCACTTAATAGAAGGCATACTTGGTTACTTAGAAAATTTATATGATATTATTAATTGTACACGCTAGAAAATATATAAATAGTTTCATAATGGTAAAGAAAAAAAGTACAATGGGCGGTGTTATCACACGAGGAAAATTCTTCCAGACAGCCAGTTAACGTGTATAAAGTGTTAATATGTATAAAGCATATATACTCATAATAAATACGGAGTAATACTTTTTATAAATAGAATAATAAATAAAAATGTCAACCTGACTTGGATCACACTTGATCAGAAAGAATAAAGAAATGAATCCTAGGTCTAGTAAATATTTTTAGAAATAAATTAATGAAAGTAGTTAAAACAAGATAGTATCATAAAAGTTAAAAAAAATATGTATAAATATACATACATATATATATATATATATACACACACAAAAATCTTTTTTTTTTATAGAGGTTTAAAAATACGTTTACGTATCATAGGGCCTGATGTTGGTGCCCCGTATGTCGGACTCGATCTAGATCAATACCGACTAAAAACAATCCTCTCTCTTCGGTATCCCTGGTCCCCACGGCATGGCCGTTAGGCATTACTTCGCGGGGGGGATTTAGCCGCAGCTTTCTCTGATAGAGTGGCCGTTCAAGCCAACTTCCTCCGCTCTTGCTCTATTTTACGCAACTCCTTTAGCACCGTCGTACAGTACGCGCTCGTAAGTTCCCAGGCCGAAGGCGAGGATAGCATTGTAGCTATCAGAGTTTCAGGATAGATTTTGCATCCTACACCTTCTTCCCAAGACCTCCTGGCTTCGTTAAATCGGGGGCAGACGAAAAAGACATGCTCTGCATCTTCAATCATTCCGACACAATTAGGACAGTCAGGGGAATCTTCGTATTTGAACCTATGGAGATACGCTCGATAACAGCCGTGGCCGGATATCATCTGAGTCAGGTAGTAGTTCAACTCTCCATGATCTCGGTTCACCCATGGCTCTAGGTTTGGTATAAGCTTACGCGTCCATTTTCCTTTCGTCGACTTATCCCAGGACGATTGCCACTGTTGCAAGCTTTTCAGTCTTCCCCGAATTCTAAGTTCAGCTGAAGTTGGGTCTGATTTGCTTTTTTTGCTACGGTACAGATCAGTTCTTTCGTCTGCAAGAAGCGCAACAGGAACCATACCTGCTATCACGCATGCTGCATCCTCCGATACTGTACGAAAGGCGCTAGCTACCCGTAGAGTGCTGACTCTATAAACAGAGGCGATTTTCCGTCGGGACTCCTGTTTGCTCAGTGCGTCGGACCATATGGGTACTCCGTACATAAGCACTGACGTAGTCACCGACGCCAATAACTTCCTTCTGTTTTGCTTGGGACCTCCGACATTAGGCATGAGTCGGCAGAGTTTAGCTGTCACCAGAGACGCTTTCGCTGCTGCTCTCTCAGCCTGATCTTTAAAGTTTAGCCTATGGTCGATCATTACTCCTAGGTACCGTATAGCTGGTTGAGTTGCGATTTCACAGCTGCCGACATTGAGTGTGATGGTCTCCGCAACTCTCCTGCCAGTAATGAGCACTGCTTCCGTCTTCTGCTCAGCTAGTTCTAGTCCGACTGACCTCATCCACAGGGTGATTACTTTGAAGGATCTTTCAAATGCCCACTTCACTTCCTCCACGTGTTTCGCTACTATAACGACTGCTAGATCATCAGCGAATGCGACGAGACACACAAATATCTATATGTGTATGTGTGTGTGTGTGTATATGCTATTCTATACTTTCTTCTTAAGAGTCTCTTATATCCTTTGCTATAAACAGGAATTTATGTTTAAATTTGTGGAATGTACGTGTTTAAAATACCCTTTATTTAATCTATTTGAAAATTAATGTAGAGTTCAAGTTAGTTGGTCGCTTGATCCGTAGCTGAGGTTAAAACAAGTGTTTTGAACTGTTCGGCTTGTTATTGTTCATTTTAATTAGATCTCCCAAAGGCTTTCCGAAGGTTCTAAAGATTCAATTGTATTTAAATCGTTTACTAATTATTTTAATTAAAAAATTGTAAACAAGGGAAATTAAATTGATAAGTAAATTTTTGCGGCTTACCTAATTATTCTGCAGTTTAAAGTTTAGTTTTCGGAAGATCAATCGGAAAAAACGAAAGATCAATGTACGATTAATGCTTTGTTGAAAGTTGAAGTGATATTGGCATCCCAACTAGCGTGGCGCATTACAATTGAACGCAAGGACTCTAAGGTTTAGGATTGAAAACCACCTGATGAACAAACAATATTGTTAAGTCCTTCGAAAGATTTGGATGCAGATCGCTTCCAATAGGGCTGCTATTGGAAATCTATGGAAGAGTCTATGTTAGGCAATAGATAATTTATAGTTCAATTGATAAAGTTGGTGATGAAGCTCCTGTTAAACTTCATCATCGTTCAAGTTGCTATGAATTAATAGATTGCTGTTTTTATAGCACCTGTTATCGAGGGCCTCTTTATTTTCCCTGTCTCATGTAAGGACTGGGTACTTACAATTTTTAATTATTTATTTCACGTCCTTCTGTTTATTTCTTTACTACTCTTTCAGTCTTCTTCAGATCATTCATTCGGTCTCATAGCATATTTCATATGATTTCATTTACTCATACATTTATAGTATTCTTCTTTTCATTACTTTTTATCCTTCATCTCTCATATCATTAGAGTGCTGGTTTTAATTTTTGAATCAATTACCGGATTTTTGGGGACCGCTCGTTCATCCCTATTTTTGGAATAACGACTTGTCTGACAAGGGTTTTTTTTCCATATTTAATTGTTATTTTATTTTCTTATTTCATGCTTCATATTTTCTTTATTTACCATCTTTCTTTCTTCACTAAGTATCACTCTTTTCAATCTTTGCATTTCTTTCGGACATTATATCACATCCATCACCATTATTCCCAAGTTATCACAGAATTTGGTTTAGGTTATCATAGTATTATTATCACAGACTTTGTTAATAAATTGTGTCTTCCGTCTATTATATTATTTGTCATAAAGGCTGGTACTATCTATTTATTTACTCATTCTTTTGCAACTTTTAGATAAAAGAAGAAGCGCATCACATCCACAGAAAGTGGAATCTTATCCCAACTTACCCTGTTGTCACTAAGTCTTGATTGATCAAAGGGCGAAAGATCAACAGATAGTGTTACTCAGTGTTTCCCAACGTGGAGCCCACGTCCCAGAGGTGGGGCTATTCAAAACTAGACTCGACATGAGTTAACTCTTTCGTTTTGGTATGAAAATTATGTATGTTTTGGAGTGAGAATTTTATAGGTATGGCATAAAAAAGTCTTCCAATAATGAAGTTATAAGCAAAATTTTGATTAATAACTTCGCAATTAACTTAATCCTAATGCTGGTATGATGCAATAATCTAAGAAATCACTGGAACATTTCAGACTGAAATCATTATCTCGCTATTTTATAAATGGCGTCCATTATGCTTGGTTCACGATACCACAGCGAGACAAATTATTGTTGCGTTAAGAATAACGAATGATTGAGGTTGCGAATATAAAATATAATCTTTTTAAAAAATTTAGAAGAATTATTTATATCCACCGCGAGCTCTTTATTTGGAAGTTGTAATATAAATATTATATATGTTAACAGGAATTGCGTATTATTTTTTTTTCCAACTAAATTCCTAACTTCGTTATGGCAAGCAGGAATTTCGTTGTATTTTTTTTCCAAATAAAGTCATAATTTATACAAGCAAATTGAGACGAAGATTTTTCAAGTCCCTATCGACATTGTACTTCCGGAAGTTTTTGTGTCTGTCACATTTAATTGCAAATAAAAGTTTATTGAAAAACCTATTTTATTTATTTATTTATTGTCTTCATTTAGAACTTAATTATTTATAGTTATTACTTATTTACGTAGAGATACTGGTGTTAAGTTTTAGTCATCTATGACAACATTTTTCAAGTTAAAAATATATCTAAGTGTATCGATAATTCAATGGCTTTAAGAGAACGATTTATAAAAGCCTTATCTACAAGGAAGTTACTAATTCAATCATATAAAAATATGTTTTACTGTTTTACGGAATATATATTTTTACTTCTATCATATATAGCAGATGTGTGTACAATAATTTATTAATATTTAAATTCCTTCCATTTAGTTACTGTAAGCAATTATATCTCAGCGATAGTAAAGAATATAATGGATGATACATTCGGGATACAATCATATATAATTCACAATATGTGTAATAATTTCTATACTGCTCACAAACAAGTTTAAAGAGGATAGAAAGCGGCATCCTCTGTACACCATAATACCACAATGTGATCGTCAAACCGAGTGGTGATTATTATATTACTCCTCCCCCCATATATAGCGTATAGCTTTGGGGGGAGGAGTAGTAGAAGTAATTTACCACTCGAGCACGTTGAAAGACTCAATATTTAGCCATTTCCGCATAAACAAAAAAGTGCCAAACACAGAGAGAGGCACTAATCGGTATAACATAACTCCTGAAGATGCCCCGTGGAAGGGTGAAACACGTGAGTGATTTAACGGTAGTAGTTGTGTAATTCGCATTGTTTGCCGCATGCGCATTTATCAGCGGGCCGGCGGGCGGTGCATTTTGTTGCACGACTACCACTGCCTGTGGCTAAATATTGGTCCTTTTCTTACTTAGGATGGACTTCCGCAAAATAACGCCTGATTCCATTAAATACTAAAATAACTATTTAGTTATTGTAAATAATGACATATTAAATTACCATATTCTACGCTAGATGGCGCTTGTTGTACTTTACATCGCGATATTGTTTGATGGGCAAATATTAATTTTTAATTAATTTTCCCTTATGGGATAATTCTAGTAATATTATCGATGCATCTTCACTGACTTTCTATTCGAACGCTAATGTAAACACTCATTTCATTATCTATAGCGTAATAAACACATTCTACGGTGTTGGATTGTTTTAAATCTTCACGCAGAAGGTCGGATCTTCTTTATATTTGCACTCACAGCTAGTATCAAATAAAGTGCTCTCTTAATATCTGAGTGTGGTGTTACTAACATCCTTCAGAATTATATCATTTATCATGTTTATAAATGATGATACTAGGCGTTAATTCGCCTAAATCAAAACATTATCGAATAATAAACAGACACTAATGTTACTCGCATTTTGATAACATTGGAAAATTACGTAAAATAATATTGGAGCTATTTTAAGTAGAATAAATAGTTTTTATTTACTTTTTAATTGCGTCGCTCTGTTTTAGGCATTTTATTTGTACTCTGTGGATGCGTAACTAGCCTGTGAGTGGTTGCTGTGTTAATATATATATATATATATATATATATACGTATATCGTCTGTTTAAATGATATTGTATACATCTATAAGTGTAAACAAATATAGGTTGAAGGGCATTTAAAAAACTTAATAAATAAATGTAAATATAGTATAAATGATTTTATATGTACTGTATTATTCATTTTTTATCTCAATGTTTACATGATATGATTATGTCACTACTTTTTGTTTTTGGCAAAGTCCAGCATTGCAAAACGTGTTTTAAAAATGACTTAAATATTTTTTTACTTAATTCGTATTTCCCTACAAAGTGAAGCTGTTAATTTATTTAAAAAAGTAACACTGAATAAGTAACAAAATTATTGTAAAGGTTAAAACGATTTAAAATTTTTAGTGATTCTATATTTATACAAGTACAGTTCGAGCATAGTTGGAGTCCAGCTTAATTGAAGGCTTATACAAAAATTTATTATTTCTGTTCAATTTCCGTTGAGATATAACGGGAAATTTATTATGAAACTTTATTAGTTAACAATATCGTTATATTAAATAATTTGCTTAGTGAAATAAGAACTATGATCCTTTCTATAATAGGATCCTGAAATATTTATATTTTTTTCATTACATATCTATATTATAAATATATATACATATATAAATATATATATACTAATTCTTAAAACCAATACTGATCGAAGTCAGTTAGATGTTTTTATTTATTATTGTATTATATTTATAATATGTATTATACCTTTTTTATTATAAGTATAGATGTTATATACGTATGTATGTATGTTTAAGTATGTATATCTATGTATATTTATGTTCATTTGTTTGTGAATATGTATTTTTTTTTACACGTGAACTACCCTTTATAAGTACTATTATCTTTTCCTTACTATGGTTGTCTGTAAGAGATTGCCTTGTGTGATGAGACCGCCCATTGTACTTTTCTGTATATTATTGTAAAACTTATTAAATGTATCTTATCGTGTACAATAAAGAATATTAAATAAATAAATCTTTAATATACCAATCGTATCAGCTAATGTGTTAATCTTGCCGTTGATAAAGCAAATTTGACCTAATACTGGCCGGTTGCACTAACGGCACTAAAGCGAAAGCTTGAATTATTGCAACGACCCATTAGTTGGGCAAACAATGCTCCCCAATGCCTCTTTATTACTTTTAACGCATTCGATTTAGTATTACTGGATTATATGTTGCTTAGTGCTTAAAGAACATATAACTTATGTATAAAAAATAATATATATTCTCTTCTTTATGACGTAACCTTTTACCACACAGGCGGTTCGATTCGAAAATGCTTAATAAATATTTACTAGACCTTTGATTATTTGTTATTTAATTCATTATTTTTTCTTTATTATTCTCGAAGCAATTGCGATCTAATTCACTTTGATGTTTTAATTTATTATTATCTTTATAATGTTTGTATATTTTATATATATATGTACACGTTAACTGCCCGTTATATATATATATCTACTGCTTTCATATTATAGTTGTCTGTAATAAATTGCCACGTGTGATAAGGCTTTTAGAGACGATTTATGAGCAGTTCTCCTATTCAGGAGAATGTTATCAGTCTGACTCCACAAGTGCAGATGGAAAGAGAGGACAGACTGACAAATATAGAGTAACAGACAAAGCTCTTGATGGATAATAGTCGAAATATAGATGTACTCAAGGGCGTCGTTGTAGGTAAAAAAGAGACTTTAAAAGAAGATAAGAACTTTAATAGAGAATGAGTTGCATTGCTCTCAATTATTGTGTCATCTAAAAGAAAAAAAAATTGGGATGAAAAACTTGAAAAAGTAAGGAAGGCGGTCGATGCCTTGAGGGTTGGGTAAATTATAAGAGTGAAGAATAATGCAACTATTTTATAGCGTGTACAATAAAGAGTAATTAAATAAATACGTAAATATCGTGCAAAGATTTATTTTTATTGATTTGAATTAAAAAAATGTAAATGAGGTAGGATATATACTGGCGATTATAAATAAAAAAATATGGAGTTTAGCTGAGAGAAGTAAGGTAATGAATAAAAGATATCGTGAAGAATGAATGGAGAAAGAAAAATAAAAATGTTTTTCTAGAAATTGCGACGTTTTTGCCTAAAACCAAAAGAGAGGCCCTTGAAAACGGGAAGAGAGTATATATATATATATATATACACTTTTCTAGCAATTTGGTTCGTAACAAATTCTTTTGATGTCTATATAACACGTGGCAAGGTTATATTGAAATCATTCGTCATTTGTTCATATCCGATGTACAACCTTTTTGTTGATACAAAAACACAGTTGCAGGCGAGTAGTGCGTATTAACCCTCCTGCACTCGGTTGAATTTAAAACAAACAGGGCGTGAAATAATCAAGTTCGTGTAATATAATACATGTAGGTCGCGCGTATTTAAGTGCGGCTTAAGAAATATTAACACATAACTAAATTATTTTAAAGTGAATAATTGAAGTTTAATTTCGTTATTAAAATTTTCACATACTTTCTGGAACATTTTTTTTAATTTTATATATATTTATGTAATATATGTGTATATTTATATGTGTGTGTATTATTACGAGAATATACAATTATGAGAAAAAGGCTTTACAAAAATAGTTAAGTATAGTTAAATTGTTGTATCCAGCGTCTTGTACCCTTAACAATTTTCCCTTTTTTATTTATATCACACTTTTAGTCTATTCCTTTAATTATATACACACACGCACATATACACAGATATACCTATTAATTCTACTTTATAAATAAGAGATGACGTCCATAATCTGGAGTTTTAATTTTTTAACATACGGCGTGATTTTTTTCATTTTGTTCAGTGTAGCGAGTTGTTGGTACATGTTTTACGTATGTACTTAACAGAAGGTTCTCGTAAAAACTAAATTTAAAAATTGGGTAGAAACTAAAAAGAATATTGCCTATTAACATTTTGATGGTTAACGCGTTCCAAATTTATATTTTTTTTTGCATGGACACTATTTATAGAACACATAACAACAAATATATATATATATATATATATATATATAAATGTGAGTGTGTGTGAGAATGTAACAGTGAAAACTTTTGATTTTAACCAAGAACTTTAATTGAACGAAAATACTCGTACATTCGTTCAACGCCAATCTGACAGTTCTCGCGACATTTCCTGTCAATGTCAAACCTTACATCCTTCTATCTTAAGGTGGCCCGATGACCATAATGATATTTTTGTTTACACACATACACACACACACACATACACACACAGATACACTCATATATATATATATACATGAATATATACACGCGGTGCTAAAAATTAAACATTAAATGTTATACCGTGATTAAGAACCATAGAAAGATTTAAATCTAGCAATCCAGTATCGGTACTGCCCACTCAAGGCGTAATAATTCAAGTGATGTCATTAACCGCTCGGATTTATATCCTGTACATTGCAGACGACTACCAAAACTGTGGCTCCCTCGGCCCGGAGCCAATTGCTTTAAGCGATTTGAATAATCGCTTCTCGTTCAGGTATTGGATAGATAAGCAGGTATAATTTTGCGATAGTATCGCTTATATATCATATATATGTTCAATAAATACGAGTGGGTCAAGGTCAACATCATTTTGAAACTTCTTTCGTAATGTTAAAAAAAAATAACAGTAATGTAATTGTAATAAATGTAGGTTTATCTAGGAAAGAAATCATCAGTAAGAAAAGGACGAATATATAGCTACTTCCGCTATGTAGCAGTAGTCGTGCAATAAAGCGTACTGTCCGCCAGCCCGCTGATAAATACGCGTGCGGCAAACAGTGCGAATCACACAACTACCACTGTCAAATCACTCAACACGTGTTTCACCCCTCCACGGGGCATCTTCAGGAGTTATGTTACACCGATTAGTGCCAAACACAAAGTCACACAGTCAACACAAACTCAGCTCAGCGGGCTGGCGGGCGGTGCACTTTGTTGCACGACTACTACTGCATGTGCGGAAGTGGCTAAATATTGGTCCTTTTCTTACTTAGGATGGACTTCCACAAAGTAACGCCTGATTTCATTAAATATTCCATGTGTTTTATTAAACCTTCAGAGACTGCATGGTCATTTAATTCCAGACTTATTCATACATTTACAGCTTCATAGAAATATTAACTATTATTTTGTTCTATTTCACATAGTTCAGAAATAGCATTTAAGCTATATAGCATTATATTTAACGAAAAATATCGACTCGCATTGACATTATGTTTTGAAACACGAGCTACAGTTAACAATCAAGGTGTGAAAGAAATTGCGTGCGAATTCACAACGACTTTCTTAAAATATTATTTGTTAATGGTATAATGTTGGAATGGCGCCAAAACAAAGCACTTAACATAAAACACTAAGGTTGTTTGTATCATCGACGTCTCAGCTTGTTTACTTCTTATATATCCCAACTATCTTTCAGATATTTACCTATAGTTTCTTCTCTGACCTGCCGGCTTCCTTATTACCCCAGAATTATAAATTAGGCCTTTTCAGGGTCAGATTAATTAGGATCCTTTTAAGTCTGCGTGTTCGATCTTCTAAGACAGTGATTCCCAAAGTGGTCTATATCGACCCCTAGGGGTCTATGACAACCTGCAAGGGGTCCATGAAATGAAAATGAGGGTCCACGAAAGTGGATCTCAACACATACACTGATAGTACCTATTTACTTACATCATACTATCTTATAATATCAAAACATTTACATTATTTATAAAAGTACCTATGAAGTAAAAAAAAATTATTATATTTGTTTATAAAATTGTGTAAGTTGTAGGATGTTGGTATTCGCATTGTGGTCGCAATACATTTTGAACTTGTAAAAACCTGAGAGTCGCAGTCTCAGAGCTTGGGTAAGTAGGGGGTCTACCCAACACGGAAAAACATGGCAAGGGGTCTACGACACAAATAGTTTGGGGAACTCGGTTCTAAGACATCGAAGCTTTCAATCAGACGACTTCATGTTCAGAAACCGTTGAGATGGTTCCAGAGGAAGATGCCATTAATCCCGTGGAATGCATTCCACATCAAAGAGTTTTTAGTATTTCCTCAATACTAATACTTACGAGGAGTATAAAAATGAAACACTCGACAAAGCTTGATAGGATATTATTTGCGTGTAATACAATTAGCGGCACATGGTATTTGTCAGCGAAAGCGCGGGGAAATGAATCAGCCAGTGGCGTGCGTCTGACGTCTATCGGTGCCTGATAGCGCCTGCGCGTGCGCCGGCCGTCTGGCAGCAGGTTCTTTTGAGTCGCCATCTGCGCCCGCGCATGACCCTCGTTCGCCTATCGCTAGTTGGTTGTAATACGGGGACAGTGATGCTAGTGTTGTGCGCAAACTACCAGTTCACTCTACACGATCTCAAAATCAAAACCTAGCTTCAGTTCATCTTGCGTCGAGTATTGTAATTTTTCAGTCTCAAACTCTGTAAGAATTTACAGAACCACGAAAAACTGACCTCTAACAGCTTCAATAAGATGAACGTAAAGCCTATTTGTCAACAAACATGAGTAAGCTATTCTATTAAACACTCGTTCATTTACAATTATTTTCATGGCCACCCGTTTTTGGAGACATCTCGTTCTGCTCTACCATGGTAAAGTAGGGACTATTTAAACAATCAATAACTTTTTACTTCATATTATCACGACTGTCGGTTAGCGATAGCAAAACGCAGACTTCTAAAATACACTTGTATTTGTTTATATCTTCTAAAATTCACTTTTAATTTTCTAGAATTCGAGCTACGAAACTGGCAGCAATTGTAGTTACAACAGCAGCCCATTCTCTACTGTTCTCACCTCTACATATATATGTATATACAAAAAAAAGTAAGAAAAGGACCAATATATAGCTACTTCCACCATGCAGCAGTAGTCCTGCAATAAAGTGCACCGCCCGCCACCCCGCTGATAAATGCGCCTGCGGCAAACGATGCGAATTACACAACTACCACCGTTAAATCACTCAACACGTGTTTCATCCCTCCACGGGGCTTTCTCAGGAGTAATGTTACACCGATTAGTACCAAACACAGAGTCATTCGGTCACGCACGACTACTGCTGCATGGCGGAAGTAGCTATACATTGGTACTTTTCTTACTTAGGATTGACTTCCGCAATATAACGCCTGAATCCATTAGATATAAAGAAGTATTTCATAAACACAAATAAATAACAAAAGCTTTACAATATCTTAAAGACAAGTTTTATTTTATATTAATATGCGATATTTTTAAATCAATTTAACCCTTAATAACCTAGAATTTCAATTTTGATACCAATCTTTTAAACCGAATGTTCACATTACTATTAGTTTTTTTTATAGGTTGGCTGTACGTATTTTACTGTTGTATAATATTATTTCCAACGAAATTAAAAAAAAAATCTATTTTTCCTATCATCTAGATCCTCAAGCAAACACAGTAATATTAAAAAAAATCACTTTCGTAAATCAGGCTACTAAAGGTTCTATCATTTAAATTAATTATTTCCCAAACTAAATTATTACTTAGACATATTATCAGGACAAATAACCGTTGAGGCTTTAATTTTCTGGTGTAAAGATCGTTGACCGGAAAACAAAATGGACCACGTACAAGGAAAATAGCTGACGCTGTTAGGGTCACCGGAAAAATCTGACATGAAAAGCTTACCAGTCCTGTTTGATATCAACGCTTTTGCCCAGCAGTGAACGTCTTACGTAACGACAATTACCAATCGAACCTTCTTAAAATATGTTCAATTACTATACCTGAATCGTATATATATATTTAAAAGAACAACCAATACAGGTTAGCGTGACTTTCCTAACATAACACTATATTCCTGGCCATGTTCCAAATACGTTATGAAACTTTCCGTACGGCTAAGTAGAACTGTAATGAAATATTGGAGCGGCCGATCGGGAAATAGCGCTGGAATGGAGGGGGTAGGGGGGTTGTTGAAAGGACAAAAAAAGCTCAAAGCTGAAGCTTTTCTGTTTACATTACAGTGATCAGATGTCTAAGTGCTGATCACCTGTGTTATGTGAGCTTTATTTCTATTAAAATATATCAACGACTTTTCTAACTTGATTAAATTTATTTATACTTTATTTTTGTTGCTAAATAATATATGTTTTATTTATAAATAGCCGTGACTACAATTGTGTGGAATTTAACAAGAAAATAGTTCATTTAATATTTCTTTATTTTAATTGGTGATTTTTTCTAAAATAACAGCAAGCGATCATCTGTTCATAATGAACAATATATTTAAACTTAAAAGTATTTACTCATATAAGTGAACACTCAGAAACGAGGATCAAATATACATTTATAAAAAGTTAAATAGAAGGAAAATAAAATTTTATTAAAAACCTAAAAAAGAATCACAACCAAAATTTATTTTTAACCATGTGACTACGTCCATGGGGAATTTAACAAATAAACAAATTATTTTGTAAATTTAGTTTTTTTATGGTTTAGAATTTTTTAAGATAAAATAGCCTTAGTTATTCCTTAATAGATCAGCTACCTACCAGTATAGTTCCTGTCAAAATCGGTTCAGCCATTTCAGAGATAATCTGGAACAAGTGAATAACAGTGACAAAAATTAATAGCTATGTAATTTTTTATATGTACAGTATATCCATATGCATATCCATATCCATTATTTTAATATTACACATACTTCCCTGTGATAAAATATTAGAAATAAAAAGATATATCAAGAGAATAAAAATAAAGAGCCATTTAATAAGTTCGTAGTGTAAAAAAGAACTGTATATATGAATATATAAAAATCACACAGTGATAAGGTTGGGCATGGAATGTGTTAAATAAATATAAAGAATGACACGTGTACATATGTAGTGTTATTTAGAGAGCAGTGGTGGCCCAGTGAAAGAAGACTGTGCGTTGCGATTATAGATTGCGAGTTCGATTCCCGGGATATAATCTTATATATTTCTCACTTTGTGTCTTAACTATATAGGATTGCCAATGCTCACAAAAAAGGTTCCAGTGGTTGGGCAGCAACGTTCTCTGCTTACCATACTATCATATTTCGATCGCCAATTCACCTGCCAAGCTAGGCGAATATAGTATATCAGTTCATTCATCATCTTTGGGGAAAGTTAATACCTTGTAATGGACGTCTACAGGCTGAAACGGTGACCACAATTAGTTATATATACTTATAACAAACACAGTATAATACATAATTATAAATATTATAATAAATAAATATATCAAATTGACTTGGATCGCAATTACTTTAGGATGAATAAAGAAACAAAGAAAGAAAAAAATGAATTAAAGAATAAACAATAATTGGTCTAGTAAATATTTTTTAACCATTTTTTTAAAAATAGGTAGTGAGTTACTAGGTTTTATGTTCAGCGGTAAATCATTCAAAAATACTCCTTCAATAAGGTTAAATGAAACACGTTTAACTCTATATATACTACAATCAAAATAAATTAAATTACCGTGTAACAAAATGTAAATAAATGTCCACAGATTTGTTTTGTGATTTTTCTTTAAGAACAAAAAAAGTACAAATGTATTCGCTGATAAAACTTTTTCATTTAATATTCAAATAGATTTTGTTTTCTCTAACGACTACATAAAAACGACGAGACTTGACTTATTAAGTAATGTCGCGAGTTTCGACAAAGCAGAGCTTAGTCGTAACTTTCTAAGACAATGAATTCAGAGAATTAAACTTATTTTTCTTCGCTTCTTATCTTAAAATAAATTCACTTCAATTATTCAAAAGATACACCGTAAGAAATAATTGTCTAAATGTTTAACACAAATGTAAAGACATAATTTATCTTGTAAGGTTAATTGGTTCACAGTAAATTAAAAATAAGAAAGAAAGATGAATTTGGCTTTTATTTTTGACATCAAAAGAAAAGTATCAAAACTCTAGTGCTGTCGTATCCATACATAAATCTCAATTTTCCTGGCCCCTAACATCGGAGCATATATATAAGCAGATTCGTTCGAAATTCAAACCAAATATGTAATATCACACTCCCTTACACTCTAAATTCGGAGCACCGGGTCAGCGTCCGAAATAATAGAGAAGACAAATATCGCTTCATTAATAGAACAAGAAGAAAGTCGGCAGACCCTTCTAGAATACTGCAGAAAGCTAAAATGTAACGTAATAAAAGATAACGAAACATAACAATCTTTAGAAGGATAAAGGAAGGAGTGATTCAAAAATAAGTGATTAAAGATTGTGATATAGAATTAAAGATAATAAAAACTATATGATTTGTTAAAAATACAGATAAACAAAAGTAAAAATTGTAGAAAAGCATTCCCGGAGGAAATAGTAGAGGGAAAAAAATAATGCATGAACGGAATGAAATATTATGTTAAGATAAAAAGATGAACGTAGAAAGATATTGATACAGACAAAAGAAGAGTAATGAAATAACAAATAAAGAAAATAAATAATTTATTAAGTAAAAAACTGTTACTGTGAATCCAAGACAAGATGGGTCTCCAATAGTAGGGACCTTAAAAAAACATTCTTAAATCACACAGACAAACACATCATTGCTTGATGCAATAATGTTTTGTTATATTGAATCTCTTGGTTTAAAACTAAGTTTATTAGAAATTTAAATTAGAAGAAACGAGACAATATTAACTTGTAAATAATTCTAAAACAATTGTTTAATTATTTAATGGAACCAGGCGTTACCTTGGGGAAGTCCATCCTAAGTACGAAAAGGACCAATATTTAGCCACTTCCCCACATGCAGTGGTAGTCGTGCAACAAATTGCACCGCCCGCCAGCCCGCTGATAAATGCTTATGCGGCAAACAATCACTCTAGCACTCTAGCTCTAACTGTGTTTGGGCTGGCGGGCGGTGCACTTTGTTGCACGATTACCACTGCATGTGCGGAAGTGGCTAAATATTTGTCCTTTTCTTAATTGTTTAATTTTTAACAAAATTAACACCCATAAAAAATCGATAATATATGATTGATTAGGTTGAATAAGGGGACCAATTTTTTTTTAATTTTGTGGCGTTATTACAAGCAAGAGAAGTCTGGTCGGTGAAGACGTTTTTTTAGCTACCAGCAACATATCTATCTCTCCATTTATACTAGCCTCTCATTAACATTTACATACAAAGCGAGCAATGGATTTTATTCTTTGGTTATAACAAAAGACGTATATTCTTTCAAGTTTTGCAACGAGTATATAACTAAAGCTTTATAATCATTTATTATGCTCTATAAGCATATTATACATTGTTTAATTGGTTTAAATACATTCCTCTATTTATTAACTCATATTATCGACATTCACGAACAAAACACGCAATGGATTTAATTCATTGAATATAACTACAAAATACGTATATTCTTTTAAATGGTGCTACGATTTTAAAACTAAAACTTATTCTTCATATTCATTTATTATACTCTCTAAGCATAAAAGACATTTCTTTATTTACACACGCCTTTACGAACAGAACGCGCAATGGATTTTATTTTTTACAAATCCCGGGTTCATTTATGTTATGCAACGGCTTTATTTATAAAACTAAGGCTTTTTAATCATTATTTTGTATTCTGAGAGAATTTTTACACGTTTTAATTATTTTAAATACATTTCTCCCTTTATACACGTGTATTATCAACTTTTATACAAAAACACGCAATGGATTTTATTCATTGAATATAACTACATAACACCACCACACATTTTATATTGTTTTAAATACATTTCTCCGTTTATTCACGCGTACTATCAACATTTAAATATAAAATACGCAATGGATTTAATTTTTTTTACAAAATACGAGTATTTCTGTAAGTGGTACAATATATAAATAACATATATCACCTCCAACCGTTATCTATAGTCGAATTCAATTGCAGCAGCGAACTAAGCGCTTGGCGGCCTGCCCACCGATAGGTATAGCGGTCGATGCCTCGTTGCACAATATTGCGAACTATATAACTATAGCTAGCTAGATCCTGCTTAGCTTAGATCTTCATTCTGAAATATTTTGCAATAATTACTTTATCTGTACATAAAATTCGTTATAAGGAGCACATTTCCGCGTATAGGAATGATCGCCCTGAAAAATCTCATTTCTCTAAACATTTATTGGAGTCAGGACATATTTTACCACATGGTCATTCCTATGACGTGCCGCATACCTGTAGCAAAGGTGTTACATAACTCCTGAAGATGCCCCGTGGAGGGGTGAAACACGTGTTGAGTGTTTTAACGGTGGCAGTTGTGTAATTCGCATTGTTTGCCGCATACGCATTTATCAGCGGGCTGGCGGGCTGTGCACTCTGTTGCACGACTACCACTGCATGTGCGGAAGTGGCTAAATATTGGTACTTTTCTTACATACTTTATTTATTGCGATGCTGTAGGTCAATAATTTCTCTACAAATCTGCAGGGACAAATAGTAAACAATAATTTGTTTTAAAATGCAGTTCCTATATTGAGGATGGACAAAAGTATGTTAAAGCAGAAGAGAAAAATTGACTGAATTATGGAATGAAGAACAGAATAATAGAGAATTGTAAAGAATGGCAGAAGAGTATGAAAATAATAAAAAAGAAATGCAAAATTTAATAAAGAAAGTAAATTCCTGTTCCCAACAAAATAGGGGGTGGAACGATAGTTCCCTAATAGCGGGTGCCATAATAAAAATACCTATATTGAAAAGGCAGCTTTCGGACGGCTTTGTTCTGTATGGCAATCACGGAAACTGACTAGGAGAGTAAAGCTCAAAATATTCCGGTCCAATGTGAAAACTGTGTTGCTATATGGGTGCGAGACGTGGAAGGTCACCAAAGATATCTCGCGTCAGCTCCAAGTCTTCGCTAACAACTGTCTTCGAAGTATTCTCGGTATATACTAGCCTGGGAAAGTCCAACGTAGATCTCTGGAAACGCTGCGGTGAGATGCCAATTGAACAGCAGATCAAATGCCGCAAGTGGAACTGCATAGGCCACACGCTCCGAAGAGACCCTGATCACATACCGAGGCAAGCCCTAGAATGGAATCTTCAAGGAAAGTGAAGACTTGGTATCCCAAAGCAAACCTGGCGGCAGACGATTACTGCAGAAGTGAAGGCAGTTGGAATGATGTGGAGCGAAGTAAAGCGCGAGGCTCAAGACCGCTCGGGATGGCGACGTACTGTGGACGCCATCTGCCCCACCTTGAGGACATAGGAATAAAAGATGATAATATTAAAAATACTTATTCTTACTTACTCTTCTTTACGTTATTTGAAAATATACATTTTTAAAGTCAATTGTTAATTGTCTTATTGATTTTACATTTTTAAACAATCCTTTAGTTCATATTTACCTCAAGAGTACAAGGAGGCTTAACAAATAAATGATGATGATATTAAAAATACTTATTCTTCTTAACGTTATTTGAAAATATTCATTTTTAGAGTCAATCTTTAATTGTCTTATTGATTTTACACCTATAAACAATCCTCTAGTACATATTTACCTCAAGAGTACAAGGAGGCTTTACCACTTACTTTGAAAGTAGGTTCAGGATAGATAGAGATAGAAATGTTAACTTAGAAGACGACTGGATATCTACAAAGGTTTCCTTTGCATCAAATGATTTCCAAGTTAACAAAGTTCGATTCATGTTACCTACTGAGTTACCACTATCCTTTGATTCGACGAACTGTTTTAATGCTTTCAGAACTTATAAAGACAAATATTGAGGTAACAGTAGTTCATTTCTTGGGAATGGGTTCTTATATAAATCACAATTTGTGCAATAATTATTTAGGATTTACACTACTCACAAAAAAGTTACTATAAGATGAACAGCAGTGTCTTCTTCGTACCATAATATTATACTGCGATCGCAAAATCACCTACCAAACGTGGCGATTATGGTACATCCCCCTTTTTTTACGGCTTCGTTTTTGGGACCTCACGTTCAACATCTTTCATGGGTGGACAGGACCTAATTATTTAGGATCGCTTCTGTTCACAAACTAGTTACTATAAGATGAACAACAGTGTCTTCTGTGTACCATATCATACTGTGATCGCCAAATCGCCTACTAAATGTGGCAATTATGGTACATCCCTCTTTCTTTACGGCCTCGCTTTTGAGGCCTCTCGTTCAACATTTATCATGGGTGGACATGACCTTTATTCGCATTATGATTGTTCAAATAATTTTAATTAATTTATCTTCTCAATGTCTTTTATTCCTTGCCATACTTTCCTTCGATACATCGCCTCACTTGCTCGCCTTCCGTTTCCAAGTTTATTATTTTCATCATTTGTTTAACAATTTATCTATTCTTAATTTCTATTTATGTACTATCTACATCACACTTAATTTACATTTCTTATATCACAGCTAAGTGTATCTGGTCATAGATATCTTTGGAGGTTAGATATGCTTTATTATTAGGTTATTTCATTTCTTTTTCTTCTTCTGTTTCTTTCTGAGGCAAGTGCGATCGAACCAATACTGATCGAAGTCAGTTAGATGTTTTTATTTATTATTGTATTATATTTATAATATGTATTAAACCTTATTTATTATAAGTATATATGTTATATACATATGTATGTATGTTTATGTTTGTTTGTTTGTAAATATGTATTTTACGTAAACCTAAACTACCCATTATTAGTACTTTTGCCATTTCCATACTAGGGTTGGTAAAACTTATTAAATGTATCCTAACGTGTACAATAAATAATATTGAATAAAAAAAATGCATAAAATGAAATAAAAATGCCTTGCTTAGGGCTCCTATGAGCTAATACAACGACGACACTAGAATTAGAGTGTAATTGTCTTATAAAACACCACCGTGTAATCTCTGAGAACAGTATATTTATTACAATAATAATAAACCTTGCGAATGAAATGCTTTATTGTATTAATAATATTAAAAACTATAACAAAACCTGTCACTTTGGGGACTCTACTGAGATTAGGTCGAATTTTGAACTCATCTTGCTTTTAGTTGAAAGATGTTATTATTATTGTTTCTGCCATACGACATCCACTGATGGATATAGCTATACTCTTTAGATTTTAATTTGACCGGTTGCAAGCTGCCGATTATTATTTATGATACCATTATCTTCTTTTCAGACAATGGACGCCAACTGCAATGTAACATTTTCAGTCTGATAATTATTTAGATTTGTAGGAACAACATTTCGTCAAAGTGAGCGGCGCATGGAAAATTCCAGGGACATATAATTCTTTATTTAAATCGGTATTTAAGGTAAGAAGAACAAAAACTGCTAGTGACGGAACGCAAAATCATGCGGAAGATCTTGGGACCAGCGAGAAATCAAGACGGATCTTAGAGGCTCCGAAAGAATGCCGAAATTGAGACTTTTTGTAGCACAGCCAAGTATCATTGGCGAATATAAAGCTCAACGAATCCGCTGGCTTGGTCACTTGGAGCGAATGGGATCGGATCGGAGCGTGATGGTAGCGTACCTGGAAAAACCGAGGGGTCGAAGACCAGTGGGTAGACCCAGATATCGCTGGATCGATCGCGTTAAGGCAGACTTGCGCGAATTGAATGTCAACCAATGGCAGACGATGGCGCAAGATAGAGGAAAGTGGAAGTCTCTCGCTTCGGAGGCCAAGACCCACTTTGGGTCACTGAGCCAGCGGAGTAAGTAAGTAAGTAAATCGGTTTAAATACGGGTGAAATTCGAATAAATATACATTGCGAGCTCAGCGCTTGGAGCGTTCGGACGTGTCTCACGACTTTCCCGCCTCCCTTAGAGCTGACTTGCAATTAGGTTCGCTGTCTTGCACCCCTGTGCAAGATATATCGGCGCACGCCGTTTGGAAGTGCGGATCTGTCCTCGTGACTTATCCGCCGACCTCTCGGCTGTAGCAGCCCGCCAAATCCGCGCCCCTGTGCACGGATTCGCTACGCTCGGCGTTTGGAGTGTCGGACGTGTCTTCGGACTTCCCCGCATACCGTAGTTGCCGACGTAGTGTCCGCTTCTTGCACTTTTCAGTGCAAGAAAGACCTGTGTACAGCATTTGGAGTGTCGGACGTGTCTTCGGACTTCCCCGCCTCCCTTAGCAGCTGTCACAGATTATTGTTTCGAACTGTAAAGAACGTCTGAAGTCGTCCCCGAGAAGCCGGCAGTGATCGCACGTCCAGTCTGCGAACGGTCGCGGATTGCGTTGCTCCTGTCCCTTCGGTCCGGACGGCTCCTCCGTCGTGCCAGTCAAGAAGCAAGCCGCAAACCGAACTACGCGTTCGGTCAACATCCGTCGGCTTGCCCGCTCCCCGCGCCCCGCGCATCGATACACGTCGCGCGTCGTCTCCGTCCCCCCCACCCCGGGGTGGGGTCGCGATCCGCGTCGACTAGGCACTTCCCCCCCCTCCAACGGCACCCCCGCGCGGGTCGCCTAGGGTAATTAGGTAGGTAAGGCTAGGACCGTTAGGCGCGTTACTACGGACGCCGGGTGACGCCGCGTCCGTACGACCGTTTAGGGTTCTGTCTTCGCCGAGCGTAGTTCGATTCACTGACGCGTTGTGACGCTCAGTGACGTGGGTTTACCTCTCGCCGGACACCGCTGTTCGGCACAGGGGAACTCAGTGTGACCTCAGAGGTCACTTCAATTAGATTTCGCGTTCCCACGCTCCATATCGTTCCGTGCGTGCGATAACCCCCGCCCTCCCTCTCTGTCGTAAGGCAGGGAGGTGTCGCGTGTTCCTTATACACATTTACAATGGCGCAATCATGGCGTCACTACACGGGTCCTCCATTCGATTTAAAATCTCCCCCTAAGTCTTCAAAGGCCGCCAAATCCAAGGCTGGCGCAAAGGATCAACCATCTCGCTTCACGAGTGACTCTCCGCAGTCACCGGACACCCCAGTTCGTTACGAGAAGCAGCCTCTTCCTGTAAAAAAGCCGGACGCGGAAGACGACTCGTCGGACTACACCTCCGGGTCCGAGTTTCTCGACTCGGACTCGGAGATGGAGATTGACGAGTCAAAATCTGCGTCCCGGTTTGACGAGTTCACACTCGTCACAGGCAAGAGGAAGCGCTCACTGCGAGCTACTCTTTCGCCTACTCACCAGGACAGTTCTAAAACTGCCTCCCCTCCGAAAAAAGCCGTCCGCAAACCATCTCCGACGGCTACCTCCTCTAACCCGACCGATCAAAGGTCCGCTCAAGTCCCTCAACCTAGCGGAAATAAACCCCCGCCGCCCGTCTTTCTCCACGATAAGCAAGCGTGGAAATCAGTCCACTCATGGCTCCTCGCCAATGAGATGGGCAAATCAAAGGCCAAAAATACCACACAAGGTATTATGGTCAACACCCTAACTGTAGACGACTTCCGTCGTTTCACTAGATATTTACGTGAGGAAAGCATCTCCTTCCACACGTATGCCCTCCCCGAAGAAAAACGACTTCGTGTCGTTATCCGTGGCCTCCCGCTTAAAATTGATGTCGCCGATGTCATCGACGACCTCAAACAGGCGGGACTTCCAATAATTGATGCAAAGCGCATGTCGTCGCTTCGCACCAAACTCCCCATGCCACTCATCATGGCTACCTTAGAACTCTCCGCCGAAGGGAAGCGTATCTTTGCCCTCAAAGATATCTGCTCCCTGTCAGGTGTCTCATTCGAGGCACCACACCGTAGAGGCATCGTCGGGCAATGCCACAGATGTCAACTCTACGGGCACTCCGCCCGCAACTGTTTCTCCCGCCCTCGGTGCGTCAAGTGCCTAGGGGACCACGGGACAACAGATTGCCCTCGTCCCGCTGTTACAGAGACGCCGCCCGCGTGTGTACTCTGCAAATCCGAAGGCCACCCAGCCAACTATAAGGGCTGTCTTAAGGCGCCTAAAAAACGCCGCACAGGCCGCCGCCCCCCGCGCCCCTCAAAAAACGCAGTCCGTCCCCCCACCTCAGCCCCCGCGGCAATAGTTTCGAAGCCCACTTCGAAACTTACTCCCCCGCCACCCCCGCCGGCCACTTCAGCTTGGGCGAAGCCTCTCTACCCGAGAAGCAAGCCCGCCTCACTCCCTACCGCTCCGCCGGTTGCCCGTGAGCAACCGAAACCCGCCAAACCCGCCACCGGGTCCCCTTCACCAGCCGAGGATCTCAAATCCTTGGCACAATACCTCGCCAATATAGATCTTGACGAGGTCTCCATTCTCGCTGCGAAACTACGTAAAGCCTCCGGTCCCTCGGAGCGCTTTATGTGTATCGCCGAACACTCGGCCCTACTCGCCGCTCTCAAAGCAGAGTTTAAATAAACTTTGCTTCCCCTCTCTCACATTATGACGTAACTCTCACATCGATTCTCGTCGATTTCGATGCACTTACATGCACTACTCACTTACTCATAATACGGCGGCCGCGTCCGCCTAATTCGTATAAAGCGTGGGCGGTCCGGAGAGGCCCGTGTCACTCCCGACCGCCGTGTAGTCCTCGCTTCGCGTTACACAACAAACACATACATACATTACACTATACACCTATACGGTTATAGTCTTTCACGTTTGGTCGTCATCGCCGCTACTGTGGTACGTTCCGCAGCCCATAAAATTTCGGCCCGTAGACCCCTGTTCTACGGGTTCCATTTAGATGAAGCTGTAAAAACCATAACCGGTTAGCAGCAATAACTTCACCAGATATCGTATCGTATCGTATCGAATAAATATACGAATTTTTACCTCGGATTTTGTGTTATTATTACCTCAAAACCATAGTAAGATTCAAACAGATTCATTGATAATCAGTTTAAAAGCCTTCAATATTTTATAGATGATCTAAAAATACAGCCATTTAAAGTTTTAACATCAATTAACGATCAACCTGTATAAAAAAATAAAGCCTTAGTTATTGAACAAAAAGCGCAAGTCACGAAAGAAGCACAGTTGACGGAAGTTATAAACGGATGTCAGACTGTATTGTTTTTGTTTGATTTAACTCGCTCCGTTTCTTTGCGCGATAGTTCTGGAACGCGGCCAGACATGTCTTAAAACACTGTGCGGATCTAAACTAACATGTTGTTCTGACATTTCCGAAGTCAAGCGATATATACATTTGTCATTTTTTTATTAAGTTACATTTTTTTGTCACGTATCTTTGAGTGAGATGGAAAACTTAAAATATTTCTCTATTTTTTATCATAGTTAAGTAAGAAAGGGACCAATATTTAGCCACTTCCGCACATGCAGTGGTAGTCGTGCAACAAAGTGCACCGCCCGCCAGATCGCTGATAAATGCGTATACGGCAAACTCCGAATCACACAACTGCCACCGTCAAACCACTCAACACGTGTTTCACCCCTCCACGAGGTATCTTCAGGAGTTATGTTATACCGATTAGTGCCAAACACACTCTGTTTGGCACTAATCGGTGTCGACTACCATTGCATGTGCGGAAGTGGCCAAATATTGGACCTTTTCTTACTTAGGATGGACTTCCGCAAGGTAACGCCTGATTCCATTAAATATTTTAACATAGCTGTCATGACAGACTATAGGAGTCTACTGAAATGATTAAGTCTCTCTTAAAGATCGCTATGATGACTGACCTTCTGTTAACTTGGTTTAGTTCCATTTAGTGAAAATTCTACCTACTTGTGATCATCATTTGAGACCAAGCTACGAGTTATTCTTCGAACTATCTTGGAAATCTTGTTTTGTCGACTTGTCTCCCCATTTTTGATTGGATCTTATGATTATAAAAAATATTCTTAACCACACAGATATCATACACGGATTGTTTAGATATCCTATTTAGCCGTTAGAGTCCTAGATGGTATTGAAAAAACACTGATCAATAATCCCAAGCAGCGCGATCGCGCTTTCCTTATATATGAACGAAAATACCCAAAAAGTGAAATGGCGCTTTTTGCTTTATTCTCGAGAAATACCAAGTGTCGCGAAATCGCTTATTGTATGTGTATCACATATTAATATATTGTATATCTTATGCAAATGGGTGCCTCATAGTTTTTAAATTTTTTAACCTAAATTTTAAACCTAAAACCAACCACAACCATCACCATCAACCTAAAAATTATATCATTCAAATACATCTACTGGTTTGCATTTTAAAATAATACTGTTTTGGATTTATAAATATGTTTAACTAATTTTTAGCTAACAATAAAGTTTAAGAACGAATTTAACTGACATATTCAAATAAGCAAGTTAAAATAGCAGTAAGCATGAAGCATAAGAAAGAAGAAGAATACAGACAAAAGAACTTGGAACGAAAAGGTAGACAGAATGCTTAGACGATCAAATCGATGCAATTGGGAATAAATGTAGCAGGTAGATGCCATCGTAGACATCTTACAGCATGCTGCATTTGTCACTTTGTACATTATCTAAGATATATTTATACTAGGATGTTGATTTTAAACATCCCGTATTTTATAGTAACAATATAAGCTATCTGAAATACGGGTATGACCCAATAAAAACATTCCACACTAAAGTGTCGTTTCATCAAATGTATTTTACAATAACAGAGCACTTGTTCAACCATAATGATAGCAATATAAACGTCTCGCACCGAATTGCGTAATTCCACTGCCAGGTTTTATCCGGATCGGAATGTATGAACTTGTTTGGTTTTAATACGTGCCGTATACATTTCGATATTGTGATTAAAAATTAACTGCTGTTTGTTACGTTCGTTAAACAAATTGAGTTTTTTGGATGTACATAACTTATAAGCCTTCATTTAACATATACAGGGTGATTGATAAGTGTATTTTATTTATTGTCGCTATATCCATCCTAAAACGGGAAAGACCTTTGCACTGCCACAGTTACAGCTTGTTTTATCTTTCTTAATTTCTTATTTACTACATCAAATTACTTAACCTTTATAGTTGTTTTATATAGATCTTAATTTTATTGGTATAATTACGCAAGCTTTCTATCTATATTTGGTTAGATGTAAAAGTTATAGAGGAATAGATAAAGAGATAATTTGTAAGCAAAAATCTTTAAACAATACACCTGTTTACAATCACACTGTACTGTGTGTCGGTTGCGTTCACCAGCTATGTGACGTCTCACGCGCCGGTCCAATTCGAATTTACGTTGTAAATTCTCGCCTCATGGTTCTTTTCATTCTCGGAGCATCTTTAAATTCACGCCACAATCCTTATGTCGCCTCGAACTTACCACCACCATCGGGAGTACCGAGCTGCGGTGTAAAATCAGACCAGGCCTTGAGCAGCAGTCTCGTCCTCTTCTAGGCACGCTTTGCCCAGAGGACTCTTTGTAACACCTAATTGAAACATATGTTTCTTAAAAGATCATCACCCAAGGATGCGCAGTGCCCTGGAAATGGAGGTAAAGTTTAAGATAGATTTAGAGAGCATCGCCTTAATGATGGGCGACGACAACCTTCGCCCATCATTCCTATCGTTTGCTCGTAGGATGGTAAGTGACACTGTTAATAGAAACAAAACAGTATAGATAAGTAGGTACCTGATAAACGGCACATAAAATAACTAGTCATTAAAAAATAGGAAAAGTAGTAGTAATGTATTAAGAAGGCACAACCCAAAACTGATAAAAAATAGAATAACTCAATAATAGATTAAAGAATAATAAAAAAAATATACCTAGCCACCTAAGAGTTATAAGATGACGGAAGGAAGGCGATGAAAGCAAGAAGGAATTGTGATGAAAATAAGGTAAGAATAAAAGAAATTGAGAAGAATGACAGTGAGTGAAGAATAAAGATGAAAGATCTGAAAAACTTATTTGTAAACAAAGACCCTGATCCTAACTAATTAGGGGTACGAGAGGCCTCCAATAGCGGGGGCCAAAAAAGAGCATCACCGGTTAAGATTCCGCCAACAGACGCAGTCGGACAAGACCATGGTGCACGTAGTTACTTGCTGTTCCATATATTGAGGGCTTAGAGTAACTTCTGAAGTGGAAATGGGTTGGAGCATTGATTGCAGCAGTATCGCTTCTCTTTCGGAAGAGGAAGAGAGTCACCACTTTTTCTTGCGGTTTTGTTGCAGGGTGGTGGGTTACGTGATTAGGCATAACAATACCGTGTTACAGGAAGTGTGGGGAGAGATTGAAGGCGATGCGTAAATGTAATGTGAATGCTGTGTGTTTGATTTTATGGGGAAAAAGGGAATAAAGGGAGAAATTGTGAAAGATGAATGAAAAAGGGTGAAAATAGGAAGGTACTTATCCCTGTCCCAAAAACAAAAAAAGAAAGAGTATTTTCAAAAGAAAAAAATACAGACGCAGTTGGGATAGACGAAGTAGCTATTCATGTCCATTATTAATACGAAAACATTATTATTTAATAAAATCAGGCGTTACCTTGCGGAAGTCCAGCCTAAGTAAGAAAAGGACCAATATTTAGCCACTTCCGCACATGCAGTGGTAGTCGTGCAACAAATGCACCGCCCGCCGGCCCGCTGATAAATGCGTATGCGGCAAACAATGCGAATGACACAACCGCCACCGCCAAATTACTCAACACGTGTTTCACTCCTCCACGGGGCATCTTCAGGAGTTATGTTACACCGATTAGTGCCAAACACAGAGTCTGACTCAAATATTGGTCCTTTTCTTACTTAGAATACATTATTTTTAATCAAATAAAAAATAACTATTTTAATACAAATCTAGTTATAATTTGGATTTGAAATGTTAAGTTCTGAATAAAAATTCCTTAATAAGCGTTTGTATGATTTCAGCGATGGAATAATTAAACATATTTACTGCTTTTTCAATAAATAACTAAACAATATTAACGCGCACTCATCTCTAATTATTGCAGATGTTTAGGGCGCCCTTTGTACAAACGTAATTTCTCTTAATCGTACCTTGCTAAGCCCAAAACGATTGCTTTAATTGAAGGTAAATGTAATGTCATTACAAACACACAAACAGACTTAATATATGATAAATAATGCATGTAATACGTAAAGGGATTTACAAATGTCAAACGTTGGGCGTATCATGTTATATTTATTTATGAAATACTAGATATATTCGTATGCGTGTAGCTTAACAAAAATATTATCTAGTTATTATTTTTTATCATTTTTTAAAAACAGAGTAGCCCAAGTTACTCCTTATTACATTAGCTAACTGCCAATATGAGTCCTGTCAAAACCAGTCTAGCCGTAACAGACAGATAATAATTTTAAAAAATCTGATTTTTGTATAATTATCATTTATATGTATATATGAGAATTAAAAAGCTGTTATTTTAATATTACAAACGAACACTACAATTTTATTTATTAGTATATATAGATTACCTTATTAATGTTACCAAATATTTTTAAGTTATTTTGGACACATCTGCATAAAATCAGATTTAAAATGGTTAGATTTAAAAAGATTGTGAGTGCCTCGTTTTTGCTTGAAGTTGAATAGTATATAATTATTTTATTAATAAAGTATTTGATAGTGACGACGACGACGGCGATGACAACGACGACGCCGCCGACGACGACGGCGATGACGATGACGACGACAACGGCGACGATGACGACCACGGCGATGATAGTGGTATCGATGACAATAATAGTAATAGAAATAATAAAAATGACAACAATTATGATGATCATGATGTCTATGACGATGTTGATAATGTTTTTGTTCTTAATCCTGCAGAAATATAGCTCTTTATATACATTGGTCGAAAGAGAGCCATCTATAATACATTCAATTGAACATAGTTTTTATAGATCCGGTGTAAATATGGGCTAAGCTTAAATCAAAATACACACTTATACTTTGAACTTCGTGTTGTTATGATCTACAAGAACCTACCCTAAAAAGAATATCATAAATGTGTCATAAAGGTACACTGGTAGAGAATAAGAGAATAATTGAAAAATGATTAAATGTAGAGCTACAAATTTTCCACTCTCAATTAGTATCCGAAACGTAAATTCATTGTTTATCAGTTCAACTAAATTATAAGTCGGCCACAGTACTAATTGTAGTTTGCATTGTTATCGTTGAATGCGAGGGTAATTGTAAATTTATCAGATAAACGGTAAAGGAATGCAGCATCAATTGGTGACTTTATTTACCGATCTCTCGTTTCAAATTTGCAATACAATGAAGTAATTTACTTAAATGTTTATGATAGTAAAACGATGTTCAAGTTGAACAATATAATACGTAATCTAAACATTGTAACATAGGTAAAACGTAAGAGAATAAATACGAAAATTAGACAGTTCAAAAAGAAAATTAATGATTGTAGAAGAATAGAACAGATGTAAATAAAAGAAGTAAAAGTAGAAGTAAGGAAGTTAAGAACAAAAAATAAAATGTACACAAGATTAATAACTAAAAAGGAGATAATTAAAATGAATTTATAGTCGGAGCCTCCAGGTTAGTGGGAATAGATATTAAGAAAGAAACAACAGAATGATACGCTGTTCTATTGTTGGAGCCGAAAGGTTGTTGACAGGTGCATCAACGACATAGTTATGGTCACTGAAAGTTACTGTAGATGGCACAAAACCTGTCATCGTATCGATATTCGATGGAAACATACATACATGCACAGGTGCACTTAAATGTATATAATACTGGGATCAAAAAGTAATGTGAATTTGTGAATAAAATGTAAATTCTTTATTTATTCTTCTAAATCAATTTCATTCCCTTCAAAGTAACCAGCGTCTGATAAAACGCATTTTTACCAGCGCTTTTTCCAGTCTCTGAAACAGTCGGAATAGTCTTTTTCCGGTATAGCCTTTAAGACCTTCTTCGATTATGTTTTAATTACCAGAATTGTGTCAAAATGTCGTCTCCAGTATTGGTCTTTTGAGTTTTTTGCATAGCTAGAAGTCACACGGAGTCAAATCAGGTGAATACAGTGGTTATGGAATGATATGAGTCCAGTTTTCGACTTGTGCGATTTTGCTAGAAATTGAGACGATGCATTTTAGACAAAAACATCCTTCAAAGTAGTTTTGGCTGAGCCAAATGATATTATAATTTTTGAGAAATAGACTCTTGGCAAATTTTATAGACAGTTCGACTGACTAAGGAAAAAAATTTCTTGCCTTTCTAATGGTAAGAGGTTTTGATTGACTATTAAAAATAATATAGTTGGGTATGTAGGAAAATTTGTTTCTAGAAGCTTCCAAGCAAATATGATCTGTTTCACAAATGTTTTCGTTTACGTTATAGAAATAAGAAAACATTACGAAATTCCACGAGATAAATCGGATTCCATAGGTCACATTATGAAACAGTTGTACAAGTCAACACAAATCCTTTACCAACAAACAATACCGTAGCAAACGATGAGTTTTTAATTCCGCCAGTGCCCGACCGGTTCAAATTTCACTCGGAAATATTTATGGCAGACAGTTCGCCGGAGTTTGTAATATTACTTTTGTGTACACAATTTGTCTGATTTGGAAGCCAACGTAATGTATTTAGAAGGTTTTTGAAATTAAAAATATGGAATTGTTTTCACCATCACCTAGAAGATCACAACGAATGCGGTAACTTTAATACAGTGTAATTGATGTAAAAGATAAAGATAAAATTCATTTATTAAACATTTTAACTTTTAACAGAACTCTTACATCTACTAATATTACTATATTATCTACTATATCTCTGTGATCAAAATGTAAAGCGAAAAGAAAGTGTCGTTAAGAACACCCAAGCATTAGCATGCAGGTAATTTTTACATTTACCAATCGTCTGTTTATTAAAAGTTGAAATATCATTTGGCTCAGACTAAATCATTTTGAATGATGTTTTGTCTCTCAAACAAATCAAGTCTCCATTGGTAGATGTCATACTGCATTGGTACATCGCGACTTTTTTTATAAAAACTCGACTCATATTATTCCGCAACCACCGAATTCGCCTGATTTCTCTATGTACGACTTCTAGTAATATTATCAGCATATTAAAAAGGCAAAAAGGCTAATACGACAGTATGACACAATTGAGGAGACAAAAACAGATTCGAAGATCGAAAAAGCTGTACTGGAAAAAGACTATTCCAACTGTTTTGAGTATTGGAAAAAGCTTTGACAAAAGTGCGTTTTATTAAACATGGATTACTTTGAAGAGAATGAAATTGATTTATGGGAATAAATATAGATTTAAAATTGTATAAACATATCCACTTTACTTTTTGATCATATTATTATTTACATTTAGATACCTATTCGCATGTACGTATATGTGGACCTTCACAAAAGATCACCCGATCAACGGTCTTTTGCTATCTGCAGTGATTTTCAGAGTCCATAACTATTTCGTCGGTGCATTTTGTGAGAGGTCTACTCAAGTTGCGTCTATTGGCTCTTGTTCACCTCTCAAGAAGCTTTATGTCCCAACAATTTAATAGCGTATTACACTATTTATCGGATTGGAATTTCTTTGAAGTGGATGAAATTGATTTGGAAGTATCAAAAAAGAAAATACTTTTTAAACAATTTCACTTTACTTTTTGATCACAGTATTTACATATGAGCTACACATATTGTCTTTTAAAGCTGTAGACCAGAGTTCCCAAAACTTTTTTGTGTCGTTGACCCCTTGCTATGTTTTTCCGTGTTAGGTAGACCCCATACTTACCTGATACTGATTTCCTATAAATTTCTAACTGTAGTGAAGTTTAGTGTTAAAAACTTAAAGTAGAAACATGTGTTAATTTATACATTTATTAATTTATTTTTAATTTTACAAGTTCAAAATGTATTGCGACCAAAAAGCGAATACCAACATCCTACAACTTACACAATTTTATAAACATATATAATATTTTTTTTACTTCATAGGTACTTTTATAAATAATGTAAATGTTTTGATATTATAAGATAGTATGATGTAAGTAAATAGGTACTATCAGTGTATGTGTTGAGATCCACTATCGTGGACCCCCAAATTTGTTTTCGCTGACGTAGACCCCTTGCATGTCATAGACCTCTAGGGGTCGATATAGACCACTTTGGAAATCACTGCTGTAGACCTCTAGATAATTCTGTATATGACATTTAGTTTGATAATATGTTGCCGTTATAGAATAATTTATATTAGGATGCATGATTAAAAAACTTCGGCTTCGTGAATGTTCTTTTAATGTAAAATGTGATCTTAGATATTCTGTAGAATATATCACTTGCAGTTTTTTATTTTAAACAATGAAAATATATAACTTTGTGCGCTGCGATTTGTTTTTGTTTGATTCATTCCAGCAACGAGAGGTCGCCGTAAAGCATTCTCAGATACGGGAGCCCCGGGTGTGTATTTCTGTTTTACGTACCTCACGCCTTTCTTTTGTTTATGTTACGGCGGCATGCGAAGGAAAAGTTTAATGAGGCCTTATATTTACGCTATTTCTGCTCCGCGACCGGCAATCCTGAATATAATTTTCAAGCGGTAACAGAATTTTTCATATTATTTTTTTCTCCTTAACTTCTAGAAAATTTTATGTAAAATACACATTTATAAATATGTTTATCTTAATGTAATATAGTATAGACAACATTTCTTGTTGGTGCCAAGATCAGATGATAAATACCTTAGGTGAAAAAAACTCAAACCTTCAATGGAGTGTGTGAAAAGTTTTAAAGATTTTACATCTATTTACAATCAACTTGTAAAGTGTGATCACTCTGAAATATGTTATATAAGGTTTTTAAATTTCCGATGAACATTGAAACCGAAATATTTTCGACCTTTTGACCCGGTAGACGCAGCGTGAGTATGTCTCCCATTAGGTAGACTGACGACTCAGTTAACACGTTCACTGCGGCTTGAGGTCGATTCAGCCTCATGGTAGACTTTGCACTGGTGCGGCGCGTAAAACTCGTGTTTTCTCTCTAGTGCGGCGGCTGTTTACACTCAACCGTATGAGGTATGACAAAAACAAATATAGCTTTCTTTATGTCTGCGAAGCATTGGCTCAATATTGTAAAAAAATATTGATGAACATGAGGCAGAAAAGGCCTCAACCGCACTACTAGGAAGTTCAGCTTGAGGCTGATTCGACCTCAGCCGCACCAGCTGAAAGTTCTTCAAAATTGGGCCCGCAGTGAACGTGTTAAGATCGTGGGAACTACCTGGATGTGAGCAGAGTAAAACGCGTCATCGTGGCGATCTTTTTAAGAAGGTTTATGTATTGCAATGGGCGTCCGTCGCTTGAATTAAGTAACTTTTGGTAGTAAACAATGATTATTAGGGGGACCGCAAAAAAACGACGACATATTATACAGAATAAATACATGTAAAAAACTTTTAAATTAAACGGTTTTTTGATACCCATATTGTGGTGGTTGTGGAAAAATATGTACCTAGTCCGCCATATTGGAACGGCGTCCATCTTGAATTTTAAATTTTGACATAATCATCGTGTTTTACTAGTGTAGCCCTTTCATTTGATACCCATATTGAGGGGGTTAAGGAAAAATACGTAATCCGCCATTTTGTATCGGTGGCCATCGTAGATTTATAATATTATTGATTTTATTATACTGTATTGTCATCTAAATTAAAAGTGTGTACCAAATTTCAGATCAATCTGACAACGGGAAGGTGCTTAAATTTCAATTTCTAATTTTGATCCAAATAAATTCCGTACGGGTCGAACTAAATAAAACCGTTTAAAAAATCGATTGATTTTTACCTCTCCGTCATTGATTTGTATCCTAGATGGCAAAAGGTTGTTGATAACGAAGTTGAATATATTGTTACGCGTGAATTTAACTTAAGTAAGCGACATTACTTTCCGGTTCCCCTCTTTTTCTATTCATAATAAAGGTAAACGATCAAGAAGTATAAAATGTTTGTATATGTATTTATGCGTGTAACCATACTTTCCGTTTTAAAAAAAAATATGTCATGGTTGCAAAAATAAAACAGATTAAATATTAATAAAATATAAATTACTTTTTTGGTAAACATTGTCTAAAACTAAATCGATATGTAAGTAAAACTTCGTAAAAACACTCTATCGCAGTATAAAGTCTGTTTCATAAAATAAATATCAATGAACGGTTTAGAAACGAAACTAAAATCGGCACCGAAACGTATATTGTCACAAATAGAATCAGTTAGTTATGTAGTTAGCAAACAGAATGGTTTAGTTTTAACCGCGGCACAGAATAAAATTTTACAACACACTCCACGGTTTATAGTGGCTGTAAAAAAGTTGAAATTAAAAAACGATGGCTTAACACACTGCCAGGTTTATGTTCCGAACGTTCTGTGTTCCGTAGGCGAGTCATTTGGAACATAACACTAACATGAGTTTTGCACTGTATGAAATAATGTTTAGTATACTTACATTTTAATGTTTTTTTTAATTTCTTTTTTTTTTTCTTCAAGGGTTGTGGGTCATCACGTAATGCGCAGAATAAAAGTCCGCTGAGGTCTAAGGGTTTTGAACTGGAAACCATGGTCCAGCAAGACATCCCACATAAGGTGACCCGTAAGGGAATTGTTGACCTTGTAAAAGTCCTGCGAAAAGCATGCAGCTGGGATACAGCCTTTAAGAGCCTAAAAATATCTTATTTGTGACAGAGACTTTATTTAGCAATAATTTTTTTTTAATTTTCACTATTCCTTTTTCATTCTCTTTTCTCATCCTTGTCAATTTCTATTGCTATATCCTCTTTGATTTATCACATACTCTTTTGTTATCTTTCTTTCATGTTTTATTCGCAGATCGCCTCTCTTTCTTCGCCATATTTTTTGATAAAATTATTTACTTTTTTTACATTTTTTCTCCTTTTATACCTGACCTTACATTTTAATACAATCCTTATTATTTTATAATCTGTTTGATTTTTCTGCAGTAATCCAGAAATTTAAGGCAGCGTTCTTTATCTTCCATTAGGGCGCCTCCCTAGTACAACTAATACTTAAATAGTACTACTTTCCACCCATTCCTTCAACTCCACTTCACACTCATATCTTTCTCTTGCGAATACGAACATCTCGTTACATGAACCACGGTTCCGTTCACCGCTGTATTACAGATGCATAAGGGATTCTCCCTTAGGTATCTGTCTGGGTACTCAGCGAATCTTCAGTGAAGATTTGGGCCAGAGCAGAGTCCAGTTCCATTGTACGAAGTGCGCAGTTCGACACGTTGTCCGGGAAGAACTTCTTCGTTGTCGAAGACGTCTCGTCTTCCACATACCTCCTATTCCACTCACCAAGCATATCTAGCCTTAACTTGACGAATGAATCAGGCACTTCTCATATTCTTGTCGTCTTTCTCTCTCCAGGGCCGCGTCATTGGCCAGGTAATCCAGCCTCTCATTTTTCGCTATCCTCGCGTACGCTTTCACCCTATACAACCTTATATCCATGCCATTCTCTACCAATCTTATTGAAGTTCTATAGAGGAAGCTTATTTCTAGCAGCGGACATCCTATTGACTGAAATGATAATAATAAGAAAATGATCATTAGCATACTTACCTTTTGTAATTTTTGATGTACTTTCTGTTGTTCATATTAAAGGGAGTGAGCAGGACAAATTATGAGATCCGATCAGAAATGAAAAGATCCGTGGAGGAATCTAGATCAACGACATATCTCAAAGCATTGCACGTCTATAGTGGCATTGGGCAGGTAAGATCGCTCGTGAATCTGATGGTCGTTGTGGCCGAATGGTTGACGAGAGGCTACCACGTGCCGGTAGGTATGGATCGGGCAGCGTAGAACCAGCTATCATGCTGATCTTTGGAGTAGTCGGCTAAAAAGAAGAAGAAACAGAATCAGGGTAGAATGGACCCAGTGTTCATATTACCAAAGGAAGGCTTCAATCCTAACAGGTGATAAATTAAAATCATCACTGATAACTGTGTTCATGAACGTTATATGTGTGAAGGAAGAAAAGGACCAATATTTAGCCACTTCCGCACATGCAGTGGTAGTCGTGCAACAAAGTGCACCGCCCGCCAGCCCAGACTCTGTGTTTGGCACTAATCGATGTAACATAACTCCTGAAGATGCCCCGTGAATGGGTGAAACACGTGTTGAGTGATTTAACGGTGGTAGTTGTGTGATTCGTATTGTTTGCCGCATACGCATTTGTCAGTGGGCTGGCGGGCGGTGCACTTTGTTGCACGACTACCACTGCATGTGCAGAAGTGGCTAAATATTGGTCCTTTTCTTACTAAGAATGGACTTCCGCAAGATACCGACTGATTCCATTAAATATGTTACATGTGTTAATAATAAAACAGATGAACAATTCTTAACTTATTTAACATAGAATTTTACTTAGCATCTGACTTGAAATAACTTACCGAATTTACATGGTATTGGTCGCAAAGAAATGAAAGACTCTCTTTGAAAGCAGGAATTACGTTTTTAGATCCTTCCCACGGCTTAAAGGTAAGAGGGCATGTACACCTTCGATTTTAAATATTATTTTACTTTTTTTTAATATGTACTGCAAGATATCGTTGTAAATTCTCTTAGTGAAAGAACATTGAGCAAAATAATTATAAATGAATGTAAAATATGCATACATTAATAAATAAATATTTATTGTGTACGATAATGTGATCAAAAATTAAGGTGAATTTGTATATAAAATGTAAATTTTCCATTTATACTTCCAAATCAATTTCACCCCCTTCGAAGTAATCCACGTCTTTTGCCTCATTGGAATTTATCTCGTCAATCATGTCCAAACGGCGTACCCATATTGGGCTTTTGAGTTTGATGAATAAACAGAAATGGCATGCAGCCAAAGATAAATATGGTGGTTACAAAAAGATACGAGTTGAGTTTTCCCGAAAAAATTGATTAATTTTAGAATAATTCGATACAGAACACGTTAAGGACACAAAAAATTCTTTCAAAATGGTTTGAGCCAAACCAAATGATATTCCAAGTTGAGATAAACAGACGCTTGTCAAATGTTATAGACAGTCCTACCAATCTAGGAAAAAATACCTGTCGTCCTTAAGCCAGTGTGTTTTAAATGACAATTTCACCTCACTCTTTAAGAAAAGGACCAATATTTATCCACTTCCGCACATACAGTACTCACTAGTACAGTACAGTACAGTACAGTACTCAACACGTGTTTCACCCCTCCATGGGGCACCTTAAGGAGTTATGTCACACCGATTAGTGCCAAACACAGAGTCACTCTCGATGGCAGTTGTGTGATTCCTATTGTTTGCCGCATACGCATATATTAGCGGGCTGGCGGGCGGTGCCCTTTGTTGCACGACTACTACTGCATGTGCGGAAGTGGCTAAATATTGGTCCTTTTCTTACTTAGGATGGACTTCCGTAAGGTAACGCCTGATTTCATTAAACCTTACTCTTTGATTGCAGTATACCTGTGCCCCTTTGACTCACTGTTCTCTTTGAACAAAGTAAACCCTCTTGGACCAATCGGTGGTCCGATTTGAACAATAGCGTTCATTGAAGAACATTACCGTAACGGACGCCGCATATAAAGAACAGTCACCGCAATGGATAACGAGTTTTGTGATACGTCGGATATCGTTTCATCTACTTTTGTAAATTCATGATTTACGACGCGGTTCCTTCATTTAGTATGTTGGAAAGTTTGTCGCGTTCTATATATCGCTGTCTGTACCTGCCGGTATTCGTCGATTTGTATTATTTCAAGTACTCTAGTATTGAGCATGGCTTGGATATCACATTTTTATTATTTGGTGGTCAAAAGATTTTAAAGGTTGTAACTATCTTTCCTGGCTATGTGACCGTAAAATTCAAAATCCCTCATTGTGTAAATACACAGATTTTTAGTTTTGACACCCCTAGTGCCATAAATATTGATGTGTCTTTCCTGGCTATGAGACCTTATAGTTCAAAATCCCGCATTGTGTAAATACACAGATATTGAGTTTTGACATCCCTAGTGACATCAATATTGATGCGTCTTTCCTGTCTATGTAAACTAATAATTCAAAATCCCGCGTTGTGTAAATACACAGATTTTGAGTTTTGACATCCCTAGTTTCACCAATATTGATGCGTCTTTCCTAACTATGTGACCGTAAGATTCAAAATCCCGCATTGTGTACATTCACAAATTTTGAGTTTTGACACCCCTAGTTTCACCAATACTGATGCGTCCTTCCTTGCTATGTAACCTTATAATTCAAAATCCCGCATTGTGTACATACACAGATTTTTAGTTTTGACAACCCTAGTTCGATCAATATTGATGCGTCTTTCCCGGCTTTGTAACCTTGTAATTCAAAATCCCGCATTGTGTAAATACACAGATTTTTAGTTGTGACATCCCTAGTTTCATCAATATAGATGCGACTTTCCTGGCTATGTGACCTTATAATTCAAAATCCCGCATTGTGTAAATACACAGATTTTGAGTTTTGACACCCCTAGTTCAATCAATATTGATGCGTCTTACCTGGCTAAGTGACCTTATAATTCAAAATCCCGCATTGTATAAATACACAGATTTTGATTTTTGACACCCCTAATTCCATTTATATTGATGCGTTATTCCTGGCTATGTGACCTTATAATTCAAAATCCCTCATTGTGTAAATACACAGATTTTAGGTTTGACAACCCTAGTTCAATCAATATTGATGCATCCTTCCTGTCTATGTGAAATTCAAAATCACGAGTTATTAATTCAAAAAAAGAACGACTTCAGTGTGGAACATTCCTAACTCAGGTAAATCTGAAGTAGGTGCAACATTAATTCAGTTGCGCAGACCGCCGATCCTTTTCATTCACAGCATCCCGTGATATTGAGATTACTCTCATTGAGTCTGACCGTAGTCGGAGTGATCAGGCTTCCAACTTCTTCTTTTTTCTTCTTTCTATTGATCATCTCGTGACGATTTTCAAGATCATATGTTAATGTTTCACTCACTGTATGATACTTGTCAATAAAATGTTGTATGTTGTATTAAGGATGCGATCAAAGAGAGAAAGAATTTTCGAGAAAAAAAAACAAGGAGAAAAATTAAAAAAAAAAACTGAAAAATTACACGTGGCAGAAGAACAAATAAAAAACCTTACAACAACAAATGACATAAATTGATATAAATATAGAAATTCTTGATTACTGTATATCCGTTACAATAAATACATTCTATGCGGAACCCATACTATGTTTACTGAATTGTTAACGATTTTTATATATTGCTTCTGTACACAAAACCGAAAACTTTGTAACTGCTACGACATCAGATAAACTATAGAATTGACTTTCTTATTTAACTCTCTTGGAATATATCTTAAATAGTTTTATTTACAAAATATCATCATTTTGATGTAATTGTATATACATTTAGTTAAAGTTCATTAAAAGTCACCGTATATATAATAGTTCTGTTATGTGTATTTCTATATGTGACACTACATTAAAAATTTACTATATACAACATTGAATAAAATCCAAAATCGAACAAAAATTGGAAAGAAAAGTGATCGCAGGTAAGAGGAAACATCTTGCAATTTTAGACATCAAAAGATTTCTTAATTTGAAAGTGTTTCTTTCAGCGCGCAATTAAAGCAGTGTGCTTAAAAACAGTCAATTAAAATTATAAATCCTGTTATGGATACAGTGAATTATCAAGATGGTTACTAAAGGCTCTATAAGAGCCGCGAAAGATATCGATTGCAGGCAGTTGTTATATATATATAACTATTTATGCTTTGTATATATATATATATATATATATATATATATATATATATATATATATATGCTTTGTAGCCTGCCAACTACTACTTCAACTAGCCAATTCCCTAATTAAATTTTTTTTCTCATAAACAAATAAAAACGTGATTATAACTATTTTGGGCTGTTCCAAACTTCAAGTAAAACCTGTGGCGGCTTTTACTAAGGCTTTGCAGGCAGACGTCTACAGTTGTTAGTTACTCCATTCTAAAAGCGGGCTGGTGGACGGTGCACTTCATTGCACGACTACTGCTGCATAGCGGAAGTAGCTATATATTAGTCCCTTTCTTACATAGGATGGACTTCTGTAAGGTAACGCCTGAATCTATTAGGTACCTTAATAAAATACATTATGTTTTAATAAAGAACGTCTATTTAAGTTTTATTTTTAGTTATAATACATTTTGAATTTAATTAGAGAGATTATTTCCTAATGATAAGATGTTTAACGACGTGAAAGAGCAAGCGTGGATAACTAGGTTTAATTATATTTGATATTGATTCTTAATTTTCACGCTTTGTATGGGATTTAATAAAGCTGTTTTTAATAATGTTATATTAAATCAACATATCTGTTATTTTAAAATGCTAAAGGTCTATATACATCTACTGCAAGATGAAGGCCTCTTCTAAACATCACCAGATGATGGGGATGATCTAAAAGGGAGAGGAGGTGGCTACCCACGCTGCATCACAGATAATTTATTTTTCGAGCAATATCAGTAACCTTTTAGGACCTACACCAATACCACGACGCAAATTGAAACGCCGCAAAGTGAATTAAGATTTTCTATAGCAAACCATGTAAAGATCGAAGATAGGTTCCAGGGTTACGAAAATACTTTTTTTTAAAAAGAAAATTGAACAAAGTAAACATTAAAAAAAAAACAAAAATAATATAACTCTGCCAATAAATAAATTAGACCTTTTTTGTAACCAGAACCAGAAATAACACGTAAAAATTTATATAAATAATTTTTTTTAAAAAAAAAGCACAACAGACTACGTAATTGAAACTGAACTCTAAAATTAGCAAAAACAAAGTGAAAATAAAACTGTATTCAAATTGCGTTGTTTTTAGTTAGAAAGGGAATTCCCGAGTTTTGATGGCATGGCGCAATTAGAAACAAAAGTGTTGCCATCTTTTAGAAAAACAGAAAATTTAAGTCTCGAACCCAAAACAACGCAACCTCGAAAATCTAACGACGCACAGTGAAAATTAGTACTAATTAAGCAGCGACGCAACTTCGATAAGAACGCAAAACGAAACGACGCAAAGCGAGGTGTTGGTTTATTTCAGTTTAGCCTTCACATGGGTCGCTCCTTAATTCAAAACATACTGCTCGAATCCCTTTGAAATTCGATAACAGAATATTATAAATATGCCTGCAATCTTACTTACTTAGATATTTATAAATCTGTGATTAATTCTGGTAAAAAAGAATAAAAAATTAATAAGTTGACATATTTTGCTCTTAAGATATTTCATGTATAAAATTATTAGAATTTTTTACTTGCAGATAAAAAGTCAAGTTCGATTAACCTAGTAATGTCCGGCAAATAAATAAATATACAGAGCCAATGTACTTAATTACACGAAAAGAAAAATAAATTTTCTGTTTTCTTTTTAATGAACATAGAACACAGTTATTTTTGTTAGGCTATGTTGTACAACTGTGTGTGCAGTATAAGAATTTATGTTCTAACCTTTGTTATATATCAAAGATAAAAACGAACGCATTTATTTAATTATTTTATTGGCCCAATTTTTGTGGCCTCTCGTACCTACTTATTGTATTAAGAACAGGGACTTGTTTCTTTTATTTGTTCAGTCTCCTCTCCTATTCTTCACAATCTCTATTAAACTTCTTCTCTTATATATAAAATGTATGTATATGTATATATATTATATTCAGCGTTTTTACTTATAAAGAGACTAGTTTGAAAATTATTAATTATTCAAATATACCAATTAAGCACTGTTCCACATGACTGTACGCTAAAATTTTAATTTTAACCAAACCGAAAGCCAGATTATTATAAATCATACCGCACTTGTCACGGACGTGATATAATTTGTAAGTTATTCAGATATCGCATGCGTCTGAAATGGTGGATTTATGGCGACAGTGGGATGTGGGGATTTGGTACTGACCGCCGATTAATGGCGGGGAGATTAAATTACGAGTGGTAGTAGTTCAGTGGTATAGAAATACGACTTACAATCATAAGTAGCAGGTTACATTCTCGAATAATTCATTCTGCATTAATTATATAGTATTGCCATTGCTCACAAATAAGTTTCAACAATTATGATATATAACCATAAATATAACGATATATACTCCATAAATATATATATATATTTGGGACTTACTTATTCTCAGTAGATATAGTTCCTATTAGCCTGAAGGCTTTTACAGCTTCACCGAAGCTGAGTTCATTACATAATTATATAGGATTGCCATTGCTCACAAACAATTTTCAATAATTATGATACATACCCCATAGAGATATATTTTGGAATTACTTATTCTCAGTTGATGTAGTTGTTATTAGCCTGAAGGCTTTTACAGCTTCACCGAAGCTGGGTTCATTACATAATTATATAGGATTGCCATTGCTCACAAATAAGTTTCAACAATTATGATATATACCTCATAAATATCTTTGGGACTTACTTATTCTCAGTTGATGTAGTTGCTTTTAGCCCGAAGGCTTTTACAGTTTCACCGGAGCTAAGTTCACGGAAAGAAAGGGTCCTGAACTTAAAAACAAATAAGCTGGTCGGGCGCGTACCAGTTTCATTAAGACGCAGGTATCAAAGCACTCTACCAATGTAGAGCTGTGTATTGTTTGTATTGGTGTTATGTGTATGCAGCTAGGAGCAGCAACGTGAACCAAAGGTGAGTCAAGGAGGGATCCGGATCCAACCTTGGTTCGCCCACGCTGTCCTCGAATAGGCCGCTCCCTAAAAACAGGTGTTGAGGTTTTCTTTGAGAGAGACCTATTCCATTCAATGGGCGTCTAGAAGCTGAAGCAATGAGAAAGAAAACTGTATTTATATTTACATGAACTTCATCTTCTTTTCAGCCGATAGACGTCCACTGCAAGATCCAGGTCTCTATGACCGATTCTTCGCTGCCCACATCTAGCGACTTCCCGCGACTTTCACTATATCATCAGTTCCACTAGTGGGGGTACTAACCACGCTGCGTCTACCGGCTATATACGAACTTACGGTTCGGGAATTTATAATTTATTGTCTAAGTCAGAGAGTCTTTATTTCGTCGACTCAATGCTTGAAGAGTTACACGTTCATTCTCGTTGCAACACCATCAGTGGTAGAGCTTACTTCGTAAGTCTTATCTCTCACTTATGAGGATCGTGATTCTACTTCGAAAATTTGTGGCGTACCATGTCGCTGCATTTTTGTTGCTTCGGCAGCGTGTGTTGGTTCTGTTACTGTGAAGTAGACTTGGTTTGGATCTGATCAGACTAGCGCATGAGATTTTTCAAGCTATCACCACTATGTGAGTGAAAAAGGAAAGTAGAAAGGCGAATTGATACTCCGAATTCAATCAGTATGATTCTATGTTTCAGAGACATTAGCGTCCGTGGTTTTGTTTTTACATTTACGTTTAACCTTCCAGTTTTTTTTTGTGCACGTTTACTCATATAACGGTGCTTCCTTTGTCTCTTAATATATTTAACGACGAATTTTGTTAGGAAACAATGTCCAATTTTTAATATTACATGTCGTGTGACCACTTCCTTATTCCTACTCCATGTTACCATCCTCAGATTTTATGCTGATATCTGTGCGACTTTTTCTCATCCTTGTTATACAAGCACGAGTTCAAGTGATATTGCTAGAGCTGCTTGATGAACACTGTTATACAGCCTGGAGGCTTCCACCTCGCTCTTTAGCTGCTGACCCTCGTAGCCTTGGCTAATTAGAACTTGTTTACCAGCTTGAGCGTGACTTAGGTCCAGGGTGTTTCTGTTTCAGGATATTCACCCCATAGTGAGGACGCCTACACAGAGAGTGCCTTAGCAGTATCCAGAACTACCAGTAACATATTATAATAGACGATTAACATAGGCACACAAAAGCGACATTGTGTTACCAAGCACTTTCACTATTCTCACTTTTAACCATTTCATTTGTTCATATAACTATTTACACAAGGTCATTTCTGACTTGTGTATGTTATGAAAAGAGTAACATACGATCACGTCTCAATTTATTATCAATTAAAATCAGATTTAACTCACCTATTATTCCATCCATCCATACAAGGCTTCCTAATCCGTTCGAAATTTAAAAAAAACCCACAATAAGTTCTGACACTTTTTTGGTCAATTTTAAAATATCCTTGATACGATAGTAAGGCATTTCAATCTCAAGTTCGATCACTTAAAAAATCTTACACAATTTTTGTGAATTTCTTTAATTTTCTTCTCCTCTGATCACCTAGACTTCATCAACTACAGGTTCTAGTTCTAGCTTCCATTTCAGAGAATCTTCGTTCGATTATCATTTATTAATCATTTTTTATATCAGTCTTCAACACTCTTTGATCATCCGTCCCTTTTATTACTAGAACTTTCTAAAAATTTCCATGAGCATTTAAAATTAAATAAAAATAACTTCAATGTTCCATAATTGAATTGCGCATTTTCGGCGCAATAAAGTTTGTACTAATGCGTCATTCGTACAGTTAGTTGACTCTTTGATATTTCGAAAGCTTTACGAAACATTTAACGGTTTCATGAAATTTTTCTATAAAAGAGTTTTAAAACTCACGTGTTATAAATTGCGCGAGTTGCTCCATTTTGTTTAAATTTAACCAGTTATTTACATGAATATATTAAATCCAGTAAATGTGTTAATAAACGTATCAATACAACGAAAGTAGTTAAGAAAATATTATTGTTCGAATCGATACGTTCGTGACAAGCTTCAAGCTAACATGTCGGGTTTAGCACGTCGCTTGACGGTATCAATAAAAAGCTATAAAATAGTCGATTTTAAAGACGTAGATAAAGTTTTTTAATGCAGTCACATCACGAAATTCGGTTGCAGTGTTTAAAACGTTGAAGCCATTGGGATTTTTAGTCACGCTATCAGATTTAAAGCGACGATATCGTTGGATTTGATTTATAATCGAATATATTTATCTTTTATAATTGATATAATAAAATACATCGTTGCCACTTTTCATAAACTTAACAAAACACAACACAACGCACACACATACAATATAAAACGCAACACACAAGATATTTCACCACAACACGACACGACATCTAAAAGATTTAGCTGCGATACCATCAACCGAGAATAACTAAGTACAACACACAACATACTGCACCACACAATACAATACAACATCGCACAGCACAACAAAACACAACACAACAAACCGCACCACACAACAAAACACACAAAAGTTCACGGAGTTCAGTTCTGTGGATTCAGCTCTGATTAAGCTGTGAAAGCTCCCAGGCTAACAGATTCAATCGAGAATAAGTAAGTACAACATATAACCACATCACACCACACAACATAATACATCATAACACAACACCGCACTACATAACACAATACAACAAAACATACACCTCACTGCACCGCACAACACACAGTGTAGTAATGTATTAAGAACGCACAAACCAAATAAAACTGTGATAAAAAATAGAATATATAAATAATAAAATAAAGAATAAAAAAAAGTACCTAGCCACCTAAGAGTAATAAGATGAAAGAAGGCGATGAAAGCAAGAAGGAATAAATGAACAAAATAAAAGATATTGTGATGGGAATAAGGTAAGAATAAAAGAAATTGAGTAGTATGACAGTGAGTGAAGAATAAAGATGAAAAATCTGAAAAACTTATTTGTAAGACCCTGATCCCAACTAATTAGGGGTACGAGAGGCCTCCAATAGCGGAGGCCATTAAAAAAACCACACAACACTATATCGCACCATATAACACAAAACAAACAACACAACGAAAATTCAATACAATACAAAACTTAATTGTTACTAGAAATGAATTTTGTCTTTGTAAAATTCTTTCGAACGTATCGCCTAGTGCCGGAATTCAGTACAATTTATTGGCAGAAGTCCAGTAGGTTGGTGGTCAGCTTCGCTCTCGTTGCCAAGTTCATTGCAGATGCCATAATTTAGAAACCTTGCTTGCGTTAATAGATATCAAATGGCGTGTTAGATAGGCCATGATATTTAATTAATTTCTTACAATAATATCACCTTTGGATATATTTTCATTTCGATCTATATACTAACATAAGGCCGATGTATGAATAAGGAATATGTAAGCTGTTCAAAGATAAAATTAAATGACTTATCGTTATAGGAAGAGGATTTTTTTACGCAGAAATGTAAAAGATAATATCGCCCACTGACTAACACCTGACTTTATGTCATGTCTTGTGGAAAATTTGCGTTTGGCATACAAATTAGACGACTTATCGACAGATTCATAGCTGAATTAAAATTTGAATTTTCGGTCACGAAAAACAAGCCTAATTGCTTCCTTATTAAAAAAAATGTACAGTAGATTTGTTGCTAATGTAAAAACTCTAATTAACATACACGAACAAACATTAAAATTAATTATTCTTCTCTATCTGTTCCTGTAGAATTAGTAGTGATGAATTTTTGACCTCATGCTTCTTCTCTTCAGCTGATGGACGCCGACTGCAAGACTTCCTCCATAGATCGTCACAATGACTGCTACAACTTCACACGAGCAATTCTTCGAGTTAAGCCGGTGATCTTGGTTCTTATGAGCATCTTGTCATTTCTGATTCGATCTCGCAGCGAAACTCTAATCATAGCCCTCTCCATTACCAACTGGGTTACCTAATAGATTCAGACGTTACTTTGCGGAAGTCCATCCTAAGTATGAAACGGACTAATGTATAGCTACTACCGCTATGTAGCAGTAGTCGTGCAATAAAGTGCACCACCCGCCAGCCCGCTAATAAATGCGCGTGCGGCAAACAATGCGAATTACCCAACTACCACCGTTAAAACGCCCAACAGGCAAACGGCAGTTTTAGGAGTTATGTTACACCGATTAGTGCCACTAACTTCGTATTTGGCACACACACACACACACACATATATATATATATATATATATATATATATATATATGTATGTATATATATATGTATGTATATATATATATATATGCTGAATGAATCTGACTATCTAACGTATTCATTCAAATGTTCGTAGATACGGTAGTTGCTGCTATAAACATTTATTCACTGTTTTTTTTTATAACAACGCGTTTCATATTTAAATTTGCTATTATATATTTCAAATAACTTTCTGTCAGTGTAATAATAAAGAGAGTAAACATTGAAGTGGACTCCAATCATAGGAGACAATATTATAAATATATTTTTATTTCTATAAAGAACGTAGTATAATTGGCATATTTAATATGTTATTTTGGACGATTAATACGAGTAGCAACGAATGGTGTTCCGAGAATGCACGCTCAGAGCAGCGCTAGGCGTCCATATTGCAAAAATTGTTGACACTGGAATCTTATTTCAATATTTAATTCATGTACTTTTTAATTTCATTTGATAGGCAATGAACAAGAGAGCTTGCTGATTAGCTATGTCGATACAGGAATAGGCCAATGGTTCTCCCATAATCAGAGTCCGTATTGTTCAACTTCCATTCTTCAAGGCTTAAATAAGGCTCCATTACTGTTTTCAAGACCTGCTAATAATCTTGAAGCAATGGCATTTTTTTTAGTCGTTTCGTTGAGTCGATATCTTTTGTTTTAAACAAATTTGTTTTACTTTACTGTTTGCTTAAGTCTTCCGACTTTCTTAAGTTAAATTCATACGATTATATTTTTAAAAAGATTCTATTTCTAATCAACAATATATTCACCTTCGTTATCAACAACCTTTTTGCCGTCTAGTATACAAATTTTGATTACCGAAGCGGTAAAAATAAATCGATTTTTCTGTAAAATATGTCAACAGAAATGATATTCATTTCCGATCCCTCTAATACAAGGTCCTTCAATTTGATCCGATACAGTTGAATACAAGAACATAAAAGCATTGGAATTTGAAGAAACTTAGACAAAAGCTGTCTAGAACGAGTTCTTCTAATGAAAAATATTTTTAACCAAACTAAATTACATTCCTTTAATCTGATAAAATGATGTTATGTTTAAAATAATACGAGTAGTTTATTTTTAACCAAAGTATCAAGAGAACTATGCTCGAAGATTCAGAACTAGAAAAAGAAAGAAGGAGTAGAAGATTCGCAAAAGAATCAATATCACTGACGTGATGATGATGGCTGTTGAAGCCTGAAAGTTCCCAAATGCTGACTACAATCTGGTAGATACAGCGTGGGCAGACCCGCCACTTGGTAGACCGATGAAATAAATAAGGTTAAAGGAAGTTGCTTGTTTAAGGTGGCAGAAGACCAGTCATACATAGGCGTTTGTCGGTTGAAAGTAAGGAATTAAACCAATGTATAGTACCAATTTTGATATATGATACATAAACGTTGTGTTTTACTTCTAGCTTCATCGCATAGTAACTAACACGCTACGGATATGTAACATAGCGAGAAGTGTAGCAACAGATTGGTGATCATAAATGAAGGTTCTAGAGTGTCGACCACGAGCTGGTAGATGCAGCGTGGGCAAGCCCACCACTAGGTAGACCGACGACAACAGACAACGACAACCGACAACAACAACAGACAACAACAACAGTGAACGATAACAGACAACGACAACAGACAACAACAACAGTGAACGATAACAGACAACGACAACAGACAAAGACAACAGACAACAGACAATGACAACAGATAAAGACAACAGATAACAGACAACGACAACAGATAACGACAACAGACAACGACAACAGACAACGACAGCAGACAACGACAGCAGACAACGACAGCAGACAACGACAGCAGACAACGACAACAGACAACGGCAACATACAACAGACAACGACGTAGTTAATATTAGTAACTTAGTTTAAGAAAAACTCGTAAAACTGCACGAATGTTGATATTATTAAAATGTTAAAAACAAAACACAATATAAATTTCGTCTGTTTAAAAAGAAACAAATAGATTTCGTTTATATAATTAAAGAACAAATTGTATTTATTGTTGTTAGCCTAATTGCAGTGCAATAGAGAAGCAATTTCTTTAAGTGGGTCTCCCGACGTGAAGCTTCCACCGAAATAATGTTTCAATTTACTTTGCCGTTTATGCAAAACTAATTGTACAATTGATTTTATATAATTACACCTTATTCCTTACATTATTTTGTTTATTATAAAAACTACATAAGATAATTTATTAATCACATAAATATTGTTATTTATTATTGTATTATATTTATAACAAATGTATTTTCTTCTAATCTATTTATATTTATTATAAATATATATGTAATGTACATTTGTATGTATGTTTAAAGACGTTATATATATATATATATATATATATATATATATATATATATATATATATATATATATATATATATATATACATATATATATATTCATCTTGTTTTTAGTAATAATGATATATTATAGTGTCAATTTTTGCAAACAAAACTGCGTAAACAGTTTGGCGATTTTATATTTATTTTTTGGTTAAAAAAATGGTGGAAAATGAATAAAAATACATAACGAATTTTTACTCTTAAATCGTTTCTAAATCTGATATTGATTACCGCATATACATACAACTTAATATCGAAAATAGTTAAAATAAAATTAACTAAAAATGAATACATTTATACAAAACAGTCAAACAACTTTGTAACCGTTTTTAACTACTCTGTTATTTCACTCCTCGGAGACCGTTGAACGTATACGAAGCCTTAACTGTAGAGTTCAAGAGTTGTGCAAACACTGATAATATTTAAATTTGGAATACTATCCAAGGTACAGATATTTTTATAACGGAACATCCTGTATTCCGATAAAAAGAAATATAAAAAAATTAATGCTGAACATATGATGTAATTCAAATATATAGACTAGACTATATGATGGACAGACGATCTATTTAGACATCTAAAAAAGCTACTGAAAATTTGGATGTACATTGTACTTTCGACTGAAATTTTGACGATATGTATTACATTTGTAAGTTTCGTATAATTTGAAAATAAATTACGACTACAATAAAGAACTCTTCGTTATTTGAATTTCGAACTATATAATCGTTTTCTTTTTTAAAAACACGTGGTAGTGAAGTGTAAAATCAATGAATTTTATAATTTTTTGTACTTAATTTTTTATTTATTTTTTATATTCCTACTGTTTTTATAATACTGTCTGAAAGTAATTGCCTCGTGTGATAAAACTGCCCATTGTATTTTTTAGTTTATTATTATGAAAGATTTACATAGGAACTGGCTGGAAGCGGTCTGTACATAGCATATATATTTCAGAACATCCTGTACCACATACTAATTGAAAACAAACAAGCTTTACATTCACCCCTTTATTTTCACCTATAAACTTCCACAGAATAGACTCGAAGTGATCTGCATTATTTTTTCATATATGTTTCGGTACATCCTGTACCATTATTTTAAATTAAATGAGCTATTGACCCCTTTTAACAAAAAGTTATTTAAAATTCTTCAAAAGCTTTAAATTTTACACGTCAATGATGAAACATCTTGTTAATACATATGTTACAGAATGATTTTATTTCTCAAAACCATGTGTAACAGCGCACTCATTGTATATTCATATTATTAAATATATTATGTGTCTTTAATCGTATCCCTCATAGAACACCTGTCATCTATTGCATTCAATTTTGAAGGCAGTAAGATTCAATTAGTTATAATTAGTTCTATCTCAAATCTCAAAGGCAACACCGCGTATGCATTAATGTTATATTAACAGTACACCTATCCCCCGATTTACACGGTAGATACGTTCCTGAGAAAAACGTGTAAATCGAAAATTAAAAATTTTCAAGTCAAAACCGTGTAAATCGAAAAACTTGCAGAAAATGCATAATTTTGCTATTTAACAGTTGTGATTTTTCTCACTATTTTTAGGTGTACACAGAAATAAAAATAAAATGCATTGACAAATTAAAATGTGTAATATATTACGCAAACACTGTTTTATTATTTAATTACAATATACATTAAACAGAAGAACAATAAATAAAACCAAAGGTGTTTTATTATCCTTTATCACTGTAAGAAATTACTCTCATTCTTTTTTTCGGGATCGAAGGTTCGAATTCACTTTCATCATTCGAAGTTATTTTTGCCGATTCGATGTTTGAAGCAGAAATATTTACATTATGAAAGATGGTAATAAAATCGGTTATTAAAACAAAAAAAACTTATTTGGAAAACCGTGTAAAAGAGAAAACGTGTAAAACAAGTACCGTGTAAATCGGGGGATAGGTGTATATATATATATATATATATATATATATATATATATATATATATATATATATATATATATATACACCAATACTTTGCTTAACGTCGTTTCGTTTTGCGTTTTTTCGAAGTTGCGTCGCTGCGTAATTAGTAGTAATTTTCACTGTGCGTCGTTAGATTTTCGAAGTTGCGTTGTTTTGGGTTCGAATCTTTATATGGTTTGCTATAGAAAATCTTAATTCACTTTGCGTCATTTCAACTTGCGTCGTGTTTATTTGGAACGTAACTACGACACAACGTGAGGTATTGGTGTATATATATACACATATATATATATATATATGTAAACCAAAAAACACAAACAAGCTATACCATCATTGTTAATGCTATACATTATACAAATAGATGGCACGCATGAGTAATTATTAAGTTAAATTTAATATTCACATAAAACAATAACAAGAGATCACTTTATTTGTCATTTTAAGTAGAAAATTAAGAACCACACTTTTCGTCGTGGTTACATTCCAAAAATACACGACGCAAATTGAGACGCCGCAAAGTGAATTAAGATTTTCTATAGCAAGCCATGTAAAATCGAAGATCCAGGGTAACGAAAACATTACTTATTAAAAAAGAAAATTGAACAAAGTAAACATTAAAAAAAAAACAAAAACAATGTTACTCTGCCAATAAATAAATTGGAATAATATTTACCTTTTTTGTAACCAGAAACAGCACGTAAAAATTTATATAAATTTATTATTCTCCTTAAAAAAGCAAAATACTACGTAATTGAAACTGAACTCTTAAAATTAGCAAAACAAAGTGAACATAAAACTGTATTCAAATTGTGTTAATTTTTAGTTAGAATGGAATCCCCGAGTTTTGATGGCATGGCGCAATGAGAAACAAAAGTGTTGCCATCTTTTAGAAAAAAGAAAATTAAAAAAAATTAAAGACGAACCCAAAACAACGCAACTTCGAAAATCTATCGACGCACAGTGAAAATTAGTAGTAATTAAGCAGCGACGCAACTTCGAAAAAAACGCAAAACGAAACGACGCAAGGTGACGTATTGGTGTACGTTAAAAACTGCGAAGAGCACAGTACAAAAATAAAATATATATTAACGACAAAATATTTCATTAGGTATATCATGAATATTGCAGCAGGTCAATTTTGGGTCGCGGGGAATCAAATTACACTTGTCAAAGGTTTCCTGCGGCCCATAAACTATGGGGTCGTCGCGTGCATGTAAAATATAAATTTGTACATGACGTTTAGTTTTAGATGTAAAAGTTTTAAATGTGTAAAAGCATAGTTTATATTATTTTAAAAATCATATATTTTGCATTACGTACGTTACACAAAATGGTACAATATTTCAAATTGAACATACTGTGGTATGGCTGTCGCTCATCAAAAAGATCCTGACGTTAGAACATCGCTGTCGAAGTGTTTTGTATTTAATGGAATCAGGCTTTAACTCGCGGAAGTCCACCCTAAGTAAGAAAAGGTCCAATATTTAGCCACTTCCGCATATGCAGTGGTAGTCGTGCAATAAAGTCAGAAAGTAAATAAAGTCACTCAGAGAGAGACTCTGTTTCACCCTAATCGGTGTAACATAATTCCCGAAGATACCCCGTGGAGGGGTGAAACACGTGTTGAGTAATTTGGCGGTGGCGGTTGTGTGATTCGCATTGTTTGCCGCATACGCATTTATCAGCGGGCTGGCGGGCGGTACACTTTATTGCACGACTACCACTGCATGTGCGGAAGTGTCTAAATATTGGTCCTTTTCTAACTGAAGTGTTTTGTTTAACACTCGGCAGTATATACTGAGTCAGCCTTCACCGACATAGTGTTTCTAATTGTAAAAGTCCTATATCTACAAGTTTAAATTATTACTTTGTTACATATACCCTCCATTGTTATAAGAAATTGGTATTGTATTACACTAACATAAGTATATTAAAGTAGTGGTGTCGTAGTTTCGCTGCAAGGTCAAATCAGAAAAGAGAATATGCCCCAAAAGAACCAAACCATCTTATTTCTTGCGATGGGCGTTCATCGGCTGATAAGAAGAAGGGTCGGGAGTGATCAAAAAATTATTGAATTTGAATAGAGGTATTATATTATAACTAGAAAATTATAATAGAGGTTAAAAATGTAATTAGATAGACAAATAGGTGGTATATAAACAAAGACTAGAAATACATTGTACTGTGATGTGAAGGAAACATACTGTGATATTTTCGTAGCGAAGGTGAAGCAAGAAGTAATTTAGCAAGTCAGAGGAATGTGAGACTTCGTGTGATTGTGACAGATAAAGGCGATAAAATATATAAAAAAGATGTGAAAAATTCATTGTATTGTAAAAAACCATGTTTCTCCCAAGACAGCGGTGAACGAAAGGACTCCAATAAAGGGAATTGTTAATAAATAAATAAAAAGTTGTTCTTTTAAATAAATATATATATAATATATTATGTATGTCTATGTATGTTTATGTATGTTTATGTTCATTTGTTTGTGAATATGTATTTTTTGTACACGTGAACTACCCTTTATAAGTACTTTTATCTTTTCCTTACTGTGGTTGTCTGTAAGAGATTGCCTTGTGTGATAAGACCGCCCATTGTACTTTTTTGTATATTATTGTAAAACTTATTAAATGTATCTTATCGTCTACAATAAAGAATATTAAATAAATAAATAAAATAAATCAATCAGTAAATATAAATTTCTAATACCGTCTGTTAAAATAGAAGTCTGCACTAAAATTCAGTCACGTTCATAATCCAATAATAGATAGCTTAGTTGAAAACTAAGTTAAACCGTAGTATTGGAATAAAGCCATGTATAAAGTGAACAAGCTGTCATTACTTTGTATTTACTTATATATTTCCGTCGAAACGTTATGTCGTTCTTATTAATATAATAAAGCCTTGTTCACCAAATGTGGTTGGGGTGATACAAGCCATAGTAGAAGAGGGACGTGGCCTCTGTGAGACCAGCATGGTCCAGAAGGAGGCGGCAGAACGGCATCAGCAGAGGACAGATCCCGCTTGGAGACGACGCCGTCAGCGCAGGAACGCGCCTCGTGACGGTCCTCCGGTGAATGGTGCTCCCCTACCATAAACGGGGCTTTCGGAGTCGCGGGAGTTTATAGTTTTTATAGTGGGGGCCCTAAACTCCCACTAGATTCGGCGACTCGGCGGATGTGGTCTCGAACCATCGTGATAGCACCACGAGGGTTTTAGTGGTAGCGTATACACGCATACCCCGGGACGGGCTATCGAAAATAGCACGGCACGAGGGATGCATGGCGATCCCTGACCGGGAGATACCGCTGTCCCCCGTACGGCACAGATGGCGATCACCGGGGGTGGGGGGGGGTGTTGGGTAGGAATCCCACATACCCCTGTTCTCCTCTAGAGGCTGGGCATCTTGAACATCTGGAAGATTTCCCACCCACCAAACCAAAAAAAGCATAGTTAGAATACATAAAAAATAGTGACTAATTTTCAGCAAGAAGTTTATTTAAAATAACTAACAAATTTTGAGGTTATATAACTGACCAACAATATAACCTTACTTACCTACCATCTATAGTTTTCGTACCATGAAGTGTATCTAGTTTTATTGAACAGTATATAAAAATAGGAGATACGATTGTAGATAGGTTGTGATAAATCTATTTCAATTTAAAATAAATAGTCTTATGTGTTGATAAATTTTCATATTCGTGTTTTCGTGATAAGTGTTTTAGACTAGAATAATTGGAATAATTAAAAAGTAAACATCGAGAGCCTTATTTTATAGTACTATTGATAACAATGATTAGTAAAAAAAAAAAAATTTACGATATCTGACATTTTTCAGTAACATATAAACGAACGTGGTCCTTGTTGGTTTAAAGTTAAAATTTCGTCATACTTTTTGTACAGTAATAAATAATATTTTAAATTAAGTTTAAGCTATCTATACTTAAGTTACTGATATAATATTATCAGTATTTGCTTTGATAAGTTCTGAAGCTTTGAAACAGTACCTCGAATCAAAGGATTGAGGTAACTCAGTATATAAATCGAACTTTATAAACTTATAAATCTATTACTGCAAAGGAAACCTTTGTAGATATATATTCGTCTGGTTAGTTTATATTTCTAGCTATATATAAATATATATAGCTAGAAATATAAACTAACTAATGTAAACCAAACATACTTTGATTACTTTCATATACACACATTTTACAATTATATATATGTATATATGTATATTACAGTGACGTAGCTAGGGGGTGGCGAGCGGGGCGGCCGCACCAGGCACCACAAACAGGGGGGGGCACCAAAGTTGAAAATAATTTTTTTGAATTTTTTTTTTGAATGATGAATAATGAAATGTTAAAAGAAAAATGAAAACCATAATTTAAAATAAATAACATAAAAAGAATATCCAATTTTACTATTTTTGTGCTAAAAAAGTTGTTATATAATATGAACATGAAAAAAAGTAAATGGTTATAATATACACAGTGTTTAAGCCTTTCTTTCGCAAAACACATAAAGTGTTTTTAAAAGGGCCCTAAATCACAAAAACACATATCTGTGTTTCAAACTAGTCGACACTATTGATTTTGAAAATTTGATTAATGACTTTGCAGGCCAAAAAGCGAGGAATGTTCGTTTTTAAATTTTCCCAATAAATTTTATTAAGATCTAATGTTATTTTATATATATTTATTATTATTTTCAACCAAAAAAGTTATATATTAACTACATTCTGTTCTGAATTTTAAAATTATTTAGACTCTTTTTTTTTGGGGGGGGGGGCACCAAGCCCCAATCTGCCCCAGGCCCCAAATACCTTAGCTACGCCACTGGTATATTATACACATGTATATATGTATACATGCATTTGTATATAAATATATATTTTTATGTATCTTGTAAGATTTTGTTCCTTATTCTGTATGTACTATAAAGTTTATTGAGTAACTTTCTTCTATGTAGGATTATGATCCTTTTGCACGTCCATATAATGTATGTAACAATGCTAAAGGCGGCAACTTAGAATGACCTCTTGATGTATAAATCGCCTGTTAAAATGTAACTAGTTTTTAAGTTTCCTGAACGAGTGAAAATAAAAAACAAAATAACATTTAGTATTTTTTTTTTCTCTTTGTCTGCGATATGTTTATATTTATGCGATACGAAATCTAGAACACTGATATTAAATCTAAGTTAGGGCAGTCATAAATCATATAAACAAGTTTTTCTTTTAAAATTGAAAATTTGGTCACTAAGTCTTTAGTGCAACAATGTAAGTTGAAAAGAAACTTGTACAATAGATCTGGCAGGGGTCCAGAATTAAAGTGAACACACTGCCTTCTTGTTTTTTGTTTTCTGCTTCCATTCTCTTACGAACTTTTAAACCGGTCATACGTTGGCTAAATCTAAGGCTTTCGATATATCAAACAGGTATTCGTGTAACAATATTATATACTACCTTTTTCAGTGACTTCATCCGCGTAAAAATCAACAAAAAAAATTAGAAAGTTTTTTTTTTTGTTTTAGCCTAAGTTCCTTATTATATCAGCTACCTGTTAGTATAAATCCTCTTAAAATCTATTCAGCTACTTCAGAGATTAGCCGGAATAAAAAAACTGACAGACAGAAAAAAAATTTAAAAAAATAAAAATTATTACACTATATAAAACTATATTTGTAAAGAGCAACTGTTGAGTTTCTCGCCGATTTAACAGAACTGCCTTACGAGCTGGTAGCTTCCTGTAGGGACAACAATGCCGACATTTTATGTTGTTCGATACGAAAGTGCCTGTAATTTTGAATTTGAATTAAGTATACTTCACGAGAATTCAACGTTAAAATCATTTACGAACCCTTGCATTTACGACCCATTCTCTTTCATTATGCCAACACCCCTATTAAGGTATCCATTTACCTTTAACTATAAGTTAATGTCGTTTAAAATCTACCCCGTACAATGGAAGGCTTTACGAATGTTTGTATATTAATTTTCGTTCTATATTCATGTAAATTTATAACCATTTTATTATTACAGCTACTAAATCTGTTACTGTTGAACATAGTAGATACATTTTTTACAATGTGACTTATATTTATGATGTGAATAATAAAATATAACCATTAGGAATGCTCTTCTAGCTGTAACAGAGATATATCTCTGCCTATTTTCACAATTCACGAAGCAATAAGCCGTGACGTACATAATTTCCCTAGGCACTAAAAAACTGATACGAATGCATAGCGCATGCATTTTAAACCAGAACATTTACATTCGCATATATGCTGAAACGTGTTCATAAATATTTGATATTACAATAATTCTATACACTCATTTTAATATTATAAAAGCTCAGTATCACAGATGCCATATATCATATATAACATCAAAATATATTTATTCAAATACACATACTTCCTTCAAATCCACTTCTAGGTATCGGTCTTCCCCAAAGATATCTATGGCGATATATAATCGCCACGCTTGGCAGGCGGGTTGGCGATCACAGTGTTTTATTATGGGACTCTTACAAAGCACGAGTTACAGAACCCAAAAACAATAAACACTGAACCCTAGGATCAAGAACACGTGTGATCTTGAAATTATTTATAAATTTTTGTGTACGGTTCTCGGAAATTCTAATCATGTACTATCTCGAACTAACTAGAACCTTATCCGTAGTATAAATAAGTGTACTCCCCATGACAGTTTAGTGTTGTTTTTCTACTTATAAGATTAAGATCTACAATCAGTGATACAAAGACAGAACCATCTAAACAATAAACACTGAACCCTAGGATCAAGACGTGTCGTAAATACGCGTGACCTTGGAGTTATTGATAAATTTTTAATTTAGAACTTACTAGAACCTTATCCGTAGTATAAACAGGTGTACTACCCATGTCGACAGTTCAGTGTTGTTTTTCGAGTTATAAAATTAAGATCTACGATCAGTGATACAAAGTGACTATTTGGCAAGTTATTTGTACAGTGATTTCTTCAGCGATTTAGAAACGTAGTTTGGACTAAGCGAAAGTATACTTAGTGTTAAAGTAGGGTGACCATCTGATTTGTTAATAAAGGACTACTTCTGAACCAGTGGTGTTTCATTTCGAGTCAGAACCCACAGTACGTAATAATACGCCTAAGAAGCTGCTACTCATCCTTTGAAATTTTTTGAATGAGCAGTGGTAATCCTAAATAATTAATGCACAAAGTGTGAACTATATAATAATGTATTCCGGGAATAAAACCCGCGACCTACGATCGCAAATTTTAGTCCTTATCGCTGTTTGCTTAGCGTGTTAATGATATTATTGAATAAGAATTCCAATTTAATTATGAAATATAAAAAATAGGCTACTAACTTAAATTATAATGGTTAATAGCCATTAATATTTCTATTTATATAGTTTATTATTAAAACATTACATTTTCATTGTAAAAATATTTTTTTAAAATATATTTAAAGATTTGACAATCTCCTTAACATCTTCAATATTATGCTTTTTATATAAGCTTTTTAAATTAAAAATATTAAATATATAATTAATATTCATAAAATAAAACCAAATAAATAAATTTTAAAATTATAATAAACAGAATATTGTTGGTAATATTGAATATACCTTGACCTCTATAGGTTTCTCTTCACCCTATATCAATATTTTTTTATAATATTTTGACCTAATTTTAAAAAATAATAATTTAAACCATAAGTAGATAAATTAGGTATGAATCATATTAAACATAAAAAATTTCTTAAATTATAAGTTATTAAAAACAACAACTACTCAATACACGTATTAAATTATTTATTTATATAATTTAAAATCATATTTCACTAACGGTGAAATAACATGATAACTACAACAAATAAAAATAAACTAGTAACTTCAAATATCGTCTTCAAAACATAGCATATACTTCATGGGTATAAGTGTACGCATATATAATAATTCCACAACATTTCCTAAACTGGAACCATGTTTGTGAACATCCTATATAATTAGTGAAGATAGTGTAATAATACATGTACATGTTGATGCTGTTAGACCGGAGGCTTTTACAGCTTCATCGGAACTGAGTTCATGGAGCAGAAGGGTCCGATCGTGGACCAGAATCTAAAAGCTGTATAATATAATATCACCAGCTGCTCCGTCTGCGGGCTATTAAGATATGAATGCCAGTCTTGGCTAGCAGAGAGAATAGAGAACAATACTGCCACATTGTTAAGCAACGAGGAACAACTCCAGATCTTTCTAGATTTCTGTAAAAAGGCTATATAATAACAATAGTGAAAGGTAATGAATAAGTGATAAAAATTTCATTCTGTGATGAAATTTTAAAATCGCGACAAACTTATTTTATGATATAGCCAATAACAAATACAATAAAAAACAGGTGAATATTAAAATAAAAGATATAAAGCAATAAATAAATGAATGTAAATATAGGAGAGAAGGTGATGAAAGTGAGGCTTTGTAGAAAAGGATGGAAAGGAACGAAAGATAATGTGAAGTGAAGAAAGAAGAATGAATGGTAGACGATGAGACGGATGTATGATGAGAGAAATTATTACCGTAAAAAAGATGTCTGATCACACACGGTAGAGAGCTATAAGAGGTCACATAAATTGGGACAATAAAAATTGAAGTTTAGATATAACACCAAAGCTTCCAGAATAGCCTTCTCCGTAGCTCTCATTGTTTCAATATAGCTAATAAATATTACATTGTATACCTATCCCCCGATTTACACGGAAGATACGTTCCTGAGAAAAACGTGTAAATCGAAAATTAAAAATTTTCAAGTAAAAACCGTGTAAATCGAAAATCTTGCAGAAAATGCATAATTTTGCTATCTAACAGTTGTAATTTTTTTTCAATATTTTAGGTGTACATAGAAATAAAAATAAAATACATTGACAAGTTAAAATATTTAATATATTACGTAAATACTGTTTTTTTTTTAATTTAACTACAATACATTAAACAGAAGAACAAAAAAAAAACCAAAGGTGTTTTATTATCCTTTATCGCTGTCAGAAATTACTCTCATTCTTTTTTCGGAATCGAAGGTTCGAATTCACTTTCATCACTCCAAGTTATTTGTGCCGATTCGATGTTTGAAGCAGAAATATTTACATTATGAGATATGGTAATAAAATCGGTTGTTAATAATTGCTTCGAATTTTTATGTGAAAACCGTGTAAAACAAATACCGTGTAAATCGGGGGATAGGTGTACATACAAAAGTTATGTCAAGCTTTCTATAAAAACAATGTAAACATTAATGTCTACGAAGCTATTTGCGGCTGACCTATTGCAGTAATAACATTCATCTGCTCGTATAAACTGCTCGGGAACACGTCAACGCGACGAGTGGGTGCCCCTTTCGTGAAATATGACCCAATGATCACTTCATTGTTGGCAACCACCCAACGCCGTTACAAAAGTTTCACGAAATCTAAGCAGAGACGATAAATTTCGAAAGCTTCGTAAAAAGCTTCACTTAGATAATCAAAATATACGATTTGATTACTTTATAGTTCGAGAAACTTAAGCTATTTCTTGTTATGATTGCACAGATGTATTTTATCATCTTTAATTGAATCAAACGTTATTTTGCGGAAGTCCATCCTTAGTCAGAAAAGGACCAATATTTAGCCACCTCCGCACTCCCACTCTCACTCTGTGTTTGGCACTAATTGGTGTAACACAACTCCTGAAGATTCCCCGTGGAGGGGTGAAACACGTGTTGAGTAATTTAACGGTGGTAGTTGTGAAAAGTAAAGAAATAAGTTTATAGTGTTCTTTAAACCTGAGTTACTTTATGGTTTACTATTTAAGAATATTAAACTTAATATATACTTTCGTATTTTAATGGAATCAGGCGTTATCTTGCGGAAGTCCATCCCAAGTAAGAAAAGGACCAATATTTAGCCAGTTCCGCACATGCAGTCGACTCTGTGTTTGGCACTAATCGGTGTAACATAACTCCTGAAGATGCCCCGTGGAGGGGTGAAACACGTGTTGAGTAATTTAACGGTGGTAGTTGTGTAATTGGTATTGTTTGCCGCATGCGCATTTATCAGCAGGCTGGCGGGCGGTGCACTTTATTGCACGACTACGACTGCATGTGCGGAAGTGGCTAAATATTGGTCCTTTTCTTACTTATTTTATCATCCGAAACATACAGAGTGAATACGATTAATATTGCTGGTTCGGATGAAGGTATAAAAATCAACCATGATACAATTGTTTATTTATTATTCATTATTGACGCTAGAAAATATACAGAAATTTTATAATAATAAAGAAAAAAAGTGCAATGGGCGGTCTTATCATACCAGGTAATCCTTTTCAGACAACCCTAATAATGAAAATAGTAGAAGTATATATATATATATATATATATATATATATATATATATATATATATATATATATATATATATATATATATATATAACAAATACGGTGTAAGACATTTTATACACATATTAATAAAACATTAATATCGACAAACTTAACTTCATAGAATTTATTCACTGTGCAAGTACGGGGCGACTCGCGTTTTCGGAAGTGAGAGACGATGACGGTCATCGGGGCTGACGGTCAGCATAATAATTTTAAGGAAGCATTTCAATATATTTTCGTTCAACTTCTCCAAAATGTCTTCTGTCCCTATTTAATTAAATTAGAATAACATTGTCGATAATTTCAAATTTCATTGATGCTTTGGAATACAAATGTTAGTTCGGACCTCTGTTTCTCAGACCTCTATTTCTATGAAGCCGCATAGAGCCTGAATTGTCTAACAGCGTAACGTCAATCAAATGAAAATTCAAATACACAAATGAGCATGATTGTTCGGCTTTGACAGGATTAAATATGGATTTGTGTATATATATATACATGTGTGCGTTTGTGTGAGTGTGTGTGGAAGATATATAAAGAGTAGTTACAACTAAACGTGCTTACACTCGATAAATATTTCTTTCAACGTGCCAAATTAGAAGCCGGATACCATAGATAGATTTTGCATAAGTTATTTTGTTCGCCGCAGCTGCTATACATGTTTTCAATATAAAAAAATGGAATGCTACGCTCGTTCGGTTTTAAAGTGGCCCGGAGTTTCGGAAGATAAATATCGACACATCTGAAAAGATGGCGTGCCGATACATCAACGATATTGTTGCGGAAGCTGAAAGAGATATATTCGTAAGTGAAATAAAACTTTCCACTCGGTATGCCGAGTTTTCATTCAGATATATTAAACTGTCCAACGACTACCCCAGTTTCATTTATTCAAATTATATTTGTTATCTCTGTAACTGTGTTATATATAAAAACTAGCTGATCCCGCAAACGTTGTTTTGCAAAAAAAATTGATATTTTAATTTACAAATAAAAAATAAGGGTTGATCGAAGAGGGGTGAAAATTTATGGTTGTATGTATTCTTGTTTGTTGTATCATAAAAAAATAAAAACAAAAAATTTCGTTAAAAAAATAAAAAAAATTTTTTAAGTGTGAACAACCTTTATCACTTAGGGGTATAGAAAATAGGTAGTAGCCGATTCTCAGACCTACTGAATACGCATATTAAATTTGGTAAAAATCGGTCAAGCCGTTTCAGAGGAGTTCAAGTTCGAACACCGTGACACGAGAATTTTATATATTAGATTAACTACACCAATACCTCGCTTTGCGTCGTTTCGATTTGCGTTTTTTCGAAGTTGCGTCGCTGCTTAATTAGTACTAATTTTCACTGTGCGTCGTTAGATTTTCGAGGTTGCGTTGTTTTGGGTTCGAATCTATTTTTTTTTAAATTTTCTTTATTTTCCAAAAGACGGCAACACTTGTTTCTAATTGCATCATGCGATCAAAACTCGGGGATTCCCTTTCTAACTAAAAATCATCGCAATTTTAATACAGTTTTAGTTTCACTTTGTTTTGCTAATTTTAAGAGTTCAGTTTCAATTACGTAGTGTGTTGTAATTTTTTTTAAAAAAGAATAACAAATTTATTTAAAATTTTAACGTGCTGTTTCTGGTTACAAAAAGGGTGTATATTTTTCCAATTTATTTATTAGCAGAGTTCCATTATTTTTGTTTTTTAAATGTAAACTTTGTTCAACTTTCTTTTTAAAAAGTTGTATTTTCGTAACACTGGAACCTATCTTCGATCTTTACATGGTTTGCCATAGAAAATCTTAATTCACTTTGCGGCGTTTTAATTTGCGTCGTTTTTTTTTTTTTGGAACGTAACCACGACGCAAAGTGAGGTATTGGTGTACTTGTTATATGATTATATGCAATATTTGTTTATCATATCTTTATATTACTTCAAGACACTGTTCCATGTCACTCCCGTCTCTTGCTTGATGTTATCATCCCACTGGTGGCTGCCTCTCTTCTTTTTCCCACTCTGAAATAGTGTCCGTGTAGTCGAAAACAGATTTTCACGGTGCTTTGCAAATACACTATGGACATCTCCTAATTTTTTAATTCATTATAATTATTGAAAACGTACAATATATTATCATAAACATATTGTGAGGCCACTGTAAGGATATTGACCTTTTTAAACGGCTTCCTCAAGGATATTCGCAGCCCTAAGCCATAAATAGCACGGATGGGTATCTTTTATAAATAAATATATTTTCAATATCCGCACTTCTATCCCAAAGTATCAATTCATAGAACATAATGCTGTGAACATAACTAAACTACACTAGTTTAATAATATATGTCGTATAAAGTTAATAAAAACAAGTCAACAAAAATTTTAAGTAAGAAAAGGACCAATATTTAGCCACTTCCGCACATGCTGCATCCGCGCATTTATGTACGAAAATGGCTAAATATTGGTCCTATTCTTACTTAGCTTCCGCAAGGTAACGCCTGATTCCATTAAATATTTAACAATAATTTTTGAAAGGTTTCATAAATCTTTTAAACCTATAAAATCTATTATGAAATATTGTAGTAAAATCTAATCAATTTTTAATTAAATTCGCAACGTAGAACAATGTTTCCACGGCCGGGTCAAAGCGGGCGGGGTACACTTTGTGCCGGTGACGTCACCTCATTGCCGAACCTTGTCGATTGTGTCATTGAATATTGCAGTATTTGTAAATAACAAATTGAATTTCGGAATACCCTCAACAAAGACTTTCAATTTCGTAGTGAAATTTCTGTATACAGACTTGTTTCAGATTTTTAGTGTCGACTTTTTCTTTTCAGCCTTTCAGCATATTTTTCGTACAAAAATACCAGACTGCGGTCGTCTACCCGCCTGCCATGTGTGGACATTACGATATATTCAACTATAAATGTCTTAGGAAGAGAGTCTATCGACTGAAACAACAAGACGAAATTTTGATTATTCACATAACGATACATAAAAGCATACAGTATAGTATAGGGTGGACCAAAAATTTTTGCAAATAGCAACACTTGATTTCTCCAAAACCGTGAGAGTAAGGGGCCAACGGCGAGACGGAGCACATCTCGACGATGTAATTTTTAAAAAATAAATTTTAATAAATGATAATTACGGTAAATAAATCATAAACAAAATAGCATTTTTACTTTTATTTATACACATGTTTCAAAAGTGCAAAAATTTATGGCCCACCCTATACAATAAGCAAAAAAAAACTGTGTTCATATTGATATGAACTCCTTCTCGTTTTCAGCTGATAGACGCCGGTTGCAAGGCCACGATGCCCGGTACTGCATTTCACGTATCCAGCGACTCGTCTACTGCTAATTCAGACTATTATGGCGGACAGTCCCATTACGTCGGACTGTCCTGTCCGCGGCAGCAACGTCACATCGATGCGCTAGGGCGCGTATGTTGCCGCCGCGGATAGAACAGTCTCACTACATTTTTACATCTGGGGGATATAGCATAATCGCCAAACATGGTAGGGAGGTATCACTTAGTGCTTACAATACCGAACTATAATCTTAAAATCGGTATTTAATATTTTAAATATTACCTGTATTTAAGACGGTATTATTAATAAAAAATTTACTAGTTATATTTTTACTTACCTCAGTTGCTATATTGCTTCTTATTAAATAATATATGAAATCCAATATCAAATTCTATGTTACATTTTACATATAATAGGCTCGTGTGGCATTATATAGTTAAATAACCAAATAAATACATTTAAAAAACTTTTAAGTTAAATAGTTTTTTTGATACCCATATTGTGGTGGTTAAGGAAAAATACGTAATCCGCCATTTTGTATCGGCGGCCATCTTAGATTTATAATGTTATTGATTTTATTGTCATCTAAATTAAATGTGTGTACCAAATTTCAGATCAATCTAACAACGGGAAGGTGCTTAAATTTCAATTTCTAATTTTGACCCAAATAAATAAAATAAATTCCGTACGGGTCGAACTAAATAAAACCGCTTAAAAATATAATTAAAATGACAGTATTTATGAATTAATATTAATAACTTGCAATTTGTTTATTAAAGTTTGCTTTTAAATTATATAAACATTCAATCTTTCAAATTTTACTTGTAAACACTACAGCTGATTTGCAAAATTGAACAATCTAAGCTAAATTATTTGATAATTTTCGTGTTACATTCTTTATGTATTTGTATATACGAGACACATTCATTGGGCAGTAGATGTAAAGCATAAACAATCGTTTTACAGTGCCGACACTGCCGCTTCTCGAAGGTTCCATACTCGGATCCGTTTGTGTAATAAATGTGCTTGATATAGATTTTAATACAATTAAATTGTTTTTATCCAAAAATCTTGTTATGTGATGTAGAAAAACGTTTATTGAATAATTAACATAATTTGCGCCCGGAAAATAAATAATGCGCCTACGAGCGGTTGCGCATCGTTCCCTAGTTCAAATCCGACTTCCCGAGAACTCCAACGGCCGCGGGCGCACGTGCTGCGCCTTGGCTGACTGCCAAGGCGCAAGCAAGAGCGCGTATAGAGCACGCCGTGCGAGTGAGCGAGACGAGTGGGCGAGACGAGCAAACGGTTGAGCGTTGTGACGACGTCCGCAGGAACTTTCACTTATGGCGGCTTTTTATGTAGCAATATTATTACAGTAATTAATTAATATTATTATAAATTGGATTTATATTGTGCATAAATTTAATTTTCATCAACTAATATAATACAGAAATACCGGTATTTTATATAAATACCGATTTTTAATACCGCACAAAAATCGTACAGATCCGGTATTCGGGATCCCGGAATACCAGTATTGTAAGGCCTAGTATCACTGCAAGTAGATACTGCTACCTATACTTTGGAAACTAATATGGGCAGTGACAATTCTATATAATTAATGCACAAGATGTGAATGACATAGGATTGTATTTCAGGTCCTATATAGCTGTGTTAATAGTGCTCAAAAATATGTTTCACATATACAGAATTTTTTTATATTAACTTACTTAAACCCACGGCTGCTCCTGGGCAAACACTGTTAAAAAAAGCTTTTACCAAAGATTTAATTATTTTATTTTTATTATATAATAACATTTACAGTTAAATATATGTAAAAAAGTCGCTATTTTTAATGACAATAATGAAAAAACCGACGCCATCTTAAACAAAGTGAAACCATTAACTTTGAAGGTTAAATACAATGAAAAACGCCGGCACTTAACATCCATTGGTGATATATGATTGCTACATCCTTGGCAGAAATCCAACGATCCAAAGCTCAGACTGCAGTAGGATAGAACCTTTAAAAGTAATTAACAGACTTTAACAAGATTATATAATTACAAAGTAATTTACACATTTATCTTACTCCATAATAATTTGCCTTCATTCAGAAAAGACCAGAAGTACAAAAGGTTCGACTCATGAGAAGCCCTGGTCTTTTTGATCTATCTACGAAGCTGTGATTTGGACGAAAAGGATTCAGGATCGCTGGAAATTTGTCGCCTTGGACATGTGGTACTGAAGACAGATATTCAGAAACCCGAGGGAGAGGCACCTAATTGACTTTTCGATCCTCAAAAAACTCAACATGAAAGACAGGTAATCCACAAGTTTGTATGGACATGTCACCCGTGATGATGACTCAATGAAACGTTTGGCTAGGCAAATTGGAAGGCAAGATGTAATCAGGCGTTACCTTGCGTAAATCTATCCTAAGTAAGAAAAAGAACCAATATTTAGCTACTTCCGCACATGCAGTCGTAGTCGTGCAACAAAGTGCACTGCCGGCCAGTCCGCTGGTAAAAGCGCGTGCGGCAAACAATGCGAATTACACAACTACCACCGTTAAATCACTCAACACGTGAGTGAGAGCACGGTGTAACATAACTCGTGAAGATGCCCCGTGAAGGGTTGAAACACAACTACCACCGTTAAATCATCCAACACGTGTTTCATCCCTCCACGAGGCATCTTCAGGAGTTGTTGAACACGACTACTGCTACATAGCGGAAGTAGCTATATATTAGTCCTTTTCTTACATAGGATGCACTTCCGCAAAATAACGTCTGATTCTATTAAAGATTTAAATGTATTCATGTATTTATATAGCTGATGATAATTTACGTAAAATGTATTTCAACTACGACGTCTATCAACGTAAAGCTTCTACGTATTACGTTCATTGTTTACGCAATCAACGGGTCCTATTACGTGAAGCGTTTGTTTGAAAATAATACATCTTCACAGAGCGCTCGTCTAAATGGGATGTTTCAGACGCGATTCCTAATAAGGAACATCAAACAAAAATAATGAACACGAGTGTTTTTAAGATATACATACACCAGAGTGCATTAATTATGTATTTTTTATGTGTGTAAATAATTATTCAAAATTTTTATGTAGTAATAACGAAGGGGTCAATGGTTTTATCTGAACAGGACTAATTTAGTGTTATATTTATGAGTTACTATATGTAAATCTTCTTTATTATTTGCCAGTTGCACAGTCTGCGCTGTTACATCAAAATGTGCGGATTTTATTTTTTTAATGTTATGTATTTTTTTTACTTTTTTATTGTTCTTCTTCCATGTTTGAGGCATGGATTGTAAATATTTTTTATCAATATTTTAACTTTATTCATCATTCTGAATTTCTTACATGATTTCCTTCTGTCTTTCACAACCTTTTCTCTTTCATTTCTCTTTCATTTCTTCCTTCAGACATCGCTTTCTTGCCCTCGATCTCATTTCTAGATCACAGATTGGTACAGTATCACAGTCTATTGAATTTTTGTATAATTTTTATCTACATTTTACTTTAATTTTTATTTCTAGTAATAATTTTCTTTCGTGTCAGTATATTGTCTAGATTTTGACCATCATGCCGAACGCACTTTGCATCTGGTTTCGGTATTTCGTACCACATGTGCAGAAGTTGTGTAATACCACAAACCACACGAAAGATATTTTTTTTAAGCGCCGATATGATCACTAGGTTTGTTTTGTTGATTTTACCCAAGAGATATCTCCATAAAAAGAGTCCATAGAGAGAGATAACGCTCTACGAAGCCGAAATTAACCGATTGTCTCTTTCCAAAAGTCGATGTGCAATATTTATCACCAGATACATTATGAGTAAGAAAAGGACCAATATTTAGCCACTTCCGCACATGCAGTGCCAGCCCGCTGATAAATGCACAATCACACTCACACAACCGCCACCGCCAAACCACTCAACACGTGTTTCACCCCTCCACGGGGCATCTTCAGGAGTTATGTTACACTGTGATTCGCATTGTTTGCCGCATACGCATTTATCAGCGGGATGGCGGGCGGTGCACTTTGTTGCACGACTGCCACTGCATATGCGAAAGTGGCTAAATATTGGTCCTTTTCTTACTTAAGATGGACTTCCGCAAGGTAACGCCTGAATCCATTAAATATTTAGGATACATTATGAATTTATTTCGGGAATCAAACCCACGACATACAATTGCTAGTCTCAATCCTCTACTGCTGGACTACCATTGCTTTCTTGGTTATTATCGTTTTGAAATATTTTAATTACAGTAATAGATCAATTTAAAATGCCTCTGTCCCTTTTTTTCTGCTTACACTTGTTACTTTTTACATTAATACAGGGTGTTAAAGTTTTAAATTGGTAAATTTATAACTCATTTGCTCAAACCTCCCTGTATAATGTGATCACTCTAAAATTTATTAAGTCGATTAGTTGTTTTTTGTATTGGAATGCGACTAACAAATAGCTTCTGGCAGTATATTACCCAACGATAAATATTGCACATTGACATCTGGAAAGAGACAATTTGCTAATTTCGGCTTCGTAGAGCACCATCTCTGTCCCACACTACCTGTGTGACGTTTTATCAGTCGTATTTCAGACAGAGACAACACTCTACGCCGAAATAAGTCGATCGTATCTTTCCAAAGGTCGATGTGCAATATTTATCGTCGGGTATTGTACAAAGTCTTCGAGGACAGATAATGAACAATAATTCATTTTGTTATATAGTAAATTGAATATCAAAAACGCTTTTTTATATTATCATATCGTTATCAATTATTTCTGAAACCATTTATTTTTCGAATACGGTGTACCATAAACAGACAGCATTATAGCACTCTAAAGATTTTACTCCATTTACCAATCGTCCTATATCGAGTGTAAAATAATTTAAAATAATCTGCACAACAAATTATAAACAAACAAAAAAGGTTAACAGTCAAAATATATTTGAATCCTGGAAGAAGGATGTTAAATTATTCCAGTGGAATATTACGGATTATGATATAATCCGATCATGCAGATCATTGGAAGAAGAAAATAGAAGGCATTACGTGTATATTATTGGAAATTGGGAAATAAAGACGCATCTTCCTGGTTTATAAGTCGAAAGTTTAACTTTAGATCGTGTCGATAGATGGCGCTGGTAGTCGATTGCCACGTGCTATTGTTTCACATTGACATAAAACAGGATCATTCCTAAGAAGTTTTTTATTCTTTATAGGCGAAGCATTTGACCTCTGTCTCGCCTGATGTGTAACGTTGAAGAGGTCTACGATGATACATACTAGAAGAAACCTATTTATTTAATGGAATCAGGCGTTACCTTGCGGAAGTCCATCCTAAGTAAGAAAAGGACCAATATTTAGCCACTTCCGCATATGCAGTGGTAGACGTGCAAAAAAGTGCACCGCCCGCCAGCCCGCTGATAAATGCGTATGCGGCAAACAATGCGAATCGCACAACTGTGGCAGTTGTGTAATTTTCGTTTCTACGTTAAATCACTCAACTCGTGTTCCACCCCTCCACGGGGTATCTTCAGGTGTTATGTTACACCGATTAGTGCCAAACACAGAGTGGAAACCTATTTACTCTTATCTTGAAGACTCCTAAGTTATAGTTGGAAACAATGACGCAAGTAGAATGTTCCACTCTTTGGCTGTTCGCGCTATAAAATTATTAACAAACCGCTTAGTACGGGAAGAAATATTAACAGTGTACAGATGTGGTGATACCATGTTCAGCTGAATGGATATCAGACTTGGGTATGCACAGGGATCTTTGTCTAATGTAAAATTTTTTGGTAATTTCATCAATCAATCACATCACAAATCACAAATCAATCACGTTTAAGTTTACGGTTTTCGCATCAATTAGCCCCAAGTCTGAAAAAACTGTAAAAGCCAGAAAGGGTATCAGCACCCAGCACTTATGAAATGTAGTCATCATCCGCTTTCATCAGCTATCTTGCAGTATAAGTCATGTCAATATCGGTTCAGCTATTTCTAAAACTATCCGGAACAAATAGAAAAACATTTAAAAAATGCTATTATAGTACATGTATCATAGATATATTCATATGCAGGTAGGAATACGATTATTTTAATATAACAATCAGACATTTCAATTTTATTTATTTATATAGATGTCTTAATCCATAAAGCCTAATTATTAAACACGATAATTGTGCCATGGTTTTACATTTAATGTTGTATTTTACTCATATTTTAGTTTAACTATAAATTAAAAATTCCTTTTTGACGTGAAAAAAGTACAGTCGCAAACGTCAAGTTTATGTTACATTTTTTTTTACCTTTAACCGTACCGACATTACGAGAGATTTTAAACTCGTATAGTACAAACCTGAAATAAATCACTTCAAAAGTGTCGCGAAACCGTTTCAAGGTGTAAGTAATGCGACTAACACATGCGATTTGAAATAGATTTATGTGCACAATATTACCTATACAGTCACCTTTAAAGATAAGTAAATTATTGTATAAATAATGCAGTAATGAAATAAACTTATAAACAGAAAATTAGATGACCACTAAAACTTGAAGATTCTAGAGTGAAGACCACAAACCGGTAAGCGTTACATAGAACATCTATTCACAGCCGACCTCGTGAAGAACAGATAACCCGCTGAGACCTTAAGATTCTTTAGTGGAGACCCGTAAAAGCAGGGAAAAACATCCCTTCTCTAGGTAGACAGGCGACTTCGTAAATAACAGACGACCCTTAAGATTCTTAATTGGAGACCAGGGATAGATGAACGTAGCTAAGTAAATCCACCCACAAGGTAGACAGACGATCTCGTGAATAACAGATGATCTTAAGATTCTTGAGTGGAGACCAGTAAACGCTTCATAGAACGTCCAACCACAAGGTGGACAGATGACTTCGTGAAGAACAGATGACCGCTGAGACCCTAAGATTCTTGAATGAAGACCACAGACCGGTAAACTTTTGCTTAAGACATTTCTCCTCTAGGTGGACAGATGACTCCGTGAAGAACAGATGACCCGCTGATACTTTAAGATTCTTGAGTGGAGACCAGTAAACGTAGCGTAGATCATTCTTCAGACGACCTCAGAAATAGCAGATGACAACTGAGACCCTGAGATTCTTGAGTGGAGACCACAGACCGAAAACCGCAGCGTAGGGCACCCCTCCTCTAGGTGGACTTATAACCTCGTGAAGAACAGACCGCTGAGACTTTAAGATTCTTAAGTGGAGACCAGTAAACACTTCAAAGAACGTACATCCACCAGGTGGACAAATGACTTTGGAAAGAACAGATGACCGCTGAAACTTTAACCCTCTTGAGTGAAGACCAGTAAATGCAGCGTAGAACATTCCTCAGACGACCTCATGAATAGCAGATGACCGCTGAGACCCTAAGATTCTTGAGTGGAGACCACAGATCGGTAACCGCAGCGTAGAGCATCCCTCCTCTAGATGGATAGACGACGTCGTGAAGAACAGATAACCGCTGAAACTTCAACACTCTTGAGTAGAGACCAGTAACCGCTTCAAAGAACGTACATCCATAAGGTGGACAGATGACTTCGCGAAGAATAGATGACCCGCTAAGACGTCAAGATTCTAGAGTGAAGACCACAAACCGGTAAGCGTTGCATAGGACATCTCTCCTCTAGGTTAACAGACGATCTCGTGAAGAATAGATTACCGCTGAACCTAAAGACTCTTGAGTGGAGACCAGTAAACGCTTCATAGAACGTCCATCCACAAGGTGGACAGATGATCTTCGTGAAGAACAGATGACCAGCTAAGACTTTAACATTCTTGAATGGAGACCACAGACCTGTAACCGCAGCGTAGAACATCCCTCCTCTAGGAGGACAGGCGACCTCGTGAATTACAGATGATCGCTGAGGCCTTAAGATTCTAGAGTTGAGACCAGGGGCTGGTAAACCCAGGGTAGGACATTTGCCCACAAAATTCATCAGGAGATATTGGATGCAGGCTGCTTCGATCGTATTGAGAATCCATGGGAAGGCTTTCGTTTACTAGTGGATGTCCTTCAGACGACGGTTATTATGATAAAATGATGAATGGATTATTATATATATCTAATATATAAAATTCTCGCGTCACAGTGTTCGAACTTGAATTCCTCCGAAACGGCTCGACCGATTTTTACCAAATTTTATATTCGTATTCAGCAGGTCTGAGAATCGGCTACTATCTATTTTCCATATCCCTAAGTGATAAGGGTTGTTCACCCTTAAAATTTTTTTTTTAATTTTTTGACGAATTTTTATTTTTTTTATTTATTTATCATACAGCATACAAAAATACATACAACCCTAAATTTTTACCCCTCTACGATAAACCGTTATTTTTTATCTGTTAATTAATTTTTTTTTTTGCAAAACAACGTTTGCGGGATCAGCTAGTATAGATATATTATTATATATTTACATAGATAAATTACATAATTTGATTTACATGCTCGATGAATAATATTGAAATGAAGATTTAATTTATCGTTAAATATTTTAACAGTACGAAAATATTAAAACCTAAAAATTTTCATTATACAATGACATTTCTATGGCTTAATTCTAATTAGCTGTCCAAAGGACTAAAGACTCTCGTGTAGCCGGGCACTGTACAAAGGAAACAAAAAATTACGATTTTACATTTTTTACTATTTAAAAATCTCATTACTTTTATTCATGAATTTATTTATATTATTATTTATTCAGTATCATTTACAGTTATGTTACTCATGATAATATAATAAAAGCTTAGTAAGTTGCAAAAGCCTTCCTTTATAAACTTTCAATAATATTATTAATTTGTTATAATTAAAAAAAATATTAGTACTTCGTAATAATTACGTTTAAAAATCCCTTTTTACACTGCTATCTGTCACTGTCGCATGGTATCGCGTGCGTTAATCGACTATCTCGGGGCTGACTCTTTTTTGCATACGCTTTTTGTAAGATGCGGTATGTAAATATTTTTTGCACCTTTAAAACAAATTTTATTAAATTTTATTACTGTTTTAACACGTTCACTGCGGGCCCAATTTTGAAGAACTTTCAGCTGGTGCGGCTGAGGTCGAATCAGCCTCAAGCTGAACTTCCTAGTAGTGCGGTTGAGGCCTTTTCTGCCTCATGTTCATCAATATATTTTTCCATATTGAGTCAATGCTTCGCAGACATAAAGAAAGCTATATTTGTCTTTGTCATACCTCATACGGTTGAGTGTAAACAGCCGCCGCACTAGAGAGAGAACACGAGTTTTACGCGCCGCACCAGTGCAAAGTCTACCATGAGGCTGAATCGGCCTCAAGCCGCAGTGAACGTGTTAATTAATATTATAAAGATTCTACTAAATTTATTGTAGTAAGATGAGAGTTTGTGTTTGGTATTTGCAGGTATGCAGCCAGAGAACAATGGAAAAGACTATATTTTTAGTTTCGAAGAGAACCAAAGAACCAAGAATCGAAGAATCGCTCGCCTTCAATAAACGAAAAGAATAGAACCAGAACATTGGCATTGTATAAGATCACGACAGCGAAAAGATATAATATCATCGACTATTGTTTTCCTTGGCATCGATGAAAATCAGCTATATTGTTTTTTGGCAAAATAAACTGATGTGGATGTGTTCTAAAGTTAATTTCAAAATACATTTACTGTATTCTATGCACGTGTTTTCTTTCTTCTGCGGATCTAATTTTTCGATGTAGCAGCGAAACTCCGAGCATAGGCTCATTGATCAAATTTAAATTAAAATAAATCTTTATTTCGTAAAAAAAATGTATATATATATATGTATGTATCTACCTCAGGCATGACAATATCACGTGAAGGTAACTCGTACATAAAACGTCATATTTAATAAACCTTGTAATAGTTTGGATGGACATTATTCCTAAGTGTGCTATCTTATGAAGATAAATAAAGTCATATATATTGTACTTGTACCTTAGTACATAAACATGATATAACTATATCTTGCTGTTTAGCAATAAAGGAAGATCTCTGAATACTAGTTATATATATATAAGTAATAATAAAAGCCTTTTATACACATATACAATACTCATTTAAATATTTGCTAAATAATATTGAAGTTGATTGATAAATATACAAATTGCTTGCTTTTTTACTATCATTTTGTATATCGCAATTCCTAAGAAGAAGTAATATGTATTTACTTAAGCGGATTTGTCAGACATACTGCAATGCCGGGTTATAAAAATAATGTGATAACCAAAAGCTGTGATAGTAAGGAATGAGGCGAAGGAAGTCAGACGATGAATGAACTGTAGAAAGTAAGATAGAAACTGTAGAATGTAAGTAGAAGAAAGATAGATCATGTGAAGTATGACAGAAGAGCATAGAAATAAAAAAGAAAAAGGATCGTTAACATCGGGATCACAGGATCGGTAACAGAAGGTAAGAAAGTGGATCGTTAACATATAAAAACGGAAGAGAAAGACTGAGAAAAATGTGGAATAAAAGAAATAGAAATATAGATAATGCATTTTTATTTTAATATTCTTGATTGTACACGATAAGATACATAATATACAAACACAATAATTTACAGAAAAGTACAATGGGCGGTCTTATCACTCACGGCAATCTCTTACAGACAACCGTATGGAAAAGATAATAGTACTTATAAAGGGTAGTTCACGTGTACAAAAAAATACATATTTACTAACAAATGAACATAAATATACATAAACATACATAGACATACATACTTGAACAAACATTCATACGTATTTAACATATATACGAGTACTTATAATAAAAAAGGTTTAATACATATGCATTGCAAAAATAATACATAATGTAATGAATGTAAGAAGATAAAGACCATATAAAAGAGCGTGAATACATCAATAAAGAAAATAAACGACCCTGCCCTTCCCAAAGATAGGAATACGAGAGGCAACCAATAGTGGGGACCAAAGAAAACACAGCCGGAGACGCAAAACTTACACTGAACGGGATACAGCCATCAAGAACCTATGACCATAAATATATTTAATATAAGGTACTAAATTGAACGAAGCCTTTGTTAAGTTTCTTTAATAAGACGTCACCGTCGAGTTATATGTAACTAAGGAAATTTATAAAAAAGGCTAAAACCAGCTGGAAGATTTGTCACGAAATATTATAATGTCCACATTATTATTCACGTGTAGTAACCGCGTATAAATAACAGGAGTGTATGCCTTTAAAAAGACGATGTTCTGATGAAATGAATTTAAAAATATCACGCATTTTATTTAGTGAAAATGTTAGATAGTCTTGGTATATATATATATATATATACGGTAGAAGTTGTGATTCGAGAAGGGCTTGTTAAGCAGTTGTATTAAAGTTTTAGAAGCAAATTCGGGTATATGTATATACACACTTTACTTATATATAGCTATATATAAATGCTTAATAAGTTGTCACAGTGAAAACCATCTTCTGTCAAAGTATACCAGACTTCATTAGATATTTTTAAAATGTTGATGCTTATATACACACACACATACGTATATATATATATATGTAGAGGTGTGTGTGTGTTTGTGTGGAAAACGTGTTACAAAAATACGAATAAATAACAAATTATATACGATATTCTATTTTACAGGTTAAGAATGTACTCTTTTACCATCGTTTTAAATGCTGACAGCAAACTCTCTAAGAATTTCATTCGTTTCTAGCTTTTTCCAGATATTTCTTTTTGCAAACATAATACTGGTCACATCTAAACTGCAGTACTATGAATATAAATTATTTATAACATAAAAATCAATTAAGAATGTTGAATTGGTCCGAAATAAAACAAATGAAACGACGCCGTTTTATTTGAAAAAAGAATATTAACGCGTACAAAAATACGACAGAATAACAATATTGTTTAGGAAACGGAAGTCACAAACGTCGCGACAACGGGCAACTGTGTATTCGAATTTCGAAATAAAATAATAAATTTCCCTTTTTTTCTTTATTCATCTAATACACATATCTGAACGGAAGAGCTGTTATATCTATTATTGTTTCTATATTTTCTCTATGTTGTGTTTATACAGGATGATAGAAAAATGTAGCTAACTTCAGAAAAATTGTTATGAAAAATATGTATAAAGAAATTTGGATGTAAAATAAAAAAGTCGTTTTTAATCACGATTAAAAAGCAAGTTACGTAATTTTTTAAATAATTGTCATTTAAAATTATAACTAGCTGAATTTTATATACTCTGTTAGTGTAAAAATGAGCAACCATTAGTCCTTTTGTAGACAACAGACAAAAATCAATTTGAAAGACAGTTGAACTTTTTATTAAACCTCAAATCTATTATAACTTAAATAAAATTTATTTGGCTCAAAAGATTTTTATGTGGTAATAGTAAGTATCTAATGGACTCAAGCGTTATTTTGCGAAAGTCCAACCTAAGCAAGAAAAGTACTAATATATAGCCACTTCCGCCAATGCAGTAGTAGTCGTGCAACAAAGTGCACCGCCCGCCAGCCCGCTGATAAATGCGTATGCGGCAAACGATGCGAATCACACAACCGCCACCGCCAAACTACTCAACACTTGTTTCACGTCTCCACGGGGCATCTTCAGTAGTTGTGTTACACTTTCCGCAAGGTAACGCCTGATTCCATTAAATATTTATGATCAATTAGATGTTTTTTTTAATTATTAGTAGAATATATCTAGACATTTTATTCTTTTTTTCACGTTGTAGCATGTTACAGTGTTTACTGTCTCTTAATCTATTTTAATGACCTGACATTACAGTTTTTAAACTTATAAAACTAACACTAATTTAATTTTAAAATTATTTTAGCATTATATAAATAATAAAGAAAGAGTTTACTAAAATATCTAATTAAACCACTAGAAAATTTACAATAAATAAAATCTTTAAAGGTTAATACATTTTGTATTAAATGTAAGAATTCCTATCGAGACGAACACTAAATATGTTATCTAAACACTTAAAGACGTGAAAAAGTCTTCTTTGTATTTTATAAGAAAATATATTACACTAACACTTTCTTTTCTCTCGCCTTTTTGATATATTTTAACGACAAAATACTAAATAAATATCAATTTCTCGTCATTATTCCATTATTTTTATCTATCTTAACTCTAACGAAAATACACAAAATATATTTGTTTTTTTTCCATTAAACAAAAATTAGTTAAAACTCTGGTCTGTGTTTGTATTTTCTGTGCTATTGCACAAAATAGATTTATGAATTTTCATATAATATACGAAAATATTTCGCAAATAATTTGTGTATTTGTATGCAGTACAGAGAGGAGCTTGAGGTGTAATAGAGAAATCTCTATAAACTTGTGAAGTATTTCAGCTAAAAGCGAACATCGTATCAGAAACTGTGTTCTAAAGCAACATTGGTAGGATTACTTAAAAATGTTTATAAAGGGACAGTAGTCAGGTCAATAAATTCAAATGCAAGGGCATTGCATGAACGCCTTCATAAACCTGTTTCGTTGGCCGTCAGCCCCGATAACACGAATCAACACCTCTTCCAACGCTTAGAAGACACGTTTCACATAGGTAAAAATCTGACTGTACCAAAGTTACAATTCCAAAAAGTCTCTTACACATTTGTAATAAACAGAATCAGATTTTTTAATAAAATGCCGCAAAACATTATTGGACTACCGTTAAAAAAATTCAAAACCCATATTAAAAATACATTGACGGAAAACCTTATTATTCAATAAACAAATATGTATATGACAAGAATCCTTGACAGTGATGTCGCTTGATTATTTTTATTTCATTTAGGCTATACCTGATAAAGTGTATATATATAAATCTGTGTTAAAAGATGTGTTGTTGTGAAGTTTCTTCTCGATTCTTCTTCAAACTGTGTAGCAGAGTGGAGGTAATTATAAAATAGATTAAAAAATAAATACATAATAAGTTGACGATCAATAAGTGTTCTGTTAAAAGTTCCAATGTTGAACAAACGAATTTTAACTTGTTATAACTCATTAGCTTTTGTGGCGCATATATAAAGCTTCATTGGTAATAGATGTAAAAGCCTTTGCGGGGTTAATGTTCAGACTATTTGTCAGAAAAAGGTTTTAAAAATTTTACGTATTTTCAATCATCCTATGTAAAGTGATTACTGTGAAATTTATTAATTTACTTCAATCGATTGAAGCCCACAACAAGGCGTGGGCATCACTCTAAGAGCGCCACGATGTCCGGTCTCGCGTATCTAGACTTTCTATAACCTTGACTATTAGTCAATCCACCTAGTGGGCTACGGACCCACGCCGCGTATACTTAATGAAAAACTGCTCTAAAATACGTTACATTAATTTATTTTAATTTATTGAAATGCCTTACTTTTGATACTACAAAATTTACAATCAACAAAGTGATCACTCGTAGATGAAAAAAAAAACTTGAAGGATGGAAAGAAAGAGAAAAATAAATTGTGAAAAAAGAAAGGAGTAAAATAAAAAAATAATGTAAACAAAATTTAAAAAAAAATATTTTAACCCGAAACTGTAATATCCCCGTCTCACAAAAAGCAAGAAAGAAAGAAAAGCCCTCAAATAGGGATGATAATTATAAAAAAAGTTATCTTTGAAATATGTTATATTCATTGTGCATGCGGCAAACAATGCGAATTACACAACGTGTTTCATCCCTCCACGAGGCATCCTCAACTGAGGTGTAATTTATTGCACGACTAATGCTACATAGTGGAAGTAGCTATATATTAGTACTTTTCTTACTTAGAATTTTAAAATACCACACTTTTTATACACTCCCTTTTTTGTCCAAATCGGTGTTTCCACATAGTTTAGAAAAAGATTTTTATAAACATATATATGTAAACATTTAGACATATAGATAGGGTAGCGAAGGACCAGTCATTTTGACGATCTTTGGGGAAAGTTTTGACGTTTATCTAGTAAAATTAATGGAATAAATGAGACACTGACAAGGGTCTACCAATAACCAACTACTCGGTAACAACCAACTTTTGCCTAGCGGTAGAAGACTAAGAATTGCGCGGGTAGCGGTTCAATTCCCGTGACTATCTTATATAATTCACACTTTTTGCATTAATTATATAGGATTGTCACAACTCACAGACAAGTTTCCAGAAGATGGGCAGCAGAGTCCACTGCGTGTCATAATACCACACTGTGATCGCCCATCCACCTACCAAGCGTAAATGTTATAGTATATCATAGATCACGGGGCACGGGGGGTTCTCTGAGTACCTCCATAGGTTCAAGCTCAAGGAGGACCCCTCGTGCTTCTGTGAACCGGGCGTGGATCACACCGTGATCCACCTTGTGGCCCGGTGTCCCGCATTCGGGGGACTCCGACACAGCTTCGAGTGCCGGTCTGGCGTTGAAATCAGGGAGGAGACAATAGCCTCCCTGATAGGCGAAAAAGAAACTAGGAAAGAATTCCTCGCTTGTTGCAATAAAATAGATAAAAACGTTATACAAAAAAATAAAAATCCATATATACAATAAGAAATGTGATAAAATGTGATAAAATAAAGCTCAAATGTGATATATAATGTATTATAGAAAATAAGTAAAAAAGTAAAATGAAAAAATGTAATAAGAAAAGAGGAAAGAATGATTGATGAACAGAGCAAAAGGGTAAGAAAGTAGAAATGTAGCATGAAAGATAATAATAGACCGAAAGAGAAAGTAAAATATGAAAGAAGAGAGAGAAAATAAAAAATCATATGAAAAATTAAATTGCAAATAGAGTCCCTGTCCCACCATAAATAGGGGTACGAGAGGCCCCTAATAGCGGGGGTCATAAAAAAAAGTATATCATAGATATCCTTGTGGGAAAGCTTATGCCTTGCATTCGACGTGAATGAAGAAAACGAAAAACAATAGTTATACGTATTTACAATTTACACTTATCTCGTAAAGTTTTGAGTTATTGTTTTAAAGAGATTTTTCAGACATGTCCACTAAAATAGAGCTAGTGTTGTCACACAGTTTAGTCCCAAGCTTTTCAATACAAAGACTATCAATGCAATTTTCCAATAAAAGATCATATGATAGTGGTTTAACAAATGTAAGATCTACGAAAATCCATTGTTATAGGTAGGCTGATATATAAAGCAACATTATTACAAGATTGCGTGACGAGAAGGTACTTCGGAAAGGTTTTTCCATTTTTCTTTTATTCCATTTCATACCCTAACCGAACCATTAGCAGTGTAAAACATATCTACAACATCTATTTATAAAATATACAGATAATAAACTTAAAAAACTAACGAAAAAATAGGTTTAAAATAAATCCTGTATATATTCTACAGGGGTGCAAAAATTTAAATCAACATGTTTTAATATATAGCTACTTCCGCTATGCAGCAGTAGTCGTGCAATAAAGCGCACCGCCCGCCAGTCCGCTGATAAATGCGCTTATGGCAAACAATGCAAAACACAACTACCACCGTTAAATCACTCAACACGTGCTTCACCCCTCCACGGGACATCTTCAAGACTTGTTGAACACGAGTACTGCTACATAGCGGAAGTAGTATATTAGTCCTTTTCTTACTTAGGATGGACTTCCGCAAAGTAACGCCTGAATTTATTAGATATTAAAATCATTTGTCATCATCAAGTAATATATATGCTTTTATTTAAAATAAACATTATGATTAAGAAACAAAAGTTTTCACACACATATTCAATATGAGAAAAATCGTATCGCGTATATATTGCATGTTTGAACAATTCGCTAGATGATGTAGTCACAAACAATTTTTTTAGTTTAGAATGTAATACTATTTTATTATAATAAATTTTATAGTTCGCTGCAAGATACAATTAGAAATGAGGTGATCAATATGAACGACGTAGCTCGAACAATTGCTTGTCTGAAATGGCAATGGGCCGAAAGGTTCTTAAGTGGCAGCTAGGAGCCGGTAGAAGCGGTGTAAGTAGACCCTATAGGTGGATTGGCAACTTAGTTAAGTTCACGGCAAGTCGATGATTTTAAGGGGTGGCCTCTTGCAGCTGGGGTCCATAAACTTAAAAGATGATGGAGAAGAAATTTTATAATAAACTATTGATAGAAGAGTATATATAAAATAAATAAAATTTTCGAAATGCAAAGCGGACCGCATAAACATGTTTAAAGAGCCGCAAGGGTCCTACGGGCCGCGTGTTGAGCATCCCTGCTTTATACAAGGCTTTGGCGATATAATCGTCGCTGCAAAACACATAACTCTCACACAAACATTCTGACATTTGTCCTTCATACGTCATTCACACACACATCGACACTTCACCTAACCTTTTCTCTTCTAGCACAACGTTTGCTTACATTAAAAAAATTAAAGTTAACAAATTTAATTAACAAATGTAAGATAAGGGTTGATCGTAGAGGGGTGAAAATTTAGGTTTGTATGTATTTTTGTATGCTGTATCATAATAAAATAAAAACCAAAAAAATTGTCTAAAAAATTAAAAATAAAATTTAGGGATGGACCACCCTTATCACTTAGGGGTATGAAAAATAGATAGTAGCCGATTCTCAGGCATACTGAATACGCATGTAAAATTTGGTAAAAATCGGTCAAGCCGTTTCGGAGGAGTTCAAGTTCGAACACCGTGACACGAGAATTTTATATATTAGATTAACAAGGCAGTCCTTCTGTCTGATGACAACTAGTCAATAGAAAGAATAAACGGTAGGTTTTTATCCATATCACCTGTCAAAAGGCTTTCAAATATGAATCTATCCTCAAGAATTAATTATCACTAAACAAATGGTTACAAAATGAGTTTACAATAATTATATCAATCAAGTAACTTTAAAATGACGCGCCGATGTATACACAGTGATTGTATATAGGCGAAAAAACTTTAAAGGGGTTAAATGTAAGTTTGTTAACAAGTTTCAAGGCTTTTACATTCACTTCCAAACAACCTGTATACATTGATCACTCAATATTTCTATTGTAATGCAAAAGGTAAATGACTTTTGACGATAATAAATTCTGCATGAAAAGAATGTAAATAATAATTATTTTTAAAATACACTAATCAGAATTTTATATAACATAGCTATAATTTCATGCGTTTAAAACTTTTACATTTAGAGTGATATTCATCACATCTTAAAAGTTTAAAAAAAGCTCCGTCTGAAATTTAAGGACGAGATAAGAAAGGTGAAAATCTTCTAAACCTACCGTCTGAAAGTTGTTATCTCGAAGCCTAAATTGTAGGTGTTACGAAAAGGCTAATTTATTACATTTCTTCCTGACTTACCCCGACTACTTAGAATGGATTGCTTTTAAAAAAACAGATAAGAATTTTGAATGTATTTATTGTCAAATAAAAAAATATACCAATACCTCTTTACGTCGTGACTTTCCAAAAAAAAAAAACACGACGCAAATTGAAACATGGCAAATTGAATTAAGATTTGCTATAGCAAAGCATGTAAATATCGAAGATAGGTTCCTGGGTTACGAAAATACCACTTTTTAAAACGAAAATTGAACAAAGTAAACATTTTAATAAATACAATTAAAAAAACTTTTAAGTTAAACGGTTTTTTGATACCCATATTGTGGTGGTTGTGGAAAAATATGTACCTAGTCCGCCATATTGTAACGGCGTCCATCTTGAATTTTAAATTTTGACATAATCATCGTGTTTTACTAGTGTAGCCCTTTCATTTGATACCCATATTGAGGGGTTTAAGGAAAAATACGTAATCCGCCATTTTGTATCGGCGGCCATCTTAAATTTATAACGTTATTGATTTTATTATATTGTAGTGTCATCTAAATTAAATGTGTGTACCAAATTTCAGATCAATCTGACAACGGGAAGGTGCTTAAATTTCAATTTCTAATTTTGATCTAAATAAATTCCGTACGGGTCGAACTAAATAAAACCGTTTAAAAAAAATAATATACAATTTTATTATATACACACAAAAAACAAAACAAAAAGGCATTCAATACATTCGACACTCTTTTTTATCATATATAAAAATCAAATGAGAAGAATAAAGTAGATAGTCGTAATGAATAAAAAAATTCGCGAGAGAAACTTTTTATAACTGTACATAGACACATTGTCTGCAGATGCCCGTAAAGGCAATTGTCTTCTTAATAATTCTATTGAAAGATTCTAGAATGATCTTTTTAGTGAATGCTACATTTATTGGCAGCTTTTCAAGTGCATTTTGAAGATGAAAGTTTAATTTAACTTGAGACTTTTTTTAAACATCATAAATGAAACTTTATTTATACAGTAGGTATAGCGTAAGAAACAATAGATAATGTTATAAATATATAATTAAAAAAGTGTTTTAAACATTTTGTTTTAAAGATATTTATTTATTTTTTGACTTAAATGTAAAAAGCTAATCATTTCGTGTTGTATCCAGTCTTCAATTGGTAAAAAATAGTTTATATTACTACGTAATAATTCGAATTTTGAAAAAAAAAAATTTTACTAATTATTTTTGAGACCATTGATTTTTCGAAAGGATGTACAACCTGTTCATTGATATAAAATAGGCTATACATTCATCAAGGCTTTTACGTCTTAAACTAGCAACCTTTACAACCTTGTTCAACCAGGACAAAGTTTTATTTTCACTGTATATAAAATTCACAAGTTGTGGTATAGCAACTGCTGTATTAATTTTAAATATTTATTCAAAGATTTCATCTGCCGTTGTAAGCCGTTGATTTCTCTCAGGGTACGACCTACATTTATACTCACTGTATTTCAATCATGTTTCAAGATTTTCAGGCTTATTTTTCGTATTTATTTTTCGTAGCCGCTGTAATGTTACGAAAGAATCACCTTTCTCTATGGTGATGGTTCTAGAAGCAGAAGATTTAACATGTTTGCTAATTATGAATGAATGTTTAAAGTATGTATGAATTTATATCATTCTTATAATATTGATAAGAAAAAAAAAATATTTTTCGGATCCGAGTGGTCGGCATATAGCATGCCTGGGTGCCAAATACTCGAATCCGAGTAACCACTATTATTATCACCCCGCCCTACTATGCAAATGTTTGAGAAATATTTATTATTTTATTGCGGTTATTAAAAAAAAAAAAAAACTTTATTAGGTTTGTAAAAGCCTTGCTAGGGGTTTCGCAGCGAGATCGAATCAAAAATGATGAGATACGCAGAAGAAATAAAATCACTCCAGCTCGAAGGATGGCTTGTCTGAACTGGCACTGGCACATCTCGTGCAACCGATGGCCGGTAGACGCAGCGTGGACAGGTATCCCCTAGATTAGTGATTTCCAAAGTGGTCTATATCGACTCCCAGGGGTCTATGACAACCTGCAAGGGGTCTACGTCAGCTAAAAAAAAATTGGGGTCCATGAAATGACAATGGGGGTCCACGGTAGTGGATCTCAACAAAATACAAAACAACATACCCGTTACTTATCCCGTATTATGGAATATAGCGAGGAAATTTTTAATTTCCTTTCCATCGTCATATCTAGTGGAAAGGGGGTTCAGCGCTGTTACCAATCTCCTAACGAAAAAAAGAAACAGACTGGACATCATTAGCCGAGGAGATTTAAGATTAACCCCTACAAAATTGACGCCAAATGTTGATAATTTATTATTAAAGCATCAGGATCATCCTTCTCACTAAAAATATGGACTTATTGCGTATGTTGTTTTATTTATAGTTTATTTTATGTTTATTTCATGTTACGTATATTTTACATAACAGATACAAAATTTTATTTTGAGTAGTTTTAATTTAAATTCAATTAACAAATGTATAAATTAACATGTGTTTTTACTTTAAGTTTTTAACCAAACTTCACTACAGTTAGAAATTTACAGAAAATCAATATAAACAAGTAGGAGGTCTACCCAACACGATAAGGACGGAAAAATATGGCAAGGGGTCTACGACACATTAAAGTTTGGGGAACTCTGCCCTAGATGTACCGACAACATAGTTATGATCATGAAGTCGATAAATACAGCCTGCGCAAGACGTGACATCGTGGCGATCTTTGAACGGAGGCCTATACCTTGCAGTGGGTGTCAATCAGTTGAATTACGAAAAATATATAATAAACAAACCCATTATATACATTTAACTTAGTTTCATATATTTGCCGCGGGTGTTTTACATAGGATATTATTTATTTATTTTATTATTTATATGTAGTATATTCTCAATTTACTATAGGCCTTTCGTACCCCTAATCAGTTGGGATCAGGGTCTTTGTTTACAAATAAGTTTTTTCAGATTTTTCATCTTTATTCTTCACTCACTGTCATACTTCTCAATTTATTTTATACTTACCTTATATCCATCACAATATCTTTCATTTTGTTCTTTCATTCCTTCTTGCTTTTATCGCCTTCCTTCCATCTTATTACTCTTAGGTGGCTATATATATTATATTTATTCTTTATTTTATTATATAAATATTCTATTTTTTTATCACAGTTTTCTTTTAGTTGTGCTTTCTTAATACATTACTACACTTTTCCTATAACACTATTAATTGACTAGTTATTTTATGTGCAGTTTATTTGGTACCTACTTATCTATACTGTTTTGTTTCTATTAACAGTGTCACTCACCACCCTACGAGCAAACGATAGGAATGATGGGCGAAGGTTGTCGTCGCCCATCATTACGGCGATGCTCTCTAAATCTATCTTTAACTTTACCTCCGAATGCTATAACTTAGGTCCATCTATTCTAAAGCGCATAAATAATGCGTGAGTACACATAAAAGGCTAGTAGCCTAGCGGTAACTAAAACATGCAATCGTAAGTCGCGGATTCGAATCCAGAGATACAATCTATATTTACACTTTGTGTATTAATTATAAAAGATTGCCGCTGTTTGCAAACAAGTTTTTATTGAAATAACATCACCAGTTCTGCAACTGTTCTCACCTTTAAAAAGATAAATATAGAGCTCATATTTCTATCTTCAATCTTCATTCATCCTATTTAAAATGATCACTCTGATAGATACAGATAAGAAATAATTCTTATATTAACGTGGTATGCCAGCGGCAGTGTTGGGATTTACAATTGTAAATATTTAATGGAATCAGGCGTTACCTTGCGGAAGTCCATACTAAATAAGAAAAGGACCAATATTTAGCCACTTCCGCCTGTGTTTGGCTCTGTGTTTGGCACTAATCGGTGTAATATAACCCCTGAAGATGCCTCGTGGAGGGATGAAACACGTGTTGAGTGATTTGACGGTGACAGTTGTGTAATTCGTACTGTGCGGTGCACTTTGTTGCACAACCACCATTGCATGTGCGGAAGTGGCTAAATATTGGTCCTTTTCTTACTTCTTAAATATTCTAAGATTTTTCAATCTGATGAAACTATGGTTTTGGGCAGTTCTAGATGTTGCTGGCCAGAAAGCCCTCTAGCTTACACAGCACCCCCTACGCCTTGCTTCCTCAATATCACTTTATCTTTAAATGATACAACGGAAAACAGTACAGGGTAAGTTAATAAAAATATATAATCTGTATTGAGGGAAGTGTACTTTGTTGCACGACTACCACAGTATGTGCGGAAGTGGCTAAATATTTGTCCTTTTCTTAATTAGGATGGACTTCCGCAAGGTATCGCCTGATTCCATTAAATATAGAGCTCATATTTAAGCTATCTTCAATGATCCTATATAAAATGATCACTCTGATAGATACAGATAGTAAATAATTATTATATTTATGTGGTATCCCAGCGGAAGAATGGTAAGACTTACAATTGTAAGTCACGGGTTCAACTCCCGTGATACCATCTTATATAAGTCACATTTTGTGTATTAATTATATAGGATTGTCACTACTCTTAACAAATTTCCTGATAGGTTCACCGTCATCTGCGTATCAAAATACCACACTGCGATCGCAAGTCCGACTGCAAAGCCTGCCTCAGATATCTTTGTTGAGAACCTATGTCTTGCAGAGAGCGTCTATTTGTCACTTCTCCCGTAAGGCTTTTAATTTATTGAATGATAAGTAGCTTTTCATTGATCGTCTTATATATGCCTAGCATTAGGCGTCTATTGGCTTAAAAGATAACACAACATAGTTATGAAAAATTATAATTTTCATTTTAAATCATGAGTAAAAGAAAAATTATTTTTTCCTCTTTTCACCTGGCTTAACAGAGTTCTCTTGCTTTGTGCATATCCAAGCGTTCAGTTTTTAATACTAAACATTTTAATAAGTTTCCATGCGGAGTAAATCCCTTGTAGAAACTTAATATTTTACTTATAAACTGTTAGCGTTGGAATAATAGACTTGTGTACTTGAGGTAACTACTCCGGTGTTATTACGTAAGACTTGAAGTTTAAGTTATTTGTTCTCTGATCAGAATGTTTAGTGGTAACGTCATCAATGAATTTTGACAGTGAACACGGTGTACAAGCAAAGTGTAAACACGTCGAGAAAATAAATTAAAAACTCGGAAATGGGTTAGCTTTTGTTTGATGATATCTAGACGTGATCGTATAAATAATAGTTCTGTTTTGTGTGTATAGGTTAAAAATTTAATAGAAGAAGAGAAACGTGATCGCAAGTAAGAAATATCTGCCTTACGACTTTAGACAATAAAAGAGGTTTTAATTTGAAAATGTTTCCGGAAATCTTCTTTAAGGCTATGTGCTTAAAAATACTCTATATAGTTTTAAATCTGTTATGGATACAGTGAATTATTAAAGTGAATGATAAAGACTCTATAAGAGCCGCGAAGGATATCGACGACCGGCATATATTCAAATATTCTGTTATAAAATCTGTACATTCTTGAAATATGAGAGTGCAACAGAATGTCTGACCGATAACATACACACACACACATGCACGCATACACACATGTTATACAATCAGGACTTAACAAAATACACGTGTATCCTGCAATAATCAAATTTGAACAAGTACGCGACTTAACAATGAAGACACGCTTACTTGTACAAGATGATTAGAAATATTTATAAAAAATTTAATCAATTAATGTATAGTATTATGTACTATCAAAACTTTGTATTGTCAAATGTTATAGGTTCGTCGCATTTGAGTTAAAAACATTATATTGAAATGTAATAAATAAATAAATGAAAAGCCTTTTATTTATAGTTAGAAAGTAAACATAACATAGTACAACAAAAAACAGTAGTAACTTAAAAAATATATATGAAATGATTAAAACATGTATAAAATTAACACGACTACAATCTACGGTATGATTTTTAATCTTCTACTAGAACCCTTCTGCAGATGAAATTCTCTTTCAAGGTTGCCCAATCTTCTCTCTTTTCAATCTTCTCTTTCTTTCTCAACCAATGTGCACTAGCGACTTTAATTACGTCGTCTTCTTTTTCTTTGGCTAAGTGGGCCTTTCCACACTTTATATATATATATATATATATATATATGTGTGTGTGTGTGTGTGTGTTTTTTTTTTTTTTTTTTTTTTTTTTATAGAGGTTTAAAAATACCTTTACGTATCATAGGGCCTGATGTTGGTGCCCCGTATGTCGGACTCGATCTAGATCAATACCGACTAAAAACAATCCTCTCTCTTCGGTATCCCTGGTCCCCACGGCATGGCCGTTAGGCATTACTTCGCGGGGGGGATTTAGCCGCAGCTTTCTCTGATAGAGTGGCTGTTCAGGCCAACTTCCTCCGCTCTTGCTCTATTTTACGCAACTCCTTTAGCACCGTCGTACAGTACGCGCTCGTAAGTTCCCAGGCCGAAGGCGAGGATAGCATTGTAGCTATCAGAGTTTCAGGATAGATTTTGCATCCTACACCTTCTTCCCAAGACCTCCTGGCTTCGTTAAATCGGGGGCAGACGAAAAAGACATGCTCTGCATCTTCAATCATTCCGACACAATTAGGACAGTCAGGGGAATCTTCGTATTTGAACCTATGGAGATACGCTCGGTAACAGCCATGGCCGGATATCATCTGAGTCAGGTAGTAGTTCAACTCTCCATGATCTCGGTTCACCCATGACTCTAGGTTTGGTATAAGCTTACGCGTCCATTTTCCTTTCGTCGACTTATCCCAGGACGATTGCCACTGTTGCAAGCTTTTCAGTCTTCCCCGAATTCTAAGTTCAGCTGAAGTTGGGTCTGATTTGCTTTTTTTGCTACGGTACAGATCAGTTCTTTCGTCTGCAAGAAGCGCAACAGGAACCATACCTGCTATCACGCATGCTGCATCCTCCGATACTGTACGAAAGGCGCTAGCTACCCGTAGAGTGCTGACTCTATAAACAGAGGCGATTTTCCGTCGGGACTCCTGTTTGCTCAGTGCGTCGGACCATATGGGTACTCCGTACATAAGCACTGACGTAGTCACCGACGCTAATAACTTCCTTCTGTTTTGCTTGGGACCTCCGACATTAGGCATGAGTCGGCAGAGTTTAGCTGTCACCAGAGACGCTTTCGCTGCTGCTCTCTCAGCCTGATCTTTAAAGTTTAGCCTATGGTCGATCATTACTCCTAGGTACCGTATAGCTGGTTGAGTTGCGATTTCACAGCTGCCGACATTGAGTGTGATGGTCTCCGCAACTCTCCTGCCAGTAATGAGCACTGCTTCCGTCTTCTGCTCAGCCAGTTCTAGTCCGACTGACCTCATCCACAGGGTGATTACTTGGAAGGATCTTTCAAATGCCCACTTCACTTCCTCCACGTGTTTCGCTACTATAACGACTGCTAGATCATCAGCGAATGCGACGAGTTTAGTTTCGCTGGGTAGATGTTTCTTTAGGAGTCCATCGTACATAGCGTTCCACAAAAGTGGCCCTAGTACTGACCCCTGTGGGACGCCTCCGGTGACTTTGTACTCCTCCGTCCCGATTTCCGTAGTGTATATGAGGACCCTATCAGAGAAGTAACTAGCGACTATTTTACGTAGGTATAGAGGTACATTCAGTGAGCTAAGTGCCCCCATGATGACCTCCCATTTTGCTGAGTTAAAGGCGTTTTTAATGTCCAAGGTGGCAACCAGGCAGTATTTTATCGAGCCTCTCTTCCATCTTTTAAGTGTGTGTGTGTGTGTGTGTGTGTGTGTGTGTGTATAAATATATGAATATACATTTAGTATATTATTATACGCTGAATAATCGACTATGCGTTCCCAACTTTAACATTTTTATATCTATAATGAATCATTCTTTATAAATTGTTACCTGCGTTCGGTTTACAGCTGTAGAAGTGTTTGTACCAATTAATAATGTTTAATTTTATTATAATAAAGACCTGGTAACAACAGTAAATATAAATTTTAACGCCACGGAATAAATCACAATGGAGGTGGACCATGAAATCTTGTAGCGTCGAAGCGACAGGCGCTAAATGTGGGTCGAGGCAATAATTAACTACCTCCGTATGAACCAGGAGGTCGAAAAACATTTAAATGTATTGCGACAACTGAATTTTTGTTATACACTTTGTAATATAATTCACCCGTTTATACGTGTTAATACCTTTAAGTAAGTACTACAATTGTAATAAAAATCTTTTATAAGCATTTCTTAAGACTTTGTATAATAATATTTATTATTTTTTATTACAATGCGATAGGTAAATAACTTCATAATAGAGTATAGGATAGATACTTCATAATTTTCTTCTTCTGTTTTTTCTCCCACAAAGTTCGCGTCGATGATCGGTCCTGTGCTGACCGCATCTAGCGACTTAACCTGTCCACCTTGGCGGGATCTGTCTGCAATATGAGAGAGACACAGAGAGAGAGAGAGAGGGAGAGAAAGATAGAGAGAGTGGGAGAGAGATAGAGAGAGTGGGAGAGAGATAGAGAGAGTGGAAGAGAGATAGAGAGAGTAGGAGAGAGATAGTAAGAGAGTGGTAGAGAGATAGAGAGAGAGTGGGAGATAGATAGAGAGAGTGGAAGAGAGATAGAGAGAGAGTGGAAGAGAGATAGAGAGAGTGGAAGAGAGATGGAGAGAGTAGGAGAGAGATAGAGAGAGAGTGGGAGAGAGATATAGAGAGAGAGTGAAAGAGAAATAATTACTTAAATTCACGTCATTATATTTGGTTCGTTATTTCACAAATTTAACTATTCCGTTAAAAAAAAAACTCTGTAATAATAAAATGAATCAATGAACAAAGAAGTAGAGATAGTGCTAAATCGTATAATTTAATTCTATACATATATAGTACATCTAAATGTGATAAAATTGTTCTTTGAAATGAGAATTCAAAATTGTGAAGCCGTTTCAGACTATAGAGGTCACAAATCACAGGCTTTCACATGGATATCTATGGGGGGATATATAGCTAGGCAAGGGGGTTGGATATCGTAGTATAGTTTTATGGTACGACGACGCTTTTGTAAACCTTCTAGATACTTGTTTGTGAGCAGTGGCATTCATATATTTATGAACAAAGTTGGAATTATATAAGATTGTATCCCAGAAATCAATCCCTCGAACTTCGATGTAATTCTCATGTCTGTACCGCTGAGCTCATACTATCAATTCACAATAAAGAATAAGAAGTCATTTTATTTAGTTATAACAGAGATAATTGATAACAAAACGATAATTATTGATATTTTCCTAAATTAAAGGCAGATAATACATAGTAAGAAAAGGATCAATATTTAGCCACTTCCGCACATGCAGTGGTAGTCGTGCAATAAAATGCATCGCCCGCCAGCCCGCTGATAAATGCGTAAGCGGCAAACAATGCGAATCACACAACCGCCACCGCCAAATCACTCAACATATGTTTCACCCCTCCACGGGGCATCTTCAGGAGCGATGTTACACCGATTAGTGCCAAACACAGAGACTCTGTCTTTGGCACTAATCGGTGTAACTGCGGTGTAGCATAGTGTAACAGCGGGCTGGCGGGCGGTGCATTTTATTGCACGACTACCACTGCATGTGCGGAAGTGGCTAAATATTGATCCTTTTCTTATTTGGGATTGACTTCCGCGAGGTAACGCCTGATTCCATTAGATAATACATAGTTTAAAGTTAACTAGAGTCTCTTTAAACCTTTGTTAGATATACAATCTGGTTAAGCACTGAACTCATTTTATAAAGGTTATAAAGTCACTTTATAATGTCACTCACCCGATGTTAAAGTTGGTAATGGGTCATAAAGTGAAAATAGATTTAATAAAGGTTTAACCAACGGTCCGTATGTCTGTATCTAAACATATAGTTTTAGGATAATTGATTCTATGTGAACATAATTAAAGGCTTTATAAAACATGTTTAAAGTTAATAATTGTTTTAACTGAGATGTTTTTAAAATGAATGACGTCAATATTGACTGTTTTGTTGTTTACTACATTTTGAATCTTCCAAAGAAAACTTGTGGTACTTGTACAGCACATTTGCTGAGAAATAAGCTGTACATTCACTATTTTCAATCTTTTGCATTTATTTCCAATCAAACTGTATGATGTGATCAATTTGAAACATATAAGAATATTTTATTTTCAATTGAAATCAAATAAGTCTATTACATTTCACAGTGCTGTCAGCAGCGATATATAGTGAACAATAATAAATTTTAATATGTAGTAATCAGGATTTTGTTTTTACGGATTGCATCATTTATTATTCCAAACATTGTACACTACATTCATGTGTATTATGTATATTTAGTCTTGTTAGTTTTGTGTATATGTAATGCTAATTTAAATCTTTTTAAAAAAGAATTCGGCGAACTTTTGCTTCAATGAAAAAGTTTTATTACAATAAATAAATACATTTAAAAAACTTTTAAGTTAAACGGTTTTCTGATACTCATATTGGGGTGGTTGTGGAAAAATGTGTATCTAGTCCGCCATATTGGAACGGCGTCCATGTTGAATTTTAAATTTTGACATAATAATCGTGTTTTACTAGTGTAGCCCTTTCATTTGATACCCATATTGAGGGGGTTAAGTAAAAATATGTAATCCGCCATTTTGTATCGGCGGCCATCTTAGATTTATAATGTTATTGATTTTATTATATTGTATTGTCATCTAAATTAAATGTGTGTACCAAATTTCAGATCAATCTGACAACGGGAAGGTGCTTAAATTTCAATTTCTAATTTTGATCCAAATAAATTCCGTATGGGTCGAACTAAATAAAACCGTTTTTAATGGAACTTTCTGTGAATAATAAATAATTTACGTAAATAAAAACTTCGCTTTCATGAAAAATGATGAACGACGCAATAGAAAAAGACAGACCAAAATTAACTGCCCCCATTTCTGTTAGAAAACCTTACGTCGTGAAGGGTTCCATTACGGAAATTACTGTAATAAATTCAACACCATCCAAGTGAGAACTAAAGAAGGGGCAAAAATTTAAACGAGGAAAGGAAGAAATAATTGAATTTTATTCCTTGTTCCTGTTATATTGTGGATGATTTAAAAACAGTTCTCAAATATTCAACGACCGGACATATCTTTAATATTTAATGGAATCAGGCGTTACCTCGCGGAAGTCCATTCTAAGTAAGAAAAGGACCAATATTTATCCTGACTTTGTGTTTGCCACTAATCGGTGTAACATAACTCCTGAAGATGCCCCTGATGAAGATGGAGGGGTGAAACACGTGTTGAGTAATTTTGCGGTGGCGGTTGTGTGATTCGCATTGTTTGCCGCATACGCATTTATCAGCGGGCTGGTGGACGGTGCATTTCATTGCACGACTACCACTGCATGTGCGGAAGTGGCTAAATATTGGTCATTTTCTTACTTAATTATAATCTCTTCTTGATCCGTTTTATATAAAATCAAAATAGATATCCACTTAATAAAAACCATTGCAAATTGCGGAAGTGGCTAAATATTGGACATATCTTTACTAGATCTTGTCACGAAGATACTTCATGGATACACAATGGAACAATTAACTTTTTTTAGTAAAAAGATCACGTAGTCTTTCATAAAATAGGTTCGCTACGGAAAGGCGTATTGCTTATTGACATGAGGTTATATAAGGTTATGAAGGTCTAATAAAACCTGAAAATCACCGTTAAAATACCTCAATGCAGATTATATATTTTTATTAACTTACCCTGTACTGTTTTCCGTTGTATAATTTATAGATACAGTGTGTGTGAGCTATAAGGCTCTCTGGCCAGCCACATCTAGAACTGCATAGCACTAAGGTTTCACCGGATTGAAAGGTTATATATTACAATAATTAAGAAGTAAGAAAAGAACCAATATTTAGCCACTTCCGAAAATACAGTGGTAGTCGTGCAACAAAGTGCATATCTTCAGGAGTTATGTTACACGGTGCGAGCGCAAGTGGCTAGATATTGGTCCTTTTCTTACTTAGGATGGACTTCCCAAAGGTAACGCCTGATTCCATTAAATATTTACCAAACTTTTGTATTTATAAACAATAAATAAATAGTTAAAAATATCGCAATGACGATGACGAAGGTCTTTGATCAATGTGTGTTGCCGGTGATGAAAAGGAACCTAACGTGATCACTTACGACGTGTTTCATAAGAAAACTCAACCAGTCACCCAAAGAGCAGTGAAGAGAGCCATGCTCAGAGTTTAGCTGCGAATCACCGACGTATCTTGAAGATTTCTCATCTGAAGTGGCAGTGATGGATCGTGCAACTGATCATCGTTGGGGCCAAAAGGTGCTCGAGTATCGACCACAAGCCAGTAGACACGGCTTTATTTATTTGATTTTTATTTCAGATATTTATTGATTTATTTGAATTTCGATGCAATAAAAACTTTACTTTATATATGATCATCTATTGTTTTCTGTGCGAGGGATAGTGACGTTATATTACTAGGGATGTTCCCAGAAGGAGTAACGTGATGTGACAACTATCGGAGGAGGCTTTAACACGTTCACTGCGGGCCCAATTTTGAAGAACTTTCAGCTGGTGCGGCTGAGGTCGAATCAGCCTCAAGCTGAACTTCCTAGTAGTGCGGTTGAGGCCTTTTCTGCCTCATGTTTCAATCATTTTTTTTACAATATTGAGTCAATGCTTCGCAGACATAAAGAAAGCTATATTTGTCTTTGTAATATCTCATACGGTTGAGTGTAAACAGCCGCCGCACTAGAGAGAAAACACGAGTTTTACGCGCCGCACCAGTGCAAAGTCTACCATGAGGCTGAATCGGCCTCAAGCCGCAGTGAACGTGTTAAGAAAAGTGAAATGTATTTTTAAACGGTTTCCACTGTAAATTTTGAAGGATCCAACTACGGCATACCCACTGAGAGCTATGTCAGCAAATTTATTTCGTCTCCAACTTCGCTGACGTATTCATAGTGATAAACTTTTGATTATATTGAATATGGAAAATCAATTTCAACTTTCTTCAGCGGAGTAGTTACGTAGAGAAATTAATTCAGTTTTCACTGAACTTCTTAATTTAAACAAATGTATTTTTAAATATTAGTTCGCGAGGATCGCGCGATGAGCTTTCGCGGCAAAGTAATTAATTACTTTTTCTAAGCTCATAAAACTTTGCAAATGGATTTTTTTCTTCTCTTTGTAACTTACTGGATATGAATGCCTTTGAACTTTTTTTTACTGAATATCAAGTGCTACGTAATTCAAAGTTACTCTTACCTAGTATTTTCAAGTAGTTACTAATATATATATTTTTATTATAAAGATTTTATAAATAAAGAATTATATTTCTGTGGAATTCCCCTTTTTGACACACCGCTGACGATAACGTAATGTTGCTACTCTAATACTGTGGTTAATAAAGAAATATATTTCTTTGGAATCCCTCTTTTTGACGCGCCGCTGGTGATGACGTAATGTTGCTCCTGTATTACCGATGTAAATTAAGAATTATATTTCTGTGGAATTCCCCTTTTCGATGCGCCTCTGACGGTGACGTAACGTTGCTCCTGTATTACCGATGTAAATTAAGAATTATATTTCTATGGAATTCCTCTTTTCGATGCGCCGCTGACGATAACGTACTGTTGTTCCTATAGCACTGATGTAAATAAAAAAATATATTTATACAAAATTCCCCTTTTATATGCACCGCTAACTACGTCATTATGTTGCACTTATGATACCAATGTAAATAAAGAATTATAATTCTGTGGAATTCCCCTTTTCGATGCGCCGCGGTATAAAACTCATATTTATTTAGTGCTAATCTTGTGTATAAAGCAGTTTCTTATATTCCACACCATTTTTCCTTATAGACAAGATTACAATATACGTATTGGCTATGTTTCTGGTCAATTGCAAGATACACAGTTGAATTGTTATTTCGAGTGCCTCATAGCCTACTCAAATATTTAGCATCATACAAAAGTACTACAAATCGGTGACTCCGTTGTTTTCAGTAAGAAAAGGACCAATATTTAGCCACTTCCGCACATGCAGTGGTAGTCGTACAATAAAATGCACCGCCCGCCAGCCCGCTGATAAATGCGTATGCGGCAAACAGTGCGAATCACACAATCGCCACCGCCAAATTACTCAACACGTGTTTCACCCCTCCACGGAGCATCTTCAGGAGTTATGTTACACCGATTAGTGCCAAACACAGATACTAATCGGTGTAACATAACTTCTTTATAATTCAATCAAAAACGAATTTAATTACTATAGATATAGAATATATATTTCTGTGTGTTGTAACCAGGTGTAGAAAGTATAATGCCAAGGGTCTCGACCGCATAATTTGGATGCAGAGTGGCTTATGATGACAATATTTGCAGCCGGACGTGACTACGCAAAATGGCCGACTGTATTAGCTGCTTATAACACTCCTTACAAAGCAAGGAGGGAGGCTTTTTTAGGTTGCCCTCTTCAGCTCTTCATCGACCTCCATATGGAGCTTTGCTTCATGAATAAGCCTTTGTACTATACAGAGGTATTCAGGACTCGTATTGTCGGAGCCATTTGTATACTTTATTATTTTTCGAAAACCGCAATTAAATACGTCTTTAAATGGTATGTTGGTTAAATAAAATTGAAATATATTGCCACCCCATCTAACAAAATGATAAATTCGAAAATGCATCTTTTAGACGAGATAAGAAAATAAACATTGGTTATATCTAAAAAATATTGGCTACACGAAGCAATGAAAATATTTATAAGAACATATTTGTATCTATTCTTAGTATGCGAAATCCGAGTACAGTGTTTATTTATATCGTATAACCTTTATATATATGTATACACTTTACCTTGTTCATATCATCATTTCATATATCATATCATCATCCTAAATTAAAACAAATGGTGGTTCAGTGAAATTTAGTTCTGTTTGATTGGTTAAAGTCAACAAACAAAACAAAGAAGAAGCATTGTTTCTACAGACCATAACTTGCGCACACGCATGCCTTACAATATCATCTAATTGCGTACATATAATAAAGGAGAGAAGTCTGTTAACATAAAGAAATCATTTTTTTAAAATAAATATTTTTTACATTTCAACAATTTTTTTTCGACCGCAAACCAAGCAAAACTTACATTAGTTTAACCTAACATAGTAACGAAACTTTCGTCCGAGCAATCCGTTGCAAAAACCGCTTCGGCAAGTCGTTTGGTAGTTTTTCTCCGGACGCCTTGACACTGACGAATTGTTGGTTGGATGGTGTACAGGAGAGCTTTTTATACTGATTCACTTTATAATTCTTGCTAATTTTTTACATCAGACAATGGACTTTATGAAATAAGTATATCGTTGCATGTGTAAAAGTTTACTGAATAATTATAATAAAAGAGATAATATAAATAAGTTCGAAAACATATATAAATAGATGTATAAAAATAACTGTCATATAAGATAAGACATATTTAAACAGTACAATTGTAAATAAATCAAATTATAATTGTAAAATAAAATGTAAAAATGGATATAATATAAAATGTATATTCAACTGAAAATGCCAACTCCCATGCCGAGCGTGAAGATTATGGTATATCCTGGTATTGGGCTTCTTTGGAATGTAACGACAGTATATTTAACCAATATGTATCAGTATGAATAATTACGCGTCTGAAATGGCAGTGGCAGAAGGTCATTTGGGGTCGAAGTGTTCTTCAGTAGGAACCATGAACCAGAGGACGCGGCATAGAATGGTCCCACACTAGTTGGAAAATCGATATAAAAAAGTTCGCGAAAAATCCCTGAATGCGTGCAGCGCAGGACTGTACATTGTGACGATCTTATTTATAGGTGTTAAGAAAGTAAAATAAGAAATAAAGGCAGGAAATAAAATTAAAAATTAAAAATAAAGAATATTTAATGGAATCAGGCATTACCTCGCGGAAGTCCATCCTAAGTAAGAAAAGGATCATTATTTAGCCACTTCCGCACATGCAGTGGTAGTCGTACAATAAAGTGCACCGCCCGCCAGCCCGCTGATAAATGCGTATGCGGCAAACAATGCGAATCACACACCCGCCACCGCCAAATTACTCAATACATGTTTCACCCCTCCACGGGGCATCTTCAGAAGTTATGTTACACCGATTAGTGCCAAACACAGAGTGTATATATATAAATAAAGAATACACTTGATGACAATGAAACCGAGGCGATGTATGAAAGGAAAACAAGGTTTCGAAAGGAACGCGAGAAAATGATATAAACAATAGAGGAATGAATAGAAGACTCTGAGAGAGAAAAAAGAAGAGTGTGGAAATAAAGTCATACGAATAAATTATTATAGGTAGAGACAAATGTACAAACGACACGATAGAAGAACATGAGAGGCTTTAATAATGGGATCACAAAAAAGAGATTTTCAGGAAAAGCCTAGATTTTCAGTAATTGTTTATATTTATATATAAATACAGTAATTGGTAGCTATAAATATATTTATATAAGGTGTGTTTATGTGAGATTTTTCTCTCTCAATTTTATTTTATATTTTTATTTTATTTTTTATCTTTTAAGTTGCTAATTTGTTTTATTTCATTTATTAATATATCTCTGCACAGCCTAAAGTAATATATATATATATATATATATATATATATATAGATATATATATACAGACATATATATATATATATATATATATATATATATATATATATGTCTGTAGATATACTGTCAATAGATATTCAAGATTTTATTGATAGTAGATTCTATTATATAAGTGAAAAAGTCTTTTAATCAAAATACACCGACATTGTCGTAAATTCAAAAGGCACAATCTATTGTTGCTGAATTTCAGATGTTAGAAAATATGAGACACTTTAGCAAATCGGATCTGAAGGAAAACGTATTACGAAGGCTCACCTGAAACATGACGAAATCCGTTTTACGTTTTATAGAGGTAAGCAATAAAATAAATAAATTTTTATTTGCTTCACGTATTGTATTTTATATTTGCGACAACATTTCTTATTGTTTGTTGAATTTTTTTATAATCATTTATGTATAAATTCACGTGAGTATAAGTTTGCAACACTCCTCTGAAACGGCTTGACCGATTTTTTATTATAATTTTTTTCGTTTTTTTTTTGATATTTGAAATCTATGAGTTCCAATATATCTATGTAAATTTTTTAAGAATTTTCTAACAAAAAATGGCGGAGGTAGGCATAGTTAAATTTTTTAATGTTTCTAATTTTAAAATAGGTGAAGTACAGACTAGTACACAAAAGGATTAAAAACTACTTCTAATTGGCATGTTGATAATACATACAATTGTGTTCTAATAAATATTTTCACTGATTTATGTAGTTAAAATTTTTGAGATATAATCAATATTTAGTTTTACGTCTCTTGAAAAGTTTCATTTTCAGACTTTTCATTTTATTCGGAAGGGTAAGTATGTTGATTTGTTTAGACTAAAAGATTTATATATATATATATACACATATATATATACATATATAATATAATAGCTGAATATATATATATGTATATTTATATATTCAGCTGATCTAAGAATTGGTTGTAAAGTGTATTTATTTAGAACCCCTGAGTGGTAAAGATTATCCAGACCAATTATTTTATTATTATTTGATTTTGCGTTGAAAAAAACCACACAAGCCTTAATTTACTTCCCTCTACAATTAACTCCTATTTTTTGAAGGTCATATTAGCAACTATAATTTTCTACTCATGGCGGTCGATAAATCACTAATCACGTACATACTATAGCATTGTGGAATCGATTGCTTATTAGTTGTATTATTATAATTAATGTATATAAATTCAAGATATAAATTATTATAAAAATATATATATGTGCTAAGTATTTTGTATTTTTAATCCACAGTCAGAAATCGTATATATTGCAAAACAACATTTTCCGGGTCAGCTAGTAAACCTGATTTTATTATCAAAGTATGCAGGGTGATGGAAGTACGGCATCATTGCATCCTGATGGAAGATGGCGATAGACGCCACATATTCTTACAATATTGTAAAACGTCACGTGTTGTGTAAGAATCGTGGTGAAGAATAGAAGGTGATACAATAAAGGTTCATAGATAAAAGTTTGGGAAGAAATGTAAAGAACAAAGAAAGAGACAATTAAATAAATAAGTAATCAAATTACCTATTTTAACTATATAGGGGGATCTTAAAAAGCGTAATTAGTCATAAATATAAAAGATTTAAAAGAGTTTAATAAATAAATATACATATATGCTTTTTAAAATAAACATATACAGTGATAAATAAAACGATTTAAAAGAAAGATGTGTTGGTGGTACACTTACAACTCTTCTATTTTAATAACAAGAGTTAACAGTAAGAGAAGATTATACAAAAGAGAAGTATTTAAATATAGAACATAAAACAATAGATTGAGATAAATCGTTGCAAAGATTTGACATGATTAGTATAAGATCCGACTAAGTTAGCTTTGAAGGTTTTGTAAAGTGAATTTGTATGGCGAAATTTAATCTGTAATTTTCATGGAACAAAAGCCTTTACATTAATCCGATTACTTTAAGTACTAATTAAGTGTAGTAATAGGTACTCTCCGGGGTTCTAGGAACCTCTATTTAATTTAAATTACACTGTAATTACGTATACTTAGATTTAACTTTCAAGTATAATTCTCACTACCTAGATGAATGTCTTCTTTCTTTCTTTTCAGCCCATGGACCCACTGAAAGGCATATGTCTCCCCCAAAGATAGCCATGTAATAATATGTATTTTATTTATTTATAATTTATCGAACCTCAAAAATATATAGCGGGTGGACGCGGTTTCGGCCCAGCTCTTCACAGGACACGGGGGTTTCTCTGAGTACCTCCATAGGTTCAGACCAGACCGTGATCCACCTTGTGGCCCGGTGTCCCGCATACGGGGGACTCCGGCACGGCTTCGAGTGCCGGTCTGGCGTTGGAATCAGGAAGGAGACAATACCCTCCCTGATAGGCGGAAAAGAAACTATGAAAGAATTCCTCGGTTATTGCAAAAAAATTATACAATACGCAATAGAAAAAAATTAAAGTTAGGCATCAACAAAAAAAACAAAAAAAGTATGTAAAAATAAATGATATTAAACTGTGATAAAGATAAAGATAAAAATGTGATACAACGAAACAAGAAATTAAGAAAATGTAAAATGAAAAGAGGATGAAAGAATGGTAAAACAGAGCAAAAGGGAAAGAAAGCAGAATTGTGGTATAAAATAACAGAATGAAAGATTATGTGAAGAATGAAAGAGAAGAGAATGAAAATAAAATAATAAAGTGAATAAATTAAATGCTAATAAAGTCCCTATCCCACCATAAATAGGGGTACGAGAGGCCCCCAATAGCGAGGGTCATAAAAAAAAATATAGCGACACTCTTCGTCTCCCATCAGGGAAGTGATGGTGCCACTTTTCGCCTTTCTTTCTAACTCACAGTTTACTCTTTCACTTGAAAATGCGGTACATGTGCAAATGCAAGTGTTTCCGTGCACCACGGTCTGGTCCACCACAGGGTCAGATAAAATTTGTACAAGTACTTGGATTATCTCCCGTACCCTATGAGCATTTGGTCTAAACATGTGCAGCTCTAATAACGTCAATGTTTTTTCATGTCTCTGCTATTTGGGATCTCCAGTACAGCCCTTGTCTTGAGTTTACAGGGAGAAGGTTTTGGTAAATAATTTATTCACTTTCTTTTTATTTCTTTACTATTCTTTAACCTGTCTCAATATCTCTTACTCGTTCTTTTTTTTCTTTCACATAATCTTTATTCTTTTCAATTACTTTACCTTTCATTCATCGTCTCTTAACCTTCACCATTTTCTCCCGGACTGCTTTTTTAATTATTTTTATTTAGCTATTATGTTTAAACTATATTTTTAACAATTCTGCTTATTGTTTTTGTTTTGTTTTATTACTACATCCCATTTCTAAATCACAATTTTTTATCACCTTTTTTTTGTATTACAGCTATCTTCCATTACCTTTTTAACGATTGTAATGTTATCTTTTATCCCCCCACCTATTAGCTTTCTGCAATTTTCCAGGAAGGACTTGAAACTTTCCTCTTGTCTTCCTCTGTTTTCTCTGCTGCAACCAAAATTGGCAGTACATACGCTCCGTGATAAATACGGAACAGCCGATGATCAGGTGTGCAAGTAATATAGCCCATGTTAAAGATTTCTCTATAGGATCGAATCAGGAGTACGGAAATCCGTAGAGGAACGATTGTAACTGACTTTGCCCAGCGGATATTTGAAGTGGCAGTAATTAGACCACATAGAGCACAGGACAGACGGCTGTAGAGACCAAAATAATCTGGGGTGAAGACCAAGGATCTGCAAGGACGTTAAAACCAGGACAGACTGGATTCAAGCTACTTCCAACTGGTTCCATTTGAAACCTATGAAGGAAGACCTTTGTCAAAGTTCCGAGTGGGATCTAACATATATACTCGTAAATTAACCTAAGAAATAAAGGCCACAAAATACTGTGAGATTTTTCATATATATTGAATCGTTTATTGCCGTATCTAAAACATATGTATGTATATATTTTGAATAAAACAATATACAAAACCACAAACCAACCAGGGCCGGATTGAAAGATTATAAAAAAAAATCATGATTTATAATAAATATTTTATCCGTGTATAAAATCGTATAAACATTCAGGTTATTTTTTTTTAACTTCGCTTTCGTATCGCGGATTGTTTGCTTTGCGCGAAGAGAAAGTTGAACATTTTAATTGCAAATATTTTGCATTGATATACTCAGACTTGTTTACTTCGCTTAAATATTGGCGTAGCTGGTTGCACGCTCGTTAAAACCGTGCGAGTTATTGAGAGTTGTAATTTCATAAAAAACAAAGTAAATTTATCGAAGATATGATATAAAGAACGAATAATAGTATGATTAATGATACAGGCGCTTAATATTAAAAAAAATATTTCAGAATCTAGTGAGTCCATAGAATATAAGTTAGTAACAAACTTTACTTAAAGGCTATACTACTTATGGATTAGTATTAATGAAAAATGGCTTGATTCATGGATTGCCTCGAAAGATGAGTCATTTTTCCGACGGGGAATTCAATTGCTACCAGAGAGATGGGAGAAAGTGGTCTCTAATGATGGACAATACGTTGAGTAATGTCATTGTAAGCATTGTATTTTAAATAATTTAGTTTTGAAAAAAAAACAGCGAGAACTTATTCAAGGTCCTAACATGTCATACAATTTAAATATATCATTATTTTTAAAAAAGTCTCTTAATATAAAAACTTAATTAAGATAATTTTTAATATTAATGGTTATTTACCATTCACACCCTTGTGTAGGTGTATCTAGTGACGATAGAAACCGCTATCGTAAACATTGCCTTATTAAAATAAACTAACCGAAATAGCTAAGTGAATTGGCAAGTTGAATTAACAGCTAGACTTCTGTACGAAAGTCGTAGGACCTAAGTTATATATATATATATATATATATATGTATATATAACAACACACACACACATATATATATGGATAAGGTAGTTTTAATATTAGTGCTTATTTTCCCTCTCAATTTTATTTTTTTTTTTATCTTTTATGATATTATCTTGTTTTAACAAGATAATATCATAAAAGATAAAAAACAAGATAATAAAAATAAACTGTAACATAAATAATAATAAAACTAAATAATATTAATATTAAACTAAAGCAAATAAATGTCAAAAATCAAAGACACATAAACAAAAATAAAAGGAAATGTTAATGTGATCCTGTATAGAAGACGATGGAATTGAGGCGATATACTAAAGGAAATGTAAAAAAAAAATTTTGAGATATTTTGAAAGGAAAAAAAAGAGAAATTAAGGTAAGATACTAAGAAAAACGAGACAGAAGCATGACAACAATAGCTTTTAGTAAAAAAACTAATTGTATAAACAGGCCCTGCTTTACCATAGTAGGGAAGAATGTAAAAAAAGTTATAATCAGCTGGAAACAACAGCAATACTAGGTTATTCCATCTGTCTCTTCGTACTATGAAAGTTGTTAAACAACGCTTACTGTGAAACCGTGCGTCTTGTATTCCCATGGCAGTAAAAAATGTGAAAATTTATTCATGTAATTCCGACACATCCTTATACAATACAACTTATTAACACGTTCACTGCGGCTTGAGGTCGATTCAGCCTCATGGTAAACTTTGCACTGGTGCGGCGCGTAAAACTCGTGTTTTCTCTCTAGTGCGGCGGCTGTTTACACTCAACCGTATGAGGTATGACAAAGACAAATATAGCTTTCTTTATGTCTGCGAAGCATTGACTCAATATTGTAAAAAATATTGATGAACATGAGGCAGAAAAGGCCTCAACCGCACTACTAGGAAGTTCAGCTTGAGGCTGATTCGACCTCAGCCGCACCAGCTGAAAGTTCTTCAAAACTGGGCCCGCAATGAACGTGTTAAAAAACCTTTAGAGTGTCGGAATAACAATTACTTCATTCGACAAGATTTAGAGACTCGGAATATTAATGAAAATTTCAATTTAATCTCACGAAAATATCATCAAATCCATCATAATGAAGCTGAACCAACATTGTTGTTTACAGCCTGTTCAGATCAAAGTGTTAAGTTACGAAGGCTTTACACGGAACAACACTTAAACACCTTTGATCGGTTGTTAATTACTTGTTATCGATGATTGCTTAGATTTAGACGGAAGCGGTGATATTGACATGTGGCTTTGAATAAGAGAGACATAACTTTTAGCATTTTGTCACAGAACAAGTGCCTGTTATTATAAGAAGAATTATCTTGTACTGCTCGAAGTTGACAACCTTAGTCACGTCAAGAGGCTTTCTTTTGGAGGACGTTCACTTTTTTAATGGCCCTCCTTTTTGAGGTCCTCATTTCTTCCTGCCATGTGAGAGGCAGTGACGTTATAACTCGGAACTATTTTTTATTAGTTTATACTTTTATTTCACCTTCTCCTTTCATTCTTCAATCTCTTATATTACAATTTTCTTCTTTCCTTCACAATCTCTATCTTTCTTCAGATTCAAATTGTCTCTCATCGCCTTCCTTACCTCGTCTTCGTTCTTTGACCACAGTTTGTTACATTATCACAGACTTTTGACATTTTGACTCAATTTTTATAATTTATTTAAATTTTACTATTTGTTATAATTTTTATTTATATATTTAATGGAATCAGGCATTACCTTGCGGAAGTCCATCCTAAGTAAGAAAAGGACCAATATTTAGCCACATCCGCACATGCAGTAATAGTCGTACAACAAAGTGCACCGCCCGCCAGCCCGCTGATCAATGCGTATGCGGCAAACAATGCGAATTACACAACTGCCACCGTTAAACCACTCAACATGTGTTTCACTCCTTTACGGGGCATCTTCAGGAGCTATGTTACACCGATTACTGCCTCTGTGACTCTAGTGACTCTAGTGTTTGGCATATTGTTGCATGACTACCACTGCATGTGCGGAAATGGCTAAAAAAAAGTTGTTGAATAGATGGATCCGTTGTTTGGTTTAGCACTACACCAAACATGCAATGAATTTTTTTTTCTGTTTTTTTTTTTTTTTTTTTTTTAATTTCGAATAAGAAATATGGAGACGAACACAGGACGCTGATGTAACTCGAAGAGTTACTCGTATGAAATGGCATTGGGCTGGGAAAATAGCTTGTGCAATTTAATATGAGTTAATATATATATAGTTTCGGTAAACCTCTGGGTAAACCGACTACATATTAAAGGCTACTTGAAGTCATCGGCTGCTCATGACCGGTCGTCATGGCAACCTTTGGAGGAAGTCCAAGGCTTGCGGTATTTACCAGCTAAAATAAAGACGGTGATGATATTTTGACTAATATTAAGTGTCGATTCAGCTTTTATTTATAAAAGGCAACATCATATTAACAACCTATATATTCGTCTCAAAGAACTGATAAAAAGCTATTGAGGTTAAGTCAGGTAGAGCGATCCTGCCTGTCTTCGACGCCTGGATGCAGCTGGACGGAAGGCTCACCTACAGACTTTCGCAGGTGATCACCGGAAACGGTTGCTTTGGTGATGAAGATGGTCACGAACCATCGTGATAGCACCACAAGGGTTTTGGGAGTAGCGTGAACAATACTAGCACAGCGCGAGGGAAGACCGCGTGGCGATCCCTGACCGGGAGATACCTCGATCCCCCGCATAGCGTAGAGAGTGATCACAGGGGGGCTTTAATAGCTAGGAATCCCACATAATCCCGTCCTTCCCCCAGAGGCAGGGCATCTTGAACATCCGCAAGATACCCCCCACGAAACCAAAAAAAAAGGTAAAGTTAGGTTATGTTAAAAGCAAGCAATCGTAAATGTTTTTGTACATATCAAAAAGGACCTAACAACCATGGAGATGTACAACAGCAAAAAGCCTTCTCCGAGTTGCATACAAGTAAAGCTAAGCACAGATAAGCATTCGCATTTAAGTTAGCCAACACCATACGGGTTTAATTTATATTTAACTATTAGAGCAATGAATAAATAAAACCTAATTTTATTAACAAGTATAAAAGGGTGATTAGTTTAAGTTAAACATGATTACAATCACCTTATATATAGTGATGATCTGAAATATGTTACATCGATTTATTTATTATATTACAAATTATGCAGAGACAGATAGAAAACAATAATTAATTATAATTTATAGTTTTTTCAAATTTGGTAAACGTTTTTTTCTTGCTATATTATATCGGGAAGTTTTCCTTGCCGTGGGCGTCCATCGGCTGAAAAGTAGAAGAAAGAGACATTCGTCTGTGTATATCTTGTATAAATTTCAACTTTAATTTTATTTAATATTTAAACACGAAAGTTTATTAAGAAAAGGACCAATATTTAGCCCCTTCCGCACATGCAGTGGTAGTCGTGCAACAAAGTGCACCGCCCGCCAGCCCGCTGATAAATGCGTATGCGGCAAACAATGCGGATTACACAACTGCCACCGTCAAATCACCCAACACGTGTTTCACCCCTCCACGGGGCATCTTCAGGAGTTATGTTGCACCGATTACCAAACACAGAGTCGACTGCATGTGCGGAAGTGGCTAAATATTAGTCCTTTTCTTACTTGGGATGGACTTCCGCAAAGTAACGCCTGATCCCATTAAATAGGAAAGTATATATAAAGTTTAATGTTCCTAATTAGTAAAGCATGAAATAACTTAGGTTTAAAGGACTCTAAAAACTTATTTCTTTATTATACATCTCGAACTTTTTAGAATGATCTTGGTTGTTCATTTTTATGTTACTTTGAAACGTGAAATATATAAGGTTTCCTGTTATAATAATTAAAAAAATGATGTAACGATTTTTCTCATTTACAACCTATTTCTTGTTTTTTTTTTATATAAATAATAGGATCAATATTCCATAGACACTAGCGTGCGTGCCTTTGTTTATATATTTACGTTTAATATTTTTTCCTCAAGTTTTTGTTTGTATATTTTTTTTTATTTTTGTAGCTCTTTCTCTTTCCTTACAAATTCTTTCTCTCTTTTCCTCACACCCTTCGCAATATCTTTCATCACGTTCTCAACTCACACCCGTCGCCTTTCTTTCCAAATTACATTGATTCTTACATCGCAGCATCTATATTTATTTTATTAAATACAATTTTTGCTTATTTATTTATCACTGACACGGATAATTGACTTTTACAGTGTTTATTAAGCCTCTTAATCTATTTTAAGGACACCCTAACAAACAGTTTCTAAAATACGTTTAGTGTAGTCACCTTGTTTGTTGTTGTTACCTTAAGCGTTCGACATCTCTGAGTAACATCATCAAAATATTTTGATCTTTCTACAGTTTAATATTCTGTCATCGTCATCACCTTTTCAGCAATAAACGTCTACAGTTTAGTATATGCCTCCTCCAAAGAATTCCAATAAGACCAGTGGCTTTCAAAGACCTTAACAGAGTATTGTATGTCTACCTTGTTGTCGGAAGTCTTACGCTTGTCGGTCCGTATTTTTCACTCCAAAATCTTAAGGCTTTTGCGGCATACTATTCCGTGTGCTATATGGCTTGATCACTTCAATTTGACATACCAAAAAAATGCACAAAAAGTTCTAGTTACAATAATAAGATAGGAAGAACGTGAGGCTCACAGAACCGGATCCCATGAAATAAAAAAAAACTTGTCAAAGACCTTTACAGAGTATTGTATTTCTACCTTGTTGTCGGAAGTCTTACGCTTGTCATTCCCTGGTTTTCACTCCAAAATCTTAAGGTTTTTGCGGCATACTGTTCCGTGTGCTGTATGGCCTGGCCACTTCAACTTTTACAAAAAAAAAAATTGCACAAAAAGTTCCAGTTACAGCAATAAGATAGGAAGAACGTGAGGCTCACAGAACCGGGACCCATGAAATAAAAAAAAACTTGTCAAAGACCTTTACAGGGTATTGTATTTCTACCTTGTTGTCGGAAGTCTTACGCTTGTCATTCCCTGGTTTTCACTCCAAAATCTTAAGGCTTTAGCGGCATACTGTTTCATTTGCTATATGGCCTTATCAGTTCAATTTGACGTACCAAAAAAAGATTGCACAAGAAATTACAGTTACAGCAATAAGATAGAAAGAACGTGAGGCTCACAGAACCAGGACCCATGAAATTAAAAAAAACTTGTCAAATACCTTTACAGAGTATTATATTTCTACCTTGTTGTCGGAAGTCTTACGCTTGTCGGTCCGTGGTTTTCACTCCAAAATCTTAAGGCTTTTGCGGTATACTGTTCCGTGTGCTATATGGCCTGACCACTTCAATTTGACGTACCAAAAAAAGATTGCACAAAAAGTTACAGTTACAGCAATAAGATAGAAAGAACGTGAGGCTTACAGAACCAGGACCCATGAAATAAAAAAAAAAACTTGTCAAAGACCTTTACAGAGTATTGTATTTCTACCTTGTTGTCGGAAGCCTTACGCTAGTCGGTCCCTGATTTTCATTCCAAAACCTTAAGGTTTTTGCGGCATATTGTTCCGTGTGCTATATGATCACCACTTCCACTTGACGTACCAAAAAAAATTGCACTAAAAGTTCCATCTACAGCAATAAGATAAGAAGAATGTGAGGCTCATCGGGTGCCATGAAATAAAAAAAAAACTTGTCAACCCTTGAGCAATGTCGGCCCACTCTTTGGTTCGTTGAGCTACAGTTAGTATTGCGGCTCCGTTCCTGTTCCACGGACGCGCTTTTCACGTTTACATTTAATGGACTGTAACACGACACGCAGGATTAACTCAGAAAAGAAACACGCAGGTCGATGAAGTAAACAAACAAGTTTATTGACTATAAACGCAAGAATAAAGCTAATAAATATTTACTACAACTAATGAATTATAATCTACCTATACAACATTTAATGGAATCAGGCGTTACCTTGCGGAAGTCCATCCTAAGTAAGAAAAGGACGAATATTTAGCCACTTTCGCACATGCAGTGGAAGTCGTGCGACAAACGCATCGCCCGCCAGCCAGCATATGCGGCAAACAATGCGAATAATACAACCGCCACCGCCAAATCACTCAACACGTATAAGATGATAATTACAGAGAAAATACGTGTCAAATATTTGAACAATAAATAATGTTGCAAAATAAAATAGTAAGGAAACCCGAATGTAGTGGTTGAGGATGAATGTATGGCTAATGGAATGAAAGAGAAAGACTGGGAAAATTGTAGAATGAAAGAAACAGTACGACAGATAAGATGATATATGAAAGAGAAGAATAATAATAATAAAAAATATAAATAAATTACTAGAATTAAAAAGTCCATGTCCCACACGAGATAGGGGAACGAGAGGTCCCCAACAGCGAGGACCATATAAATAAAAAAAAAAATCACTCAACACGTGCTTCACCTCTCCACCGATTAGTGCCTTTTGGCTCTGTGTTTTTGGCAATAATCAGTGTGACATAGCTCCTGAAGGTGCCCCGTGTCCGTGCCCGTGCCCACGACTACCACTGCACGTGCGGAAGTCTTTTTCTTACTACCTATACAATGTTGCGTGGTATCGTGTTCGAGGGAGAGTGTCGGTCTCTACTTTCATTTATACAGGCCTGCCCACTTGTGGGAGAGATATAGGGGCGATGCACGCTCGGCGCAGGCCCTCTAGGTGCGGGGCGCGGGGGAAGGGCTTTGCATATGACCGCTCTGCACCATGCCAGCCTTCCGCAACAATCAGGTAACGTACCATGTTACAATTGGTTTACTATCTAATGAAAATTTAATACGAATGAAAGGTTATTCATACGCCCCCCGTCCCCTAGTAAGAGAAAAACTTGCTGGATGGTTCAAACATATGATAAAATATTACAGCTTAACAATCTCAACAAGTTACAATAAATCTTTTGTTGCTACAGCGGTTGAAGCAACATCTCTAGACGATAATGCAGTGTGTCAGGGAGAGAGAGAAAGATATAGTGTCAAGAAAGAGAGTATAAATATAGATGCGTTCTTAATTAACGAGTTTGGATGCGTTCTTATAAACACCACGTCGAGTTCCTCTAAGAAAATTACCATCTCGATTAAGCTTATGCTTAAATATATTAAGTATAATAAGTGAAGAGCTTAATTAATATAACATGCTCCGGCATCGCTTGAACTGCAAACTTTGACAACTTCAAAGATAATAAACACGGTTAGTTGTGTAAGTTTTAATACGCCTCTTAGATAAATCATTAAGTGTCACACTTGGTGCTTAAGTTTAAATTCAAGTTACATACTTTAATAATAATTTCAGACTCTAGTGAGTCCATAGAATATAAGTAAGGCTATATCCATCGGAAGGTTTAAATGGTATAACAGGTCTTGTAAGTATACCCTTGACTCCTATATGACTGGTTTGATGGAAGCGGCGTAGGTAAGCCCTCAATAAGGTGTGCTGATGACATAGCTAAGGTTGCAGGAAGTTGCTAGATGTGGTCAGTTTATGTTGACCACATCTAGCAACTTCCTGCAACCACAACTTCCCGCAACCACACCTTCCCGCAACACACCTTCCCGCAACACACCTTCCCGCAACCACAACTTCCCGCAACCACAACTTCCCGCAACCACAACTTCTCGCAACCACAACTTCCCGCAACCACAACTTCTCGCAACCACAACTTCCCGCAACCACAATTTCCCAGCCACCCTGATAAGAGAAGAAAAACCAAAGAAGAGTTCCTCCTACTATGTATAAAAATAATAAGTATAGTCATAAATAGAAATAAAAGATAATAAAAATGTACACAACAAAAATCAAAAAAAATATAATGTTAAACCAGGTGATATTGTAACAATCCTATATAGAAATAAAATAATAAAAATGTAAAAGAGTAATGAGGGATGTATGAAAGGCATTACATAGCGAAAGAAAAAGACCGAAGAATTGTGGCAAGAATGAAAAGAACGAAAGATCATACGATGTATTATAATGAAAATAAAAAAAATATGTGAAAAATTAAATAATGTTGAATAGTCCCTGTCCCACACAAGATGGAGGTACAAGAGGCTCCCAATAGCGGTGGCCATAGAAAAAAACCACAACTTCCCGCAACCAACAACTGGGCTTTTGACCAGTCATAATAGTGGTCTTTGGAAAGGTCTTATGTCATGTGGAGTTCTAAATTTTATCACAAATGAAATAAAATTGAAATAAAAAACAATGAGCTCCTAATGCGACGTTTATGGTACTCCAAATCCATTTGAATTACAATTCGCCGGGACCTCGGATACTGGAGGCTTTACAGTTTTAGATGACCCTTGTGAGAATCCACGAAAATTAATATTCCTTTCGTGTCTTCAAACAATCGATATAGCAATTGACATTTAATATAATTATGATGCCGATGACAATGTTAACTTTGATGTTCAGACTGTACAGGCTGTTTCGAAACAGGTATAGAAGGTTTAAATGAGTGAATGTTTAACTCATTTGTCTACATCAGTGATTCCCAAAGTGGATCGACCCCTAAGGGTCTATGACAGGTTGTCATAGACCCTTAGGGGTAAGGGGTCTACGTCAGCGAAAAAAAAATTGGGGATCCATGAATGCAAATCCAATGAAAATGGGGGTCCACGATAGTGGATCTCAACACATACACTGATAGTATCTATCTACTTACATCTTACTATCTTATAATATCAAAACATTTACATTATTTATAAAAGTACCTATGAAGTAAAAAAATTATTATATATGTTTATAAAATTGTGTAAGTTGTAGGATGTATTCGCTTTGTGGTCGCAATACATTTTGAACTTGTAAAAACCTGAGAGTAGCGGTCTCGTGTTTATTTAATGTTACGTATAATTTACATTACATATACAAAATTTTATTTTGAGTAGTTTTAATTTAAATTCAGTTAATAAATGTATAAATTAACATGCGTTTTTACTTTAAGTTTTTTTAACTCAACTTCACTACTGTTAGAAATTTACAGGAAATCAATATTAGGTAAGTAGGGGGTCTACCCAACACGGATAAACATGGCAAGGGGTCTACGACACATAAAAGTTTGGGGAACTCTAGTCTACATTATGATTATATTTGTTATTTTGCTTTTATATCGAATTTTTGTGTAGAATAAATAAATAAATAGCCTAATTGAAAACATCTTGCTTCCTGTATGAGTTTAGTCGTAATAAAAATGTACCTTTTCGTTTGTGAAACTGTTTCTGTTGTTAAAGCAACTATCTACTTGCTTTCAAAACTCTTTGTAGCGCTTCTGAATGCGCGCTTGTACAAACTTTACCTGCAGTTTTAACTGGTAGTGTGTGTTTCTATTTTGAATTTGTTTTTCATGCTAACATAAGGCAGTGTCATTTCGATCTTTTTTTATTTTAAATCATTTACTCAGTCCTTTAGATTTACGATTTGTGTACGTATTTCTTTACATAATAAACACATTTAAAAAAAACTTTTAAGTTAACGGTTTTTTGATACCCATATTGTAGTGGTTGTGGAAAAATATGTACCTAGTCCGCTATATTGGAACGGCGTCCATCTTGAATTTTAAATTTTGACATAATCATCGTGTTTTACTAGTGTAGCCCTTTCATATGATACCCATATTGAGGGGGTTAAGGAAAAATACGTAATCCGCCATTTTGTATCGGTGGCCATCTCAGATTTATAATATTATTGATTTTATTATATTGTATTGTCATCTAAATTAAATATGTGTACCAAATTTCAGATCAATCTGACAACGGGAAGGTGGTTAAATTTCAATTTCTAATTTTGACCCAAACAAATTCCGTACGGGTCGAACTAAATAAAACCGTTTAAACATCGTTTAAAAAAGTTCAAAAGATTAAAATTTGATCAAATCTAGAATCAAGTTAAAACAAGTGTTCCATATGCTTCTTGATTTGAAAATAACCCACAGTAAACTTGGAGATATTGATTATTGATCATATTCATGAATAATACAATAAATACATAAATTCATTCAACGCCACTTTCTGGTGCTTTGAAGAATTGCTTGTCAGGATTGACGGTAGGCAGAGCACATCGATCATGAAACCGATGACCATTGGATCCGGGATCTAGAGTGGTAACCACGATCCAGTAGACATGGCGTGGTTAGGTTAGTGGCGATTGACTCAGAACCGGATATACCTTTATACATTTCCAAGCTATTTAATCGTTTTAGACATCTCTCAGAATTGAATTTTTTACAGCCTTTTATATTTAAGTTTTCCACAAAAGAGTCGAACCATGAATGATTAACTCGTTTACAATTTCGACAATTAAAAACAAAAGATCGTTTTGACAGTTATAAAAGTAGCCTTTAATATGATAGGCGAATTAAAAAACGAAAGTCTCTCGACCCAAATAATTTTAAATCGTTGAATAGAGTAGTTGAAAATGGAATATTTTTTAGAGACTACCTGCAACGTAACCCGCTTTGATATCACGAGGACGCTTATGTGCACTTACGGCGTTTTGATTTTATTTTTTGAATTTCGAATTGTAAATACGAATTGTTACAGTCGATTGAAATGTAGGTCAATTCGGACGAGAATGTTTCATTTCAAATTTTTTTATTTGACTTCTATATATAACCGTGTATTAATTGTAAAATGAAGCATCTTTATTTTGCAATGGAAATTAATTTTTAACTCTATTGTAACTTGTAACAATTTGATACACAATTTTAATCATTAAAAACATGATCGTGCTCGCTGAGGGCTCTTGTTACATTGCAAGAATTGTCAGATTGTAAAGATGTGTCTACATGCACATTTAAATTGTATTTTATTTTTTTGACAAATATAGTTCTTCCGCCATTGTTTGTAATATGAATACATATGATTAGTATCTTAAGGCTATATATGTCTTAAACGGGATGCAGGGATTGAATTTGAAAGTCTTTCGTGGGGCACAATTATTTATTTTATTGTCTCGTGTGAAGTTTGTGCTGTTAGCCTTGCGGCTTTAACAGCTTCATCGGAAACGACTTCACGGAACGGAGGGGTCCGTGAATTTATTTTAAAAAGAATTCCTAACCTAAACTGCGCACGCTCCTTCGTCGTTCAACCGTCGTCCCTCTCCCTCCCTCTCACACCTCTCGCTTGCGCCATCTGACGTTCCTATTCACGTATGCTATTATGTTCCATTCCAGATATATATATATATATATATATATATATATATAACCAACTCTCAACGCTTATATAAAAAAGTAATTTAAAAAGTAATTAAAAATATATATATATATATATGCTTCATTATTTTTATTTTTACTATGTGACCGAATTTAAATATATAGTAGACAATAATGCTTTTATTTATAATTATGTATTATTTATTCAGCCGGTGGACAGCCGCTGCAAGATATAGGTCTCCACAAAGATCGATACCATTACCGGTTCTGCGCTGCCGGCATCTGGTAATCACCTGTAACTTTAAGTATATCGTCTGTTTACCTAATAGGTAACCCACACCTCATTTACCAGCTCTTGGTGACCACTCGAGTCGACTATCGGTTGCAAGAGCACCGAGCTCTACCTACTGCCACTTTAGACAAACAATTGCTTGAGATACGTCAGCTATCTTAGTTCTTCTTCGGATCTCCATATTTAATATTCGATCTCGCAGCGAAACTCCAAGCATAGCCCTCTCCATTGCTCTCTGAATGATCCTGAACCTCCTCATGATGCAAGTCGTACGTGACCACATTTCAGATCCGTATGTAATTGCCGATACTGTATTTATTAGTATCCATTCCGCCTACCGTGGCTGTTATAGTATATCTCCTTAGATATCTTTAGGGGAGGTTTATTAGTCGAATTGAGAGTCTGAAATAACAACCTGCAGGTAGGTACAAGGCTTTCGTCTTCAACGTCTCTAGTGACAACGGTATATATATTTAATGGAATCAGGCGTTACCTTGCGGAAGTCCATCTTACGTAAGAAAAGGACTAATATTTAGCCACTTCCGCACAAGCAGTGGTAGTCACAAGCGAATCACACAACCGCCACCGCCAAATTACACAACACGTGTTTCATCCCTCCACGGGGCATCTTCAGGAGTTATGTTACACCGATTAGTGCCAAACACAGAGTCCTCCAGAGTCCTCACTCAGAGACTGTGTTATCAGCGGGCTGGCGGGCGGTGCACTTTGTTGCACGACTACCACTGCATGTGCGGAAGTGGCTAAATATTGGTCCTTTTCTTACCAACGATATATCTTCTTTATCAATGGATTATGTACATCCTGTGTGTCCATCCATCAATGTGTTTGATTAAATAATACCATGACTCCTAAATACAATATATATAAGAGCTTTCGAGAGAGTGTTTTTTAATGTTTGCTATAAAATACGTCTTTTCTTAGTAACAAATGTGTTTTTGAACAGCTAAGTACACTTGTGGACACTATCAGAAGAAAACAAAGCAAATGAAACGCCCCTGGCGTTAGTATCGACTCGTATATTTCATTGCAAAAACTAAAGTAAAGATCGCTTTTCATTGCATCGCCGGAAAAGACGTCTCTTCAATAAGCCTTTGCAGGCTTTTCGATTGAATGAAAATAAGTTTTTTAGTTGTCGAAGTTACGAAGTCCTTTTAGTAGAGCATGGTATATTACAAGTATATATACGTACGTGAAAATTCGAGTCAATTTTTTTATTTATTTAAATACTAACTTTGTTTCGTGCTTTCGTCCGCATGGAAATTAACAAATAAACTTTCTTTTTTTATTTTTAAGTTAATTATACGAGTCGGATATGAATTTCTCAATTTACATAAATTCTTATATCGCCCACAAAACGAAACGTCAACATTCGTTCTCTGCTTTTCAACATGAACTGTCACAGCAATATATGAAATTAGTTTGTATAACAGTGGCGCCATCTTTCAAAAATTAATCATACTAACTTTGCCTTTGCTTGATCATTACATGATAAAATGTATAGTTCACGATTCTAAAAATGACATACAGACAAACATTCATTTATATTGTTACCTACTGTGGGTTCTGACTCGAAATGAAACACCACTGGTTCACAGGGATTCCTTTATTAACTAATCAGATGGTCACCTTACTTTAACACAAAGTACACTTTTGCTTAGTCCAAACTACGCTTCCAAATCGCTCAAGAATTACTGTCCAAATAACTTACCAAATAGTCACTTTGTATCACTGATCGTAGATCTTAATCCTATAACTCGAAAAACAACACTGAACTGTCGACATGGGGAGTACACCAATTTATACTACGGATAAGGTTCTAGTAAGTTCTAGATAGTACTCTGTTAGAATTTTCGAGTTTTTAAATAACTTCAAGGTCACGCCTGTTCTTGATCCTAGGGTTCAGTGTTTATTGTTTAGAGGGTTCTTGAACTCATGGTTTGTAACAATACATAAATATATATATATGTATATATCTACCTACATAGGTATCATTTTGTTCAAATCTTTTTTGATTTTTTGTATATAGTGGCAAAATGTAGCGTTACCATAAAACCACCACCACTTATACATCACCAGATTGTTAAAAAAACCGTACTAGTTTAATATCGGTTTTCAGATAAAAGCAGACGAATCGCTAACCCACCAAGATAGAAGTGGCGATTATTGTATATTTCATAGATATAATTAGGGGAGACTTGCCTTTCATTGGACGACTATGGTCTGAAACCAAGAGATTAAAAATTTAAAGATTAATTTTTTTATCAATTATTAATTATTATTTAATATCTATAGAATAACGAAAAAATTTAAAAAATTGATTTAACGATATCAAAGCCTTCGCTTATAAAGTTTCGAACAAAAAAACTGCACGATTGTACCCATAAATTGAATAAACTGTCCAAAAATTTTCTTCCTTTCGTCGCCTATCGGACTCTTTGTACGCAACTGTCCTTTCTAAGACGGCTTAAGTTGATTAAAGTAACTTTTTTATTATTTATACAACAAAAAAATTTAAATAATTAATGATTATATCTCCTTTAAAGTTTACAAAAATTTTGTTTGACGAAAGCCGTTGCCTTATTTATATAAATTGTTTAAGAATAATATAAAAAAAATATTACCATACTATGGTTGTCTAGATCACATTGCCCACACAACACACACAATTTACACTTACCCCCTAAATAAATATATATTATAAAATTGGTTGCTACCTTGTTTTATATATAGAAAAAATTTAAATAATGCAAGTCACTTGAAAACATACGAACGAAAAGTTGAATGAACTACACATTAAAACGGATTTTAAATCCCATTTATCATTCCAGCTATCTCAACATGTATCTATACATGATTAACTATAAAACAACAGTTGTGTTGCGTTTTTATCGCAGCCATAAAACCGTCAGACGAATAAAATCACGTATTATTTGCAAGAATATTTTCACAACCCACTATAGTGTAATTTAAAAAGTTTATTAGTGAATATCTTCGTCTCGTGTCTTTGCTTTTATGTGCTGTATTTGTTGACGACTATTTTAATCGTATATATATGTATTTATATATGTATATATATATAGAATAAAATGTAGACATTTATTGGCGCGCGCACACACACACACGCGCTCACATGCACAAACGCACACACGCACACACGCACACACGCACACACACACACGCGCCCACATGCACAAACGCACACACGCACAAACGCACACACGCACACACACACACATATATATGCAATGCCCCGCTGCTGTCCACAGCCCGCGATATAATCTTATATATTTACAAAGTTTTTGCATTAATTATATAGGATTGATATTCACAAAAAAGTTACCAAAGGTTGCTCAGTAGCATCCTCTGCGTACTATAATACTAAACTACAATCGCTTACTCGCCTCCTATGCTTATTGCTAAGCGTGGCGATAAATACATTTTGGGTATATATACCTACTTCAGATAGAACGACGATGTAGATCAGTGATTCCCAAAGTGGTCTATATCGACCCCTAGGGGTCTATGACAACCTGCAAGGGGTCTTCGTCAGCAAAAAAAATTCGGAGGTCCATGAAATGAAAATGGGGGTCCACAGACTGGACATCATTAGCCAAGGAGATTTAAGATTAACCCTTACAAAATTGACGTCAAATGTTGATAATTTATTATTAAAGCATCAGGTTCATCCTTCTCGCTAAAAATATTGACTTATTGCTTATGTTATTTTATCTATAGTTTATTTTATGTTTATTTATTGTTACGTATATTTAAGATAACAGATACAAAAATTAATTTGAAGTAGTTTTAATTTAAATTCAATTAATAAATGTATAAATTAACATGTGTTTTTACTTTAAGTTTTTAACACTAAACTTCACAACAGTTAGAAATTTACAGGAAATCAATATCAGGTAAGTACGGGGTTTAACCAACACGGAAAAACATGGCAAGGGGTCTACGACACAAAAAAGTTTGGGGAACTCTGATGTAGATAAAGGCGGAGAAGTCACTGGATGCAGGCTTTGTTTCTTAGATTGCAGAATGATCCACGCTAACCTTTAATCGACATTCTACACTCACTACACTTAACATTGACATAATCAAGTACCAAGTAGCCACGCCTTCACCGAATTTACCTCGGAGTGTCGCATGCAGGCCCTGAAACACGATGCTTCAGTTCTTCAGTATGGTTCCTAGATCCTTTTGCTCCGTGAACTCTTGTCTAATAAAGCTGTAAAATTCTTAGGGTTAACAGTAATAACATCTCTCGAAACAATACAACAATATAGATGCAAGCAATGTAAAACAAGACCTTGAAGTTTGGCACTTATAGTTTGAACGAATGACATATTTAATGGAATCAGGCGTTACCTTGCGGAAGTCCATCCTAAGTAAGAAAAGTACCAATATTTAGCCACTTCCGCACATGCAGTGGTAGTCGTGCAACAAAGTGCACCGACCGCCGGCCCGCTTATAAATGCGAATGCGGCAAACAATGCGAATCAACCGCCACCGCCAAATTACTCAACACGTGTTTCACCCCTCCACGAGAATCTTCAGGAGCTATGTTACACCGATTACTGCTAAACACAGAGTCAACTCTGGAATCTCTAAATATTGGTCCTTTTTTTACTTGGATTAATGACCATATCTTAAACATTGTTTACGACGTGATATATTTTTACAATTATAAATATTCGGAATTTATTAAACAGCTAATGTAGCTGTCTTTGTCATTTTCTATATTATATATGTATATGTATATCCTTTTCCCACTAACGCATCAATACGCCGAGTGAACAAGACGAAAAATAAAAGCAAATCTTGATACTTACCGCATTCACGCCGCGTGTGTTTTTATTGTGAAACAGACGATCAATGCTACAACGAGGATCAAGATCCGCGCCGCTATCAAGACTTTGAGGACCAGAATTAATACTCATATGGTAAGTTCCTTGGCCTTTGACTTCCTGTTTTACTGTTCTTTTTTCCTGTTGTAACAAACTGAAGATACGTAATATTTCATACCGCGTAATTTGCATTCGTACAGTCTACTTATGTGAAAAATATAATTAACCCGAAATCGATCAAACATTTTCTAATAAATTACTTTATCACCGTTATAACTGTGTTAGAGAAAATATATTTTTTTTTTACACAAGAACATTGTGTAGAATAATTTCCCACGTACATTAATTGGCCTCATCGGGGTAGAGAAACGTATACGTTTTTACGAGCGCTTCTATCTCGAATTTAACGTTAAAGGTAAGTAATAAACCGTTATAACATTCCTCATCTTAATATATATTTAATTTAAAAAAAATGCTTTTACAAAGCAAATATTGTGGAACTAAACGTAAATGGTTTCTATCATCACGGAATACACGTACACTAGATTATGAATGGCAAATTATCTATTAAAAATTATCTTAAGTAAGTTTTTATATTAAGCGACTATTTTAAAATTAGTTTTTAGTTATCCAAAATAATTCTGCAGTAGTAATTGATTTGTATCATAGTTGTATGAAATATGTAAACACGTAATATCTAACCATAAAACTTATAAAGCGACGTATAACATCACAGCAGTATTGCATCCCTTTTTCTTTTGTTCTCTTCCTTTTGAGTCGTTACTCTCGGACAAAACTACCCCATGAATCTTATAAAATAGCTTCAGGCTATTTTCTCCCCTTTTCAGGACATGGAAAGCAATACGGGATGCCTCAAAGATGCCGGCAACGCATTAAAACTACCGTATCATTTGAAAGCGCATTTCCTTTGACTTCTATAAACTTTTTTACAAGTTTTAATTAAATAACTTATATGTGTTTAGAATGTATTCATACCTTTATATATCTATATGACTGGTAAAATATACATTCCACTAAGTCTGGCCGAAAATACTGTTATAATTAAAAATAAACAAAATGTTAGTTTTGAATTTGGAATCTGTCATTTTAATATGATTGTTCAAATATATCTTCTCGTTCTATATATCTTAATGGTTGTATATTAATACATTAAAGTGACATTCAAAAATATATATAGCAAGAGATTGAGTATTTTATCTATGAAGAAAATATTAATAATGTAACTTTTTTGACTTTCAAATTTTATCATTTTTTAAGGAAACAGAAAATGCACAAAGAGAAAACTAGCTAAGTTTTTAGTGAGCAAGACATGTAGCGACAAAAAAGGCGACAACTGGAGTCTTTAGGATTTAGAGTAGAGACCAAGGATCGACTTTTCAAAAGACGCTGGTCTGTAGGCCGCTTTAAACCAGTGACCTTTTGAAAATATGAGAGGTAAGTCTATGTTCACCTATGATGATTAATCAAGGTCATTGGTGTTGATTTGATGTAGTAATAAATATAATTCTGGAGCAGTTTTCACACGTTGGCCCACGTTACACAAGGAGACGACTTAATTGTGAACACACATATATATGTGTGTGTGTGTACATACATATATATAGATAAACAAAAATATTTGTATATATATATATACATGTATAATGTTTTCGTATTATATATGTATTTATGTATAGTAATGTATGTATTTTTATATATGTACACCCTAAAGTACCCTCTCTTTCACATCTCTCATCTCCATCCAAAAGGTTGTCTTCAAGGGAACACCTCGAGCGACAAAATCGCCTCTTGTACCTATATATAAGTTCTTTTTTTAGTTATTATCTATGGTGTACAATAAATTGTAAATAAATAAGTCCATTTAAACATTTTACACCTATAACAAATCATCCTGTATTAACGAATCAAATAAATACATTTAAAAAACTTTTAAGTTAAACGGTTTTTTGATACCCATATTTTGGTTGTTGTGGAAAAATATGTACCTAGTCCGCCATATTGGAACGGCGTCCATCTTGAATTTTAAATTTTGACATAATCATCGTGTTTTACTAGTGTAGCCCTTTCATTTGATATCCATATTGAGGGGGTTAAGGAAAAATACGTAATCTGCCATTTTGTATCGGCGGCCATCTTAGATTTATAATGTTATTGATTTTATTATATTGTATTGTCATCTAAATTAAATGTGTGTACCAAATTTCAGATTAATCTGACAACGGGAAGATGCTAAAAATTCAATTTCTAATTTTGACTCAAATAATCAAATTCCGTACGGGTCGAACTAAATAAAACCGTTTAAAAAATCTGAACTCATTTGGTGTGCCTTATAAGCGGAGACGTGATATAAGAATAGAAATATAATAAAGTTAATAATAACTTCAACTTTCGCAAAACAGCTAAGAGGAAGAACCAAGTTATGTTTTACCACTTTACATTGCAGCAGAGGAGAGAGGTCCCTATCCTTGATAACACGGGATTACAAGGTTGTCTGAAGGAGCACCCTAAATGCCAGCGAAAGATTTACGATTCGCTTGGAAATCGGCGAAGATTACGTTCGAAAATGGATACTCGATCTATATATATATATACGCCAGTATTCAATCTGAAGCCGTCGTCTTTGAAATTTTAAAACTGTTAGAAAGTTTAAAAATTAGAGTACCATAGTCATACCAACGACTAACATTAAATAGTCATGATAATGAGGAACATGACGTTTTTTTTTTATTACCCCTATCTTTGGTGGGACAGGGACTTTATGGGCAAATTTATTTATTCATATAATTATTTTTTATTTTCATTCTCTACTTTCATACTTCACATAATCTTTCATTCTATTCTTTTATGCCACAATTCTGCTTTCTTTCCGTTTTGCTCTGTTTACCTTTCTTTCATCCTCTTTTCATTTTACATTTTCTTAATTTCTATTTTTATTGTATCACATTTTTATCTATTCTATATCACAGTTTTATATTATTTTATTTTTATAACTTGTCTTGTTAGTTTTTATTTGTTGTATCTAACTTTTATTTCTTTCTATTGCATATTGTGTGATTCTTTTGCAATAAGAGAGGAATTCTTCCCTGGTATCCTTTCCGCTTTCAGAGAGGCTATTGACTCCTCCCTGATTTCAACGCCAGACCGGCACTCGAAGCCGTGCCGGAGTCCCTCGAATGCGGGACACCGGGCCACAAGGTGGATCACGGTCTGGTCCACGCCCGTTTCACAGAAGCACGTAGGGTCCTCCTTGAGCTTGAACCTGTGGAGGTACTCAGAGAACCCCCCGTGCCCCGTGAAGAGCTGGGCCGAGACCGCGTCCACCTCGATACTGCGGAGCACGCGGTAGGCTGGAACATGACGTTGTCATAATAATGAGCGTATATGCAGTCATATTAAACGACTAAAGGTCACACAGAAAGCAATGGATGAAGGCGTCTGTGCTAGGATAATTGTTTCGAGATCGAATCAGAAATAAAGACATTCGCTGAAGAATCAAGATCAACGATATAGCTCGAAGAATTTTTTTTATGAGGCCTCCGCTATTCTGACCTCTCCTTCCACCCCTATTTTGTGGGGTACAGGGTTTTTTATTTCTTAACTATTTTTTCACATGAATTTTTTATTTTCATCCTCGTCTTCCATAGTTCACAATATCTTTTTTTCATCCTTCTATCATTCCATAATTCCATCTTCCTTTTTCAATCATTCCATTCCTTTCATCCATCCTCAAACACTTCAGTTGTATTTTCTATTGCAGTATCACAGCTTTATTTAGTTTATTTATTTTTCTCATGTACATCAATTTTACATTTTTTATTTTAATTTCAATAAATCTATCTTAATAAGATTTTTTTTATGACCCCCGTTATTGGGGGCCTCTCGTACCCCTATTTATGGTGGGATCGGGACTTTATTAGCATTTAATTTATTTACTTAATTATTTTATTTTCATTTTCTTCTCTTTCATTCTTCACATAATCTTTTATTCTATTCTTTTATGCCACAATTCTGCTTTCTTTCCCTTTTGCTCTGTTTACCTTTCTCTCATCCTCTTTTCATTTTACATTTTCTTAATTTCTATTTTTTTTATTGTATCACATTTTTATCTATTCTATATCACAGTTTTATATTATTTTATTTTTTTAACTTGTCTTGTTAGTTTTTATTTGTTGTCTATGCCTAACTTTTATTTCTTTCTAATGCATATTGTGTGATTCTTTTGCAATAAGAGAGGAATTCTTCCCTGGTATCCTTTCCGCTTATCAGGGAGGCTATTGACTCCTCCCTGATTTCAACGCCACACCGGCACTCGAAGCCGTGCCGGAGTCCCCTGAATGCGGGACACCGGGCCACAAGGTGGATCACGGTCTGGTCCACGCCCGGTTCACAGAAGCACGAGGGGTCCTCCTTGAACTTGAACCTATGGAGGTACTCAGAGAACCCCCCGTGCCCCGTGAAAAGCTGGGCCGAGACCGCGATACTGCGGAGCACGCGGTAGGCTGGAACATGACGTTGTTATAATAATGAAAGTATATGCAGACATATTAAAATACTAAAGGTCATCCAGAAAGCAATGGATGAAGGAGGCTGTGTTAGGATAATTGTTTGGAGATCGAATCAGAAATAAAGATGTTCGCTGAAGAATCATGATCAACGATATAGCTCGAAGGATTTTTTTATGGGGCCCCCGCTATTGGGACCTCTCCTTCCACCCCTATTTTGTTGGGAACAGGGTTTTTTATTTCTTAAAAAATTTTTCACATGATTTTTTTATTTTCGTCCTCGTCTTCCATAGTTCACAATATCTTTTTTTTCTTCCTTCTATCATTCCATAATTCCATCTTCCTTTCTCAATCATTCCATTCCTTTTATCCATCCTTAAAAACTTCAGTTGTATTTTCTATTGCAGTATCACAGCTTTATTTAGTTTATTTATTTTTCTCATGTACATCAATTTTACATTTTTTATTTTAATTTCAATAAATCTATATCTTAATAAGAATAAATATATAATACGACTTACAATATTTTATATTTAACACGTTCACTGCGGGCCCAATTTTGAAGAACTTTCAGCTGGTGCGGCTGAGGTCGAATCAGCCTCAAGCTGAACTTCCTAGTAGTGCGGTTGAGGCCTTTTCTGCCTCATGTTCATCAATATTTTTTTTACAATATTGAGTCAATGCTTCGCAGACATAAAGAAAGCTATATTTGTCTTTGTCATACCTCATACGGTTGAGTGTAAACAGCCGCCGCATTAGAGAGAAAACACGAGTTTTACGCGCCGCACCAGTGCAAAGTCTACCATGAGGCTGAATCGACCTCAAGCCGCAGTGAACGTGTTAACTATTTTTTATTCCTATTAATTACGTATTGTGCAACTTTACTAAAGAATTTGAGGACGGACTCTCTCGCATCCTTTTCCAGCTCGAAGGATTGATCGTCTGAAATGGCAGTACAACCGTTATCCTTTGAGGTGTAAAGGTTGTTAAGTGGCGACAACTAGCAGGTTGATGCGGCGTGGATAGGTCTCGAAAGGTCACAGGATACGGGCAGGCAGGCCGGTCATCGTAACGAACTTTGGAAAAGGGTCCATTTGCTGAAAAGAAGACGAAGAAAATTACCAAACAAAACTCTACCTTGCCTAAAGTCATAGAGTCGATTATATTCAATTTTTTCATTTTGAATTTGTTACTATGAGCCGTTAGATGCTACTTGGATAGGAACAACGACATAATAAAGTAAGAAAAGGACCATTATTTAGCCACTTCCGCACATGCAGTGGTAGTCGTGCAACAAAGTGCACCGCCCGCCAGCCCGCTGATAAATGCGTATGCGGCAAACAATGCGAATCACACAACCGCCACCGCCAAATTACTCAACACGTGTTTCACCCCTACATAGAGCATCTTCAGGAGTTATGTTACATCGATAAGTGCCAAACATAGAGTACATAATAAAGGTTGACATAGACATAATGAAGGTTACGGGAAGGTTGCTTAAACTTAGTCTTACTATGGGCGTCATATTAAAGAAAACACGTAAGTTACGTAGCTATATCAATTATGGTATTTATATTAACCCTAATTGTAGTTTTAAAATGTTCACCACATCACATAAGAACGGTTTTGAAATACGAAATCTTCTCCATGAGATATAATGGAATATTTATATATATATATATATATATATATTATATATATATATATATATATATATTATATATATATATATAATTATATATATATATATATATATATATATCTACGTGTTGAATATAAAACATTATATATATTTATATATTGTTTTATATTAAACACGTAGAGTCATCATGTAAAAAAAAACAATTCAATTTACATTACGTATTACAATAAACATATGTTTATAATATGAAGTCATTAGTTGGAAGTTAAGGCTTCAATAGGAACCTATAAATAAGTTTTTATGAAAGTAACGTAGTAAAATAATAAAAAAAACTTTTTGAACTGTCTTATCTAATACAGTTGTAAATAAGTCAGTAAACATATGGATACACGAATAAGTTTTTCTCGCACTAACCATGTTACTAATAACTGCTACTATGTTAAAATATTTTCATTCTTTTTATTCTTTTCAGCAGATATACGCCCATTGTAAGACATAAGTTTCTTCCAAATATCCAAAAGTTCTCCATTATGATCGATAATATTTTCTATAGTATATTTAAATGCATAGATATTTCTCAATAATCGGGAAACAAAAATACCTATAAATCGAAAATATAAATTTCACTCTGTCACCGCCCTTATTCGGCTAACCGTTACCCGCATCAAGCTATTTTCTATAGTATATTTAAATGCATAGATATTTCTAAATAATCCGGAAACAAAAATACCTATAAATCGAAAATATAAATTTCACTCTGTCACCGCCGTCATTCGACTAACCGTTACTCGCATCAAGCTATTTTCTCTAGTATATTAAAATGCATAGATATTTCTAAATTATCCGGAAACAAAAATACCTATAAATCGAAAATATAAATTTTACTCTTTCACCGCCCTTATTCGCCTAACCGTTACCCACATCAAGCTATTTTCTATAGTATATTTAAATGCATAGATATTTCTAAATGATCCGGAAACAAAAATGCCTATAAATCGAAAATATAAATTTTACTCTATCACCGCCCTTATTCGGCTAACCATTACCCGCATCAAGCTATTTTCTATAGTATATTTAAATGCAAAGATATTTCTAAATAATCCGGAAACAGAAATACCTATAAATCGAAAATATAAATTTCACTCTGTCACCGCCCTTATTCGGTATTTTCCCAGGGTCGCTATGACCGCCCATTCTCTTTCATCCGGGTAACTTAAATTTTTAGCTCCGACTTAATTTAACCCGGGTAAGCGGTAAAGCTTAAACCGGATAACTTACATTACGTAGACATTTCCGATTGTCAGCGTGAGTTATTAATGTGAAACGATTTATTTCAAGGAATACGATTTACCGGAATCCACCGCTAATGGTTGAGTGAATTAAAATATTTCGCATAGATTATATATATGCATTGCACAGATAAAATATTTTAAATTTCTATTTCAATTATATTTAATTTGTTTTAAATATATCTCGCTCGAATCTGCGTGTGTAAACTGATATATTTTTAGTTTATAAATGAAAATCTAAATATGCTTCTACTTACTTTTTTCTAGCACTTTCCAATTGTCAATCAACATAAAATGTCGGCATTGTTATCCCTACAGGAATATACCGACTTAGAAGGCAGTTCTGCAGAGAGCCGACGAGAAACTCAACAGATGCTTTTAACAAAAACAGTTTTATAAAAAGTCAGTAATTAACTTCCTGAACGAGTACCAACAACATTTAGTTCCATATATTAACATCAGTATAGTATTCTTGGTTAGAATAATGTACTTTTTTGATAACACGTTTTTAATATTGATTTTGAATTTCACTTATAGCAGATCAGAAATTGTTTGAAAGATTTTATTATATATACGTATACCTTGTGCCATAAATGATTTATTGAATTTGAATACGAAAATCTATGTATTAATACATATACTAATCAAACCGATAAGACCAATATTTAGCCACTTCGCACATGCAAAGGCAGTCGTGCAACAAAGTGAACCGCCCGCCAGCCCGCTGATCAATGCGCATGCGGCAAACAATGCGAATTACACAACTACCATCGTTAAATCAAACAACACGTATTTCACCCCTCTACGGGGCATCTTCAGGATTTATGTTACACCGATTAGTGCCAAACACAGAGTAATATATTATATTTACATTTTTAATTGCAAATACATTTATTTTTTTCACATTCGAAATTTATTAAGTTACTAATGTAGCTGTCAGTTTGTCCTTTACATATATTCCTATTCTTTTCCCACTCAGTCATCAAAACGCCGAGTGAACAAGCTGCGCAATGAAATGGCAACACTGACGCTTAAGTTAAAAACTGTTACTAAACTTTCTTCCGCCTACCATTATTGTTTAGCAAACCATACTAACTGCAACAGACAATTAAAGCCACAACGATGATCAAGATCCACGCCGCTTTTAGAACTCTGAAGACCAGAATTAATACTAATACGGTTATTTCCTTGGCCCATGGCTTCCTATTTCACTGTTCTTTTAACTCTTGTAACAAACTGAAGCTACATAATATTTCATGCCACGTAATTTGCACAACCGCGCCTCAAATAGAGTCCACTTATGTGAAAAATATTGTTAACACGCTAGCAACCAAGTACTAAAAATAAAACAAAATTTATTCACGTAGGAAATTAAATCAAATAACCAAAACTAAATTCTTCATGTCCCAAAGCCTGCCGCTGCAAGCAAATGCGGTTACTTTGTACCTGTTGATTTTCAGTTTGTAACAAGTTTAAGTCTGCACTTGCTTACTGTTGATACATATGTGAAACGACATAAAATAAATTAGATTTGTTCTCAAATTTATTTAATAGTTACTATATATTGTTACTTAATAAACAGTTGTTGATAACGCAGGTGAATATATTATTGAAATAAAAAAAAAACTTGTCAAAAATGTAGTCGTATGAATTTAACTTAAGAAAGCGACATTACTTTCCGGTCCCCCTAATATTTATTTTTGGAATGTTTGTACCATACAATATAAGACTGCAAATGAACTTTGATTACATACTCGTACCTTTGAAACTTTATAATTATAAACATTCACACCTTTATTTAAAAAATACGAGAATTTTTCACTATGATGACAGTAGTACTTTTTCTTATATTTTTAAGAATCAATTATTCATTATTTTTGAAACAGTTAAATTTTTTTAGAATTTTATAAATAGTTTACAGTGTCGATAGTTATATATTAGCCCTATAGTTAAAATCTATTTGTTCACTAACTAATAAGTTCGATAGTTGGATGAGAAAGAACAAAGTTCACTATTAAACGGTTTAATTTTAAATTCAGCACAGTACAGATAGAAACTAATTTTAGCAAAATAGAAAAATATTATATATCAGAAATTCGATTTTACGGCTAAGCGAAAGAATATAATTCAAGGCTTGCGTTGCTAATGAGTTAACATAAACCGCTGTAGCAAAAAGCGTGCTTTCTGCGCCCGAGTATAGCTAACAATGACGAACGGCGGCCGGAGATAGCCGAAGTTGACCGATGCGCAAGCGCAGACAATAAACGCTCGCGTAATATAGGTGCGATCTTTTCGTTACTATAGGTACGACCATTTAGGGTGCGTTGTTTTAGGTCATCACAGCCCCATTAATACTTTTACATTTGTAAACAATTACGAAATAAAATATTAAATACGACTACTATATTCTTACTATGCTAATTCGAATTAAATAGTAATTTGATCCAGTGTATGATTTACAGCACACTAAAACCAAATCGAGATCCTATTTAGCATTCAAGAGTACACTTCGAAATAGAAATGCGTGTAGGGTAATTGTTGGAACAAATACGAATAATCCCTTTGTCTATTCAAATACACGGAGTGCGTATAAACATTTAATTTCATGTCTAACTTGTGATGTAAGATTAATTTCATTACGTAATTTTGTATGAAAATTATTTTACATTTATTTATTTATTATTTATGCACACAAAAAATATACAATAGCGGATTTAACGCCATAGGAGTTTTATTTCCAGTCTACCTTAGGGCAGAGGGGAAATAATCCAGACAGGTGTTTAAACTATAATAAAATAGAACATACCTACTAATGATACAGTAACAATACATACATATATACCTCGTATAAATATTTATATACAATACATAAATTATATATATGTGTAATGTAATACATGTATTTGGTGTAGATAAATATAAATAACTGGCTGTTCCCGCAAACGTTGTTTTGCAAAAAAATAGAGTTTTAATTAACAAAAAAAATAAGGGTTGATCGTAGAGGGGTGAAAATTAAGGGTTGTATGTATTTTTGTATGCTGTATCATAATAAAAAAAAAAACAAAAAAAATGTCTATAAAATAAAAAAAAATAATTTAGGGGTGGACCACCCTTATTACTTAGGGGTATGAAAAATAGATAGTAGCCGATTTTCAGATCTACTGACTATGCATATAAAATTTGGTAAAAGTCGGTCAAGCCGTTTAGGAGGAATTCAAGTTCGAACACCGTGACACAAGAATTTTATATATTAGATAATAATAACTGTTGTAAAGATTCTGCTAATTTCTGATGCATATGTTCTCGAAGTTTCCGTTTGAAAATGTAACGGCTTTTGTCATCCTGAATTCCAAACGCAGCTTATTCCATAGAAGAAAAGATTTCACAAAAAAATGTTATTATAAATATAACTAATAATAAATTTTGTTCTTATCCTTTTAAGCCGATCGACGCCCACTGCTGGGCATAGGCTTTCCCAAAAGATCAGCAAGGTGACCCGAACATCCATCGGTTGCACGAATGATACGCCTCACCCACTGCTACTTCAGACCAGCCATTCTTGGAGCTACGTTGGTGATCTTGGTTCTTCTGCAATCCTCCTCATTTCTAACCTCGCTGCGAAACTCTAAACATAACCTAACCTTCTTATAAGGCCCATCTCGGGTCCGTATGTCATCACCGGCAACACAGTTTTGTCAAAGACATTAACACTAATCATACCAACACTTATTAAGTACTTATTCCTACCATAATAGGTCAAATGACCCGACTTTGTTCCCTGCTTGAATGTATGAAATAAGTTTCTTAGGAAGGAAATAAAAATTAAATTTAAAAAGTGTAAATAGCTGTATATTGATTAGTAACAAAAAGTCATGATATAAAAATTTGCAAAATCAATAAGATGAACTCAAATGGGTCATTTTGACCCTTTATGGTATATTTAGTGTTAATCTTGAAATATTGCGGTTTTTTGGACGTGAAGAGGTTTTGGAGTTCCTGAACGCTGCCTATCTGTGTTGGTAAGAAAAGGAGCAATATTAGGCCACTTCCGCACATGCAGTGGTAGTCGTGCAACAAAGTGCACCGCCCGCCAGCCCGCTGATAAATGAGTACGCGGCAAGCAATGCGAATTATACAACTACCACCGTTAAATCATTCAACACGTGTTGCACCTTTCCACAGGGCATCTTCAGGAGTTATGTTACACCGATTGGTGCCAAAAACAGAGTCTGTGTTTGGCGGTGCACTTTGTTGCACGAGTACCAATGCATGTGCGGAAGTGGCTAAATATTGGTCTTTTTCATACTAAGGATGGACTTCCACAAGGTAACGCCTTATTCCATTAAACCATTTAATATCTGAGTTGGATTCGGCGAGTGATCTTTTTCCTGAACTTGAACTTACGAGGCTAAACGGTTTAAAGGTTATAGTTTATCAACAAATGGAATATTGAAAAACTATCTGAAATTGTTGTGGCCTCTTATTAGATCGCTTTTGAAACCCACGTCTCTTTAAGATGCAGTACGGCCTTTATAGAGATCTAAATATGATTTCAGTTTCTATGAAATTGGACTATCTATATATTTGGTAAAAACTTATGCTTGGTACGCTAAGATCATAAAAAACAAAAATTACCACAAAAAAATACGTACAGACACACCAACACGCAATGCCCTCACTAAAACAGATAAAGATACAATTCGTTTATTCAATATTAAACTTTTAACAGAACTATTGTTAACCCTTAATTAGGCGCATGGGGTCAGGGCCGCTTAAAATTCAAAAAATAATGGCTTACAGTCTTCAGAGCGTACTAACGCTCTTTCTAGCTTCCTCATTCCCCTCGGGGTACGCGAATTAGTCGCATCCAGAACATTAACTCTTGCGCACACATCGCTGTCCTTTAGAGAGCTGACCCCATGCGCCCAGTTACGTTCCATTTTTTGGCAAAGGTAAGTTTTTACTTTTGTGATTTTTTTTGTGTTTATTTTAGTATATTGTTTACTGTTTATCTTTGTATGTGTGTATTTTGATACGGTATGATTTCTTTATGTATTTTTGAGTTTTTTCTATGCATTTTCTTTTTTTTTAATTGAAATGCCTAACGACAAACAAATATTGCAATGGCTGGATGAAGAGCTTGATGAAGAGCAAGATGTTGCTGGTTCGGATTCGCAAGACGAAACTTTAAACGATGCTGTCATTGATAGTGCTCATAATTCAGAAAGCGAAATTGAGGAGTCTGAACATATCCAAGACATCCCTGTATCGACGGAAGATAATTATTTTTTATCTCGACATACTCAGAGAAATGGCCCGAAAGTGAAATGGTGTAAAGTACCACCATCGAACGCAGTAAGGACCCGAGCACAAAATATTATTTTACATTTACCTGGAGTATAAACATATCTGGAATCAACCCATTTGTTATACACAAAGCGAATACTGAGAAGACTTTGACATATACAAGACGGATTTTCTTGAAGAAAATAGCTGCGGCACATGTGGAAGATCACCAAAAACGTCGCATACAACTACGTGCTGTACCAGCGACAATAAAAAGACGGCTCCATGAAGTTTATAATGTGAACAAGGCGGTTTATCAATCGACAGCTAAGCGCGGGCGCTGTTCATCATGTTCTAGAAAGGACGACAAAAAAGTGCCACCAAAATGTTTCAAGTGTCGTAAATTTATTTGTCAGCAACACTCAAGGATTTACTGCGTCGGATGCAGAACAGAAGATTCCGCTGATGAGGCTGAATAAACTTTATTTCTTAAGTTGATCTTGGCTATGCCAAAAAAATTAGTTTAAAGAGAGGTTTACTGTTTTTGTTTTTTTTTTAATATTTTTAATGTCATAGTAAGTATTTGTTTCTTAAAGTTAAGTATATTAAAGTACTTTATTAATTACTAAAGAAATCCATTAAGTTTTATTCTTTTTTGATACTCTTTTCTCAATATTTTTTTGGGGTCATTTAAGACCCCATGCGCCTAATTGAGTGATTTTCTCAATGCGCCTAATTAAGGGTTAATCGTCAACATATTATATATTTATTTATTTAATCTATTTTACTTTTGACTCTAACCTGCTTGGCAAGGTGTTATAGTTGTGGAGAAGAAGCAGGAAGAAACTTCACAATACATCTTTTAACACAGATTTATACGTATATACTTTATCAGATATAGCCTATATGCCACCTTCCAGGTGGAAGCGGCCTGCCTTTAGCGTATTCCTATGACTGTAAACAAAGACGTTTATCTGTCTTGTAAATGGATTTTCAAATTTATCTATTCTAGAATTCCAAGGGATTTTATTGTATGAACTGAATAACTGATCTTAACTCTCCTCAAAACACCAAAGTACATGGCGTCCCGTAGCCAGAGCAGCGTGGGCACCAGAACTGGGAAATAATCGTGAGGTTTATGAGGTTTTATTTAAATATAAATATAAAAATAAAATTCGTTTATTCAACATTGGAACTTTTAAAAGAACTCTTATGCTATACACTTTATCAGATATAGCCTGAATGAAATCCAAATAATCAGGCGACATCATAGCCAAGGATTCTTGTCATTTAAATATTCGTTTATTATACGCACAACTACGCATATACCAATCCAACATAAGTATATAAGATCTCATCATCATCGGTCACGTCATTTATATATATATATATATATATATATGTAATTGGTTTCCCAATACACAAGCTCTGTTGCTCTATTGATATTTTTAGACAATTCTTTTTTCAATTTCAAATTTAAATATTCTTTATTTAAAATACGATGATTTACATCAATATTTAGTCTCTTACATGTTCAAATACTAAATGCTACAGGCCTGAGAAGAACAGACGAAAAAATGCCTAGCGCGATTGAGTTTTTTTAAAAAAAAAAAACAAAACTAAAATCGCAAATTTATTTAACAAACATTGAAAAAACCTTTTCCTTATTTATTAATTTACATTTAATTTTAAAGAATTTTCTATTTATTTTTTCTACATATACATATTTATTTTAACAATGTCCCATATTGTATAGCATTAGCTGTAATGTATGTCATTGTGGAGCATTTTCACTGTATCCTATCTCACGTAGTTGAATTCTAAGAAGCTTAGCACGTAAGCCCGACGAATGCGAATGTAAAATACTCTTAATGCTTCAAACTATTTCTATTTCAACACCGTATGCTATTACTTAATAGTGGCAGCTCAGTGGTTACATATTTTGCATTATAATTCCAAGGTCAAGGGTTTGATTTCAAACTGTGTACTATACACTTGAAATAGATTAAAATATTTTATTGTTTATATAGTATGTTTAAATAGTGTATATGGTGAAGAAACGTCTGTCTGTAAATTCCATCTTTGAGCAAAGTTTTTTAACTTCCCATTACCAAAAAATCCACAGCTGGACAATAGCCTATCCTATAAATTTCCAAATGGATCAATATGAAAACCTAGCATCTCCAAACAACCTTAATAAAGTAATGTAACTACAATACAAATTTCAACTCAGATGGAAGACGCTTGACTAATGGGACAAAATATTTAATAGAATCAGGCGTTACCTTGCGAAAGTCCATCCTAAGTAAGAAAAGGACCAATATTTAGCCACTTTCGCACATGCAGTGGTAGTCGTGCAATAAAGTGCACCGCCCGCCAGCCCGCTGATGTGTATGCGGCAAACAATACGAATCACACAACAAACAACAAAGTATGTGGAACAAATAAGTATGTGGGACAAAAAGTATGTGGAAGGTGTGATGGCTTCAGTAAACAGGATGTTTTTCACGAACGACGAGTCAGCTTACAGCGGGCATCTGAAAATCGAGCAGGAAATTGTTCTAGACAAAATGCACAGAGGTTACCAAGGATTCGCTGAGCAGCTGCATAGGTTTAAACTCTAGGAGTATCCACCTAGTAACCGTCTGTCCTGTATCCGATGCATTAAAGGTTGAATGCCAGACTCAGTTGCACGAAATGTAAAGGAAACATCGCCTCATTTGTGAACAAACAGAAAAGCCGCCAGATCTTTTTGAATAACTGCCGAAAGGTTATTATAGAGAAATAAATAAAATATTTAAAATACTATAATATTTGGTGAAGTAAAGGGAGATAAATTGTAAATTGTGACTAAGGAATAAAATATTAAATATGTGATGTAGAAATAAGATAAAAATATAAAATAAAAATGGTGGTATGGTGAAAGTAAAGAGGCGATGTATGGAAGGTAAAAGAATGAATAAGAAAGAGAGAGAGCGTGGGAGAAAAAAAAAGAATGAGTGAAAGAGATGGATATAAGAGTGAGTACAATCTATCTAGAGACTAACATCGTCCTCTCGTCCCTGTGTACCTATCTCGGGTACACAGGGACGAGCCATTAATAAATAAATTTAATGAAATAGTTCACACATAATTTAATTAAGGTATTCTAAAAAGTTTCAATATTACCTAAAACACAAGAGGTTGCGTACATAGCTTGCCTCTAAACAGATCTAGCTAATAAGAAAGCCTACAAAATAAATTATTCTAGAATAAAAGCAGGCTCGAAGAACGAAGACGCATGTTTATAACTTTGCTTAAAGGAAAACGACTCAGAAAATACCATAAAAGCCATCTCGCAGCAATATCTCTGCACATGTACAGGAAAATTTGATATTGGGTCACTCGAAAATAAACTTAATAGCTTACGAAATAAGGTTCTAATTCACTATGAACTAAGTAGGAAAGGCTGCACTGTAAGTATAACACTTCTTTTACGACCTACCGACTACATTCGGAGATGTTGACGAGTCGAACGGCTTGACAATAAAAGGAAATGACATGAACGTTACGGTACAGTATGATTTCTTTATCAACAATTTTCACTCGACGAATATGGAAGCTTATATTCGTTACATCCTGTATATCCTGTATAGATTGACTTGATATATTTACGGCATCATATTAAGTAAGAAAAGGACCAATATTTGGCCACTTCCGCACATGCAGTGGTAGTCGTGCAATGAAATGCACCGCCCGCCAGCCCGCTGATAAATGCGTATGCGGCAAACAATGCGAATCACACAACCGCCACCACCAAATTACTCAACACGTGTTTCACCCCTCCACGGGGCATCTTCAGGAGTTATGTTACACCGATTAGTGCCAAACACAGAGTCACATATTACTATCAGCATCAATGATCAAGAATAAATTAAAAAAATGATGTTTTTTTTTTTAAATTTCGTATTCGTAGTTTCAGCCTATACACGCCCACTGCAAGGCGTCCCTCAAAGATGTCTATGGAAGGTTTTTTGATGGTCTACATTTTTATAGATCTCTTGTTTTCAGATATATACTTCCTCCAAGATATATTTACGCTTTCATATTACTGTCAACAGCATTCATCAAGGATAAGTAATGAAAATGACAGTGTTTTTTTTTTTTTTTCAATTTCGTATTCGTAGTTTCAGCCAATACACGCCCACAGCAAGGCTTCCCCCAAAGATGTCTATGGAAGGTTTTTTGAAGATCTACATTTTTATAGACCTCTTGTTTTTAGATACATACTTCCTCCTTCGCACATAATATCTTTTATCTCCTTTTGTCCCTGATATGTTGTATCTTTTCTCATTTGCAAATCTTCTTCCATACATCGTCTTCTTGCATTACATATAAGAGATTTTTAGTTTAGATAATTAGAATTATAAACCATTATTTTTTTTTAATTCATTATTTACCTGTATTGCATTTTATATGATTTTTATTATAGTTTTTTTTTATCATGTTAGTCACACAAACTTAGTATCTTCAGGTTTAGTCTTATTACTATTTATTGAGATTTTCACCAAATTTTTAGAGTACTCAAGGAACGTAGGGAGAAAATTGTCGTCGCTCATCAGAGAGGTTGATAGATGGTTATAATTGTGCTACCATAATCATCACACTTGGCAGATGGGTTGGTGATCGCAGTAGGGTGTTACGGTACGTAGAAGACGCTGCTATTCATCACCTGAAAACTTGTCTGTGAGCAGTGGTAATTCTATATAATTAATAAATAATGTGAATTAATTAAAATTTTATTCCGGGAACCGAATTTACGACCTATGATTGTAAGATCGGTAGGCTACCACAACCTTTTTGTGATCACCTTTAAAATATTCTCAACACAGTAGTAGAGTAATTAATCCATATTTAATACAAGGCCTTTGTTAAGGCTTTAATAAGGTTGTTTGTTCTCTTTCTGGGTGTACGTTTAACGCTGTAGGTATTTAGTATCAACTATAGATGTTGCAAAGCACTTGAAACGTCCAAAACATAAAACTGCGATGTAATACCTTTAAATAAATCAAATGTAATAAAATACCTGGCGATAAATATTGCACATCGACCTTTGGAAAGAGACAATCGGCTAGTTTCGTAGAGCGTTATCTCTGTCGCACAACGGACAAAACTTCACATAGGTAGTGTGTGACAGAGATAATGTTCTACGAAGCCGAAATTAGCCGATTGTCTCTTTCCAAAGATCGATGTGCAATATATATCGCCGGGTACTGTTGTTATTATGGATTTCAAAAGAAATTTGTGAGATATATAAATTTAAATCAAGATAAGCTTTTGCCACTTTATCAACTTTAACATAACTGTTATTTAAACTGTCTTTGCGACTATTTGGGCAAATTACAACCTGCTTGACATTTTTATTTATTTTTAAACGATTTTATTTAGTTCGACCCGTACGGAATTCGCTTATTTGGATCAAAATTAGAAATTGAAATTTAAGCATCTTCCCGTTGTCAGATTGATCTGAAATTTGGTACACACATTTAATTTATATGACAATACAATATAATAAAATCAATAACATTATAAATCCAAGATGGCCGCCGATACAAAATGGCGGATTGCGTATTTTTCCTTAACCCCCTCAATATGGGTATCAAATGAAAGGGCTACACTAGTAAAACACGATGATTATGTCAAAATTTAAAATTCAAGATGGACGCCGTTCCAATATGGCGGACTAGGTACATATTTTTCCGCGACCACCACAATATGGGTATCAAAAAACCGTTTAACTTAAAAGTTTTTTAAATGTATTTATTTTATATTGACAGTTTGTGTAGCTAGGCGTTGTACACGTTCGTTTGTTCTGTCCATCTATTGTTACGTATTATTTTACAGTTACTTATTTTAGTAAAAATATAACTAAATTGCCATCATCATTTGAATTTATTTTAAGTTAATACAGTCCACACGCTCGCCAACGGGCTGCATATTTATATATTTACTCATATATAATGATTTTAACATTAGCATTGCAAATTTTAGAATTCGCAAATCTATCAATCATTTGTGACTATGTATTAAATCTAATCTACATATATTAATATCCGCTTTGTTATTCCGTCTATGGCTCACTAGATATACAGACAGACTGGACTTAAATATATTCCGTTTGATTGATTGATATATTAAGATTATGCTGTCATATAATACCGCAAGTTATTTATGAAGATATTAGTGTTCTAGCCTTAAAACTGGATTAATATGTATATATACATATGTATATACATACGTGTGTTTGTGTATGTGCGTGCGTGTGTGTGTGTGTGTCGTACAACTGCACAATTTTGTTTATCTAAAGAGTTTTATTTATTACTAGCTGATCCCGCAAACGTTGTTTTGCAAAAAAATTAAAGTTTTTAATTAACAAATTAAAGATAAGGATTGATCGTAGATGGGTGAAAATTTAGGGTTGTATGTTTTTTTGTATGCTGTATCATAATAAACTAAAAACTAAAAAAAATTGTCTAAAAAATTAAAAATAAAATTTAGGGGTGGACCACCCTCATCACTTAGGGGTATGGAAAATAGATAGTAGCCGATTCTCAGACATACTGAATACGAATGTAAAATTTAGTAAAAATCGGTCAAGCCGTTTCGGAGGAGTCCAAGTTCGAACACCGTGACACGAGAATTTTATATATTAGATATATAAATACATACATGCGTGTGTTTGTGTATGTGCGTGTGTGTGTGTGTGTGTGTTGTACAACTGGACTATTTTGCATTTGTAAAGAGTTTTATTTATTATATCATCGTAACTCAGTCCGTGTGAAATTTCTTTGCGTTATATTTAAAAAAAAGCCTAAGTTACTCTTTATCATATCAACTACCTGCCAGTATATCACATCAAAATTAGTGAAACCGTTTCAGAGATTAATCCGAAAAAACAAACAGACAGACAAAAAAATTAAAAAGTGTATAGTTTAGTGCAGAGTTCCCCAAACTTTTTTGTGTCGTAGATCCCTTGCCATGTTTTTCCGTGTTGGGTAGACCCCCTACTTACCTGATATTGTTTTCCTGTAAATTTCTAACTGTAGTGAAGTTTAGTGTATGTTAAAAATGTATTGCGACCACAAAGCGAATACCAACATCCTACAACTTACACATTTTATAAACATATATAAGAAATTTTATACTTCATAGGTACTTTTATAAATAATGCAAATGTTTTGATATTATAAGATAGTATGATGTAAGTAAATAGGTACTATCAGTGTATGTGTTGAGATTCCACTATCGTGGACCTCCATTTTCATTTTATGGACCCCCAAATTTTTTTTCGCTGACTTAGACCCCTTGAAGGTTGTCATAGACCCCTAGGGGTTGATATAGACCACTTTGGGAATCACTGGTTTAGTTATATATACCGCATATTTTTATATGTGGAACTACTACATGTAGAATTAAAATTGCTTTTAAGTTAGGCGCATTGCGCCTTGCTAACTTGTACCTATAAATGCCACTTAAGCATCAGTGATAGCCAAATAAAAAATTGGTAGAAAGAAGTTATTTTAATGTTACAAAAATACAGTACAATTTTATTTATTTGTATAGATATATTGTTAGTACGGTAAATTTTAATAAAACCTGCGTAAGATTTTTGAACTTTTTTTTCTGGTTGTTTTTTGCTCTATTTTTTTAAGTCCTTTCAATTTTGAATCTGTGGGTATCTTAAAGAAATCTCAGTTTGCGGTAAAATGGCTATTGTTGTTTTTATTTTGTCTATTTTATATGATTTTTTTTCCTAGATCTTGATATACTAAGCAGTGAAATAGCTAATGTCTTAGATTACCTAAATAAATCAAGTTGATTCTTTGCAATAGCTCAAAGAATCTATAAGCGTTATTTTAGTTACCTACCATTAAATATTGTTAATACTATTCAACGTATTTCGTTATTCACTGTCTAGTTCATATATAGATTTTACAACAGAACAATTTATTTGTGACGAAAGATTTTTTTTTTTTTTTTAATATTCTTTATTGAACACGTTAGGATACCTTTAAGTAGTTTCACAACAATATACAAAAAATACAATGGGCGGTCTTATCACACAAGGCAATCTTTTACAGACAACCATAGTAAGGAAAAGGTAGAAATACTAATAATGGGTAGTTGACGTGTACAAAACATAAATTTGTAAATACAAACAAACGTACATACTATAATACTATAAAACTGATTATATATATAATACAAATATATATAAAAACATTAAATTTATTTCGATCGCACTAGCCTCAGAAAAAATAAAGAAAATAAAAATTAATGAATCAATGGATAAATAATGAGAAGTCTAGTAAATAGTTCCAAAGCATTTTCTTAAAAATATGTAGTTAGCACGTATTATATTCAGCTGTAAATTATTCCACAATCGAACAGCCTGTGTGGTGAAAGATTTGGCCATAAACGAGGAAGAATGCGTCTGCTTCTAGTGACTATGAAAAAGAATTTTTCATGTTTTTAGACTTTCTTCTTTCTTAGTAAACTTATATATGTATATACAATAAACACAGTATATTAATTTGCATGGTTCCTTTAAAAGATCTAGATTTTTTTAGCCTGAAGTATCTCTGCCGCCTAATGCATCTGCAGATTCCAATACCTCTTTTAAAGCAACGAAGGTTGAAGGTTCCCCAGAAGCCTCTACTAGGTAAGGATAATAGGACAGACCATAAAAACGAATAAATAGGTAAAAAAGAAAAGTAAATACGACTAGTCAAAATAATAATACTTAAATGTGTGCAAATTAGCTTAAGCTTAATAGCTTAGCGCGCTATAAATTCATATATTTAAATATTGTAATAATTCGACAATCAATCGGAGCCAAAAATAATTTAGCGAGCCGCAGTTTGGCCACCCCTGATATATTCTATTTAACTGGATTTGGAGGCTGTCAAGCTATATTTCTGAGGTGGTCGCTATGTAGAGTGACTAGAATTAAGGGACCCCACCAGAGGACCTCAACTTAGGCTGTGACTCGCCTGTTTAGTATTTCGGCACAAGGGCGCCGGATAGGTCCGAACCTCGCTTTGGTTGGTTCAATTTTCTGATTATCATCAATACTAACACTTCGGAATGTGTTTACGTTGGGAGAATAAGACGAAAAAACTCCAGAAAACCTTCTATCTAGTATGATCCGACGTCACTACGAATCTCGGATTAACAAAACTTTTTTGAGTTTTAACTTCAATTTAGCTACATCGATGACTTTGTTAACGATTTTAATGTGAGATATATTAAGGTGCAGGATAAACCGCGCAATGTACACCAAAGAAACAACGCAATAAGCCAACCCACTCATAAATCCATAGCATAATACGCGAATTAACTGCGATTTATCGTCGCGAAATTTAACCGGTGCGTTGACGAAGCTCGTATTTCGGGCGAGTTCGGGCGAGTTCGGGTGAGGTCGGGTGTAGCCGTGGTACCCATCTCCCGATGCTGCGCGGCTGGACATGCGCAGTACCTTCAGTCGCCAAAGCGCCTCTGACCGGCGCGGTGGTCGGTCGTGTCGCGTCGGCCGCACCCAAAAACCATTCGTAAATATATAATTCAATACATAACCGTCATATGTATGTGAATACATACATTCGAAACCAGTGTTATGTGTATTATTAGTGTATCTGTGTAGTGTATTGTGATATATGGATGTGTCTGAACTAATTGTGGTCGCGTGAACCAATTTGGTTATGGTGAGCATTTATTTAAAATATTTACTTTAATTAACATATACATCTTATCTAAAATTATTTTAACATAGATTGTGTTTGATTTATAAAATTAATATTAAAACAACTCTTTAATATTGGTTCTCTATATTATTTATTTATAAACATTTATATGACATAATTATGTCCAGGCCTGTGTACAATAGGCAAACATGTTTAATTTCGTATAAACTTTTTATTAAAATAAATAAATTATTATACACATAAATTATTACCACATTTAAAACAGATTTAGAGCATTTAAAGTGATTTAAATATACTAAATTGATATAGTATTCTTTTAGTATATATTGAGAAATTTCTGTTACGTTTTCAATTATAAAAAAATTATTATGTGCTATTAATTATTTAGTAGTAATTAGTACTTTTATTTAAGGCTTTTTATATATGATTAACTTTGTTTTACCGTGTCTTGATTTTAGCAAAGTTAAATAGATTGAAACACATAACGATTGGAAATTGGTGTAAAATTTTTGTTATTATTGCTGATAAATGTGCTACATTTTCTCACTGCCTTGAAGTTTTTACATATCTAAACATCCTGTATAAGAAAAATTTTTTTAAGTAGAAATAAGTGATGTAAGCACATTTTGAATTACTTTTTTATATAAGCGTTGAGAGTTGTTTTATATATACTCACATATATATACATATATTAATTTTTTAATCGACATAGGATCATTGACAGTGAGATGATGACATTATGATATGAATTCTAAAGGAGTTGAATTTAAAAGACTCCGGAATTAGATTAAATTCTAATAAAGACATCCTTCAACTTAAAAGCCGTCGCCGTTACAGCCTATAGACTTCCACTTTAAAGCATAGGCCTCATTCAAGTATATCTAAAGAAATTTAAGTTTTTTTTTTAAGTAAAAAGGTTATATATATGTATACATACTAACTATGCAGATATATATGTTATCTGTTTTTATAGAAGGATCCATACAAAGATACTTCATATTGGATATATTGAAAGCCTTACAGGAAAAATGATATATAAACGCCCAAAGATATTTATGGGAGTATATATTCCACATACAGATACGCCGGATGAAGATAACGTCAGTGCAAAACTCCTCTCTCTTTCTTCTTCTTCCTTTCGGCCCATTGTAAGCCATGGACCCAAAGATATATGGGGGATATATCATAATCGCCACGAATGGGCATGCGGGTTGGCGATTACAGTGTCATATTATAATATGCAGAGCACGCTGCCGTCTATCCTTTGGAAACTTGTTTGTGAGTAGTGGCAATCCTATATAATTAAAATACAAAGTGAATTATATAAGTTTGTATCCCGGGAGTCGAATCCGCGACTCATTTCAAAGTGAAAGCTTAAAGCAAAAAGCTTTAAGGCTTTTAGGCCTAATTTAAATATCCGTGTATACTAAAATAGTAAAATAAAGTACGCCAAAATTTACAATTTATTACAGACACACTCATATAAGCATTTTATCTATTTATTCATTTTATTATACACATATGATCACTCATCGCATTTAAAGTGATCGTTTATTTACGTCATAAATAGAATGACAGAGGAGTTTGATTTGATTCAATCTAGTATCAAATGGATCTCATAACTAACGATGTCTTTAATCTTAAATATACTTACTTACTTAGATAACTTAGGTGGGTTTTTTTGTGTTCAATTTAGTTTTTTATAGGATGCACTTTGGAGAGTGCTCGAAGGCTCTTTTCGAAATGATTGAGCCATCTCCATTCCTTTATCTAGGAAGAATACTAGGCGCAGGCAAAAGATTCATCCATACGTTGTTGACATACCCAAAAGTCGAACTAAACGGTTTGACAGATCGTTTTTGGAAAGAGTCGCCAAGATTTGGTACGACTAGCCTGGGTTTATTTTTCCTCATGAGTTGAACTCTGGAGCCTTTAAGAGTAGAGTGAACAGGTTTCTCTTGCATTGGCGTGTACCACCTTCGTCTTCATCTACAACCTCAATCAGGTGAGATGGAAGACAAACGCCTATTCCATTACAACTACATAAAAAAAAAATTAGACTAATTCATTCCCAAATTATATTAAAACTTTTTTTTTATAAATTTTTGTTTCGAACTTCCTAAATTTATTTTTTAGGTCACAGTATGTCCACTGTTAGATATAGGGATCCCTCATATAATGTTACTAAATAAACATGCAATAAATTTTATCTAAGGGGGAGTGGACTCCCAGTAGTGGACGTTCTGTGGCTGACATCTTGATGAATAATAATGGGATGCTATTGACCATACAAAATTGCCTAAAAAATTGTAATTAATTTTATGAAGCATTTTCTTGTAAATAAAATAAAACGTCGTTTCAATTCTATATCCTTATTATTTCGAAAGTTAGCAACATTTATATAGAAACTTTTTGATAGTATAATCAAGTTTTTTTTTTTTTGGTTGATGACTTTATTTTTAATATTAATATAACTGTTATAGCTTTTAAAGCTTGAATGTATATCTCCTTTATCAGCGAAAAAATTTAAATCTGTTCCACTTACAATCAACCTGCGTAATTTATAATAAACTGTGTAATGTTATGTAATTTTGTTTATTCTATTTGAATACGATACGACAGTAATTAATTTTCGTGTAGAAAAATACATTAATTTACAGTAAATAGCAAAACATTCATCACTTTAAAGACTCGATCATATCAGTCACCCTTTATAAGGCATTTCGTTTAGGAATTTAGTTTTATTCAATACTATATTATATTTGTCGTATATATTTCTTAATGTAGAAACAAATCTAACACAAAAATGGTGCTACCATTAAATAAATTCAAAATATTAAAAGTAAATTGACAGAAAAGGATTATTATTCAAAAAACGAATATTTAAATGACGAGAATCCTTGGCAGTGATGTAGCTTGATTATTTTAATTTGATTTAAATTGTATATGCATAAATCTGTATTGTTAAAATTTATGTAAAGATGTATTGTTGTGGAGTTTCTTCCTGCTTGTTCTTCACAACTATATCATCTCGCGAAGAAGAGCAGAGACAAAAATAAAACAGATAATAGGTTTAAGGTCAATATGGGTTCTGTTAAAAGTTCCCATGTTTAATTTTTTTTTAATTTATTATGCGTAGTACAAATTGACTATCAACGCACAGACACTGGCATACAACCTGAGGATAGCAATATGAAGTAAGGATGAGAAAGTGGTCGCATGAAACGTAATATTAAAAACTGGACATCGTGATAGCGTCGTTATAAACAACCAAGTCACTAAAATTTTAAATAAATACATTTAAAAAACTTTTAAGTTATACGGTTTTTTGATACCCATATTGTGGTGGTTGTGAATATGTACCTAGTCCGCCATATTAGAACGGCGTCCATTTTGAATTTTAAATTTTGATATCATCATCGTGTTTTACTAGTGTAGCCCTTTCATTTGATACCCATATTGAGGGGGTTAAGGAAAAATATGTAATCCGCCATTATGTATCGGCGGCCATCTTGGATTTATAATGTTATTGATTTTATTATATTGTATTGTCATCTAAATTAAATGTGTGTACCAAATTTCAGATCAATCAGACAACGGGAAGGTGCTTATATTTCAATTTCTAATTTTGACCCAAATAAATAAACAAATAAATTCCGTACGGGTCGAACTAAATAAAACCGTTTAAAAATAATAATCGTAATAAATATTATAGTTAGTCTCAACTTCGTTTTAAATATTTTACGATTTTAGTAAGTAAATTGATTAAGAGACTTAATAAAAACCTTAGAGAATCTTTTTCGTATTTACATTAAAAATGATTACGCCGCGATTGTTTCTTATAAAGTTAGAAATATCAATACGTAATCTAGGATATTGACCATAGACCTAGGAATGTCAATAGATGGCGATTTCTACAATTAAACATGTAGTTTTATTCAATTGAAGTACTGGAACATTTTGGAACAGAGTTCCCCAAACTTTTTTGTGTCGTAGACCCCTTGCCATGTTTTTCCGTGTTGGGTAGATCCCCTACTTACCTGATATTGATTTCCTGTAAATTTCTAACTGCAGTAAAGTTTAGTGTTAAAAACTTAAAGTAAAAACACATGTTAATTTATACATTTGTTAATTGAATTTAAATTAAAACTACTCAAAATAAAATTTTGTGTCTGTTATGTAAAATATACGTAACATTAAATAAACTTTAAATAAAATAACAATTAAATATTTTTAGTGAGAAGGATGAACCTGATGCTTTAATAATAAATTATCAAAATTTGGCGTCAATTTTGAAAGGGTTAATCTCAAATCTCCTCGGCTAATGATGTCCAGTCTGTGGACCCCCATTTTCATTTCATGGACCCCCAAATTTTTTTTCGTTGACGTAGACCCGATGCAGGTTGTCATAGACCCCTAGGGGTCGATATAGACCACTTTGGGTATCACTGTTCTAGAAGATATCATTAACCTTTTTTAATTCAGTATGACGTCGGCTATAAAATGGCAACACTGAAATAATTAATTATATTTTATTTCGATTTTAAGTAACAAAATATCACCGAACCTGTTTTTGATAAAGCTTTAATTAAAATGTTGCCAACAATAAAACAGTTAACATTTAAAATTTAAATAAAAAAACAAATCTGTTAATGTAAATATATAAAATGTACATATTTAAATAGGATATTAATTACAAAACACAATTCGTAACCGCGTGGTACGGCTACATACACTCGCGCACTGGACGCTTTTATTTTAACCTATAAATAGGGTAATGGTTCTAAATATTATCGTATCGTTCATTATTAATGGGTGTAAAACAATTGTGTTTTTTTGTTATAAAGAAATAATTGCTACCAGCCTAGTGTTTTTTAATTTTGAGTCCTTTCGTAACCTCCTTATTGAGGTTAGGGACTATTTTTTATTTTGTGTTTTCAAATCACTCTCCTCTTTCGTCCTTCTCAATCTTTATTACACTTCTTCTATTCTACACAATCCCTTTCATTCTCTTATCATTTATTTACATTACATTCACATCTAAACAGTCTTTCTTCGCCAAATCTTTTTCTTTATACGTTCGATATTCTTATTAACCGATCTAGATCGCATTTTTACATATGACTAAAAAGAAGTGGCGACACTCTGTCTCCTACTAGGTAGAAGATGGTGCCACTCTCCACTATTCTACCTAATTGTAACTCACATTCTGCTCTTACACTTGTAAATACGTGACATCAAGTGATTACTTGCATCATGATCTGTGCCTAATGGTTGATAAAAAACATTTTTAAAGTTCTCAGGTTCAACTCTCTTCCTCTCTCTCTATATATATATATATATATATATATATATATATATATATATATATATATATATTTATACAGACTGATAGTTTATGCGTAAAAACTATATAACATTATCAGATTAATAAGGTTCACTTCTAAACATAGAGCCTTCCTCCAAAGTTCTCCAATATAACTGAAATGTTCACAAGGCTGTCTGTCCACTTTGAGTGAAGAACCAACGCTGGGCTTGCCGGTTCAAGTTGTCCACTAATGAAAGTTAATCTTAAACTTCATTGGCGAAAAGTGTGGTATATTTTACATATATTATAAAGTACACATATATACATATATAAATCAAGTTGAAATTTTGACGTCGATTCTAGCCGTGATAATATAGTGAAAAGAAAGCAAAGAGAACTACACTAAATGACAAAAATATCTACGAAATCATTTCTTATTCACGACGCTTTCGACAATGGGTTTATCTCTTTACGTTTTAATATTTATACTTTCAGGAGTGACTGAAAAGATCTATTGATTCTTTTTAATACAGATCCGAGATGAGATATCTATTATTCTAGTTAGGTGTAAGAGTTTTATTTTTATTTCGCTGCTTCTATCATAGTTAAACTATGGACTTTGATTTCTTTAATAATTTAATATTTTTCTTTCTTTTAACTTAGTTTTTTCTTTTTAAGGTTTTGGTGTATTTTATTCTCTTTACTATATAATGAAGATTTTGAACTGTTTCGTTCATATTTAAGTAGAGACGGTAAATATTTTTATACTATTTTTATAAATAAAAAAATAATTATGAATAAAATAATTATTTTTTAATTTAAAAATAGTTTTCTTTTTTGAATTCGAGTCGTTTTATTAACCTACTAATAATTTCGATAAAAAAACTTATTTCTTAATTTAAAAATAGTTTTCTTTTTTCGAATTTGAGTCGTTATATGCTCACATAGGCAAAAGTCTGCCTGAAAGATCGCCATGATTACAGTTCCTGCGCTAGCCGCTTTCAGCGACATCCTTCAACCTTAACTATGTTGTAAAAAAACCTGTTAACAGATGTAAACTCATTTTGAAAAACTGTCAAATTGACTGTTACGTGTAGCTATGCAGATTAACAATCACGATAAGATGGTAAAAGAAAACTTCCTTGACATCTAAAATATGATATTGTATAGCATTTGTTATTTATGTATATTTATGTTATACCTTTTTCACGTACAATATATATATACACGTGTATGTTTATATTTTAATATATGTATTTACATCCTAAACTACTGTCTCCATGTCTCTCATCTCTATCCAAAGGTTGTCTGGTAGAGATCGCCTCGAGCGATAAGACCGCCTCTTGTACTTCTATACATATTGTTTGTTTTTTTTTTTATTTATTATCTACGGTGTAGAATTAAGTGTAAATAAATTAAATTAAAAATTAATAAAATAGTATCTAACATTAGAATTTTTTATAAGTATTTGGCAGTAATATTTACATATAAAATAATTAAAAACTTGGTAATGCACACAAGGCATGCACTAACAATACAGACTTTATATATTTTATTTCAAGCCTTTTAAATTATTATATCCTTTAAGGCTAAATGTAGACACTTTTAACAATGAAATCAATAAATCAAACAAAAAACCAAACACATGTATATGAAATACCATAATCGCCACACCTCGCAGGCTGGTTGGCGATCGCAGTGTGGTATTATGGTACGCAGAAGATGCTGCTGTTCATCCTCTGGAATCTTGTTTCTGAGTCGTGGCAAATCTATATCAATAATGCACAAAGTACAAATTATGTATAAGATTGTGTCCCGGGAATTGAACCTAAGATCGTACATCTAACTCCTCTGCCGCAAGGCTACCACCGCTCATGGAATACATACCATTGTATTCCAAAATTATATCCTTTTAGCTTATGTCTGTCTGTATATCCAGGTTGATCTCTAAAATGGCTGGACTGATAGTGACAGGAATTACATTGGCAGATAGCTAATTCAAAAAAGAGTAACTTAGGCTAGTTATATTTTAGAAATATTAACATATATATTAACATATATTTTAGAAATATAAACTAAGTGAGTTTTTTTTTAAATTCCACGCTGACAAAGTCGCGTGAATAGCTAGTGTAGTATAAGTTTAACAATAAGCAAACAGAACATAAAAACAGGACAAAACAATGTTAACGGTTAATGGTTACGTGAAGTATTCGTCGCAGAATTATCACGAAATATTATAATGTATATCAAATTTAACTAACAAAAATAACTTTAAATAACATAAAGAATTTTAATTTGATTATATGGATATTTCTTTTATCGATTTATTGATTAAAAGCAAGGCCGAAACAATAGATAATTAAATGTGCTTAACCTATCTCTATTTCGAGGTCAACCTGTATTACACACACATAGATCTGAAATTGACGTTGATACTATCTGATCTTAGACAAGCCTCAATTACGTAAATGTATATGTCAGGTAAACCAATACCTGTTTGACACGACAGACACCTAAAATATATAACATATATATGTAATTACAAAATCATTACATTAGATTACCTTATGTACTAATGAAGCTCGAAATGGCAGTTGGTGGGTTAGGCACTCCTTAGATGGACCCATGATATAGTTAAGGTTGCAGGATGTCGCTAGATATGAGCAGCGCAGGATCGGTCATGATGGCGATATCTGAATGCCTATGTCTTGCAGAGAGCGTACGAAGGCTGAAGAGTAGAATCAAAGGGAGAGCCAATATATGTTACAAATATTGTCAAATTATAAATATGGTATCTTACTTCTAAACGCTACAGAGATTAAAAATATCAAGAAATATAACATAGAATGATAGGCAATGCATAAATGATTCGTAATAGTGAAAGGAAGAGCGTAAGAGATAGAGATGGATAAGAGAAGAAGAATACTAAATGAACAAAAAACTGAAATTAAAAATCTAATAGATTCAGGCGTTACTTTGCGGAAGTCCATCCTAAGTAAGAAAAGGACAAATATGTATCTATTTCCACTATGCAGCAGTAGTCGTGCAATGAAGTGCACCGTCCGCCAGCCCGCTGATAAATGCGCGTGCGGTAAACAATGCAAAACACAACTACCACTGTTAATTCACTCAACACGTGTTTCACCCCTCCACGGGGCATCTTCAAGAGTAATTTTACACCGATTAGCTTCGATTAACTCAGTGGTGCACTTTATTGCACGACTACTGCTACATAGCGGAAGTAGCTATATATTAGTCCTTTTCTTAACTGAAAAAAAAAACATTAATATGTACAATTTCTTGTCATAGTATGAGATAGGTGAACAACAGGTCATTAAAACGGGGTATAATGAGGTCTGCAGACGAAAGTACAAGGCAGTATAGACCATGTAATTTGCAAAGTTGGACTAGTGATTTACAAAAGATGTTATTACAAATTTATGGAGGAGTTCTATATCCAACAGACGATGTACTATGGGTGAAATGATGTCGATAAATTTTATTTATCATGACGTAATATATGACAAAGGTACTGTAACATAGCATACAGCCTTTTGGTTACCACTGGTTAGTTGTCGAGTACACGCAATAGACGTTTTGAAATATTTTTCACTTCATAAACGGTTACCGGCCGCCAGTGCCATCACTTTTGACGATCAATTTAAACCGGTCGTTTTATGCTGTTCGCAGCTGCGAGGGTGCTTACAACGATGGACGTGTGAATGGGGCTTTAGTTTTACGTCACACATTTACGGGGTTGCCAACATTTTTTTTTCTACGTATGTCCAATCTAAAATTATAAATCGTTTCGTTTTGGTTAAAAAATTTATCGAAAAAAATTACCCAATATTTTTTAAAAGGTTGACTTAGTGGAAAATTTTTAGAAAGGTTCCGTAAGTTAGGTGGAAATGCTAGTAATCAGAAGTTCTAAGCAAGAAAAGGACCAATATTTAGCCACTTTTTCATTAAGACACAGAGTCAATGATGTGACAAATGTGTTTGAAACTAATCGGTGTAACATAACTCCTGAAGATGCCCCGTGGAGGGGTGAAACACGTATTGAGTGGTTTATCTGAGGCAGTTGTGTGATTCGCATTGTTTGCCGCATACGCGTTTATCAGCGGGCTGGCGAGCGGTGCATTTCGTTGCACGACTACCACTGCATGTGCGGAAGTGGCTAAATATTGGTCCTTTTCTTGCTTAGGATGGACTTCCGCGAGGTAACGCCTGATTCCATTAAATATCAGAAGTTCTTGTATGGTTTTATGAGTTCATTTATATTTCGAGAGATTAGAATCCGGAGAAGAACCAAGATATGACGTAGCTCAAAGAATTTCTCGTATAAAGTGGCAGTCAGAGCAGAAAGATTCTCGAGGATATACCACGAACTAATAGATGCGGCGTGGATATGCCCCTCATTAGGTTAAGGTGGAAGGGAGTCGCTGGACGCGGGAGGTGGAAGACCAGTTATCGCCACTGCCATTAGGAGAGACCTATTTCTTGCAGTGAAAATAAGAAGATATATTCATCAAAACACACAAATATTTTTTGCCTTTTTGTTGTTAATAAACATAAAAAGTTAATTACACGTACACAACTTTAGATATTTTATAAAATATGCAAACATTGTTACTGAAAATCTTTGTATTTGTTGAATATTAAAATTAAATAAAACGATAAACAGAGCGGAAGCGGAAGTCGGGGGAATAAAATCCGTTATGCGACTTCAACAACTGCTGACTGCTGCTACAAAAGTCAACGCAGTACAAAAGTTTATTAGTTTCCGTCTCGACGAAACGTATTTACTCTTAAATATCTACAATGGGATTATTTAAGATTCTGCGAACTTGAACGATTCTCACTTATTTAATGATTTCTTTACAAACATATTATACTGTTTGATATGTTCTCTATCACTGAAAATACATTTCAGTTTATTAAATAAATATTTTTGTTTCATCGTCGCCATTCTTGCAGTCTATAGTGTGTATATATATATATATATATATATATATATACACACACTCTTTATATATATATACTATATATATATATATAAATATATATATAGCCCCCAAAAGTAACTTTTAGGTTATATACATTCATCTCCGCACTTGGTAAGCAGAGGATACTGCTGCCAATCCTCTGGAAACTTCTTTGTCAGCATTGGCAATTCTACATAATTAATGTCTTGTGTGATAAGATAGCCCTTTGTTCTTCTTTGTATATTATTTTGAAACTATTTAAATGTATCCTTACGTGTACAATAAAGAATTTTAAATAAATAAATTAATGCATATAGACCCGACAATCTCAGTCTTCTACCGTTTACCTCTGCTAATTTCATAATCATATATATATATATATAAAAGATCATTTATTTCTATATCCCCAATATGGCGCAGAAGGCGTCCACAGTACGTAACCTTCCCGAGAGGTCTTGAGCCTCGCACTTTACTTCGCTCCACGTCATTCCAACTGCCTTCACTTCTACAGTGATCGTCTTCCGCCATATTTGCTTTGGGCGGTCGCGTCTTTGCTTTCCTTGAGGATTCCATTCTAGGGCTTGCCTCGGTATGTGATCAGGGTCCCTTCGGAGCGTGTGGCCTATCCAGTTCCACTTGCGGCGTTTGATCTGCTGGTCGATCGGCATCTCACCGCAGCGTTTCCAGAGATCTACGTTGGAGACTTTCTCAGGGCAGTATATACCGAGAATGTCGTAAAAGACAGTTGTTACTAAGACTTGTAGCCGAAGCGAAGTATATTTGATAAAACCAATCACCCTGTATATATTATAAAACCATTTGTGTTTTAATAAGCAATTTATCACCTGAATGGCGTCGATAAATGTGAAATATATTTACCTCCACACGATGTTTTCGTAGCAAGTCCTTAAGCCATATTGCTACGCGCTGCTACGTATATTTTTCGGAGCCGTAACCAACGCACGTGACATTGGCTGAACCATAAATCATCGCACGATCCACAGCTCGTTAAGCCGCGAAGCCTATCAATCGATATTCACGGCGGCACTCTGTTTTTATGAAATCACCTTTCTCCCCCTTTTCCAAATTCACTGCGTCATATGTAATGCTGTCCCAAGTGACACGCGTTGAACTATCGACCTATCTGTTTGAAATACGTAAAGGTAAAAATACGATTGAATTCATTGTCTTATTTTGATTTTGCAGTTTAATATGTTAAAGCTGTAATTGCTAAACGACATACATATATATATGTATATATATATACATACACACACACACACACACATATATATATATATATATATATATATAATTGTTTTTTTTTGTAAGCCTCCGACTTTATTTAAGTCTCCTGAAGCGCGTATTTGTTTTCAATCTTTCGTTTTCAATGTTTTTTGAATCTTGACCTGATTGATAATCAGCATTTTTCATTCTATCCTATTCTCTGCTTTCCTCTGCTTTGGCAATGGATTCAGATGAGAGGATAGGTGATCACCCACGTGACTACTATATATATATATGTATGTATGTATGTATATATATATATATATATAAATATATAGTTCATTACCCGTCAATTAATGTATTGTACACGCTATTAAAAATAAATTGTTTTAGAAATAATAACTAACTTAATGGTTATATAATAATAAAAGGTGTTTTCAAAACTCTACATATAAAAACAAATTTTTGTTTACTATCTATCCCTGTATACTTTATACTGCAAGAAGTCATTGATCTATTATATTAAAAATAAATAATGTAACATATTTTAAAGGTATCACATTGTAGCATTCGCTCTGTGTTGTTGGCCACTACGACCTGAATCGGTAGGAATTTAGAATTTTTAAAAAGCCAATTTCGAAATTCAAATTGGCGATCGAATTTGATTTTAAACTTGCAAGCATTATTCTGGTCTTAGTGGCCGGAAGTACAAAGTATTCTTAAATGAACGCTACATTACCCGTCATGGATTGTAGTCGTAGTAACAAGGAATACGGAACGCGAAAGTTAAAACATTACATACAGTTATTAAAAGTAGATATGAAAGCTTTTGAACTACTTACTGATCGATAAGCTATGCATTTATTCCTTTAAACCTTTTGCACCCTTCCATCATCCTGTATATTGGTAATCTTAATATCTATGTAATATTTTTGGACGCAAATACAATATATATAACATGAGATGGAATTTAATGAAAGTATTTTAACAATTTAGTCATGCAGTTTAGGTAAAAATTACTTCGTAACTAAATCAGTTTCGAACTTTATATATATGTTATTATTATTGAACAACAGTACATATATTTAATCATATGAATAAATGTGCCCAGCGGTAGAGGACTTGCGATAGTAGGTCGCTGGTTCAATTCTCGGGATAAAATCTTGTATAATTTACACATTGTGCATTAAATTTATAGGATTGGCTGGTAACAACATCCTCTGCATACCATAATACCACACTTAGATCAGATATACCCAGTGGAAGTCTATGAGCTGATACAACCCCGACATATATTTCACGTACTGAATGAAAATAAATTTAATTTTAAATTTTACAGATGTATAATGACAACTTCATGAGATTAAATTTATTTAAACTTTACATATGTATTTTAATTTTTAAATGCAATTACGTATTACATATAGTACAGTACCCGCTGATAGATATGGCACATCGACCTCTTGAAAGAGACAATCGGTTAATTTCGGCTTCGTAGAGCGTTATCTCTGTCGCACGAAATACAAAAACTGACAAAACATCACATAGGTAGTGTGAGACAGAGATAGTGCTCTATGAAGCCGAAATTAGCCGATTGTATCTTTCAAGAGGTCGATGTGCCATATCTATCAGCGGGTACTGTAAATGTATGAAATTTAAATTGGTTTAAATTATTTTATGTTTGTAAACAATTTATAGTTTAAGTACTTGTTTTATGAAAGTAAAATCATGTAAGGCTTCACGGTTAAATATAAGAGGTTAAATTAAGTAAAAGATATATAGTGGTTTGAAGTAAAAACCAATTTTATAAATAGATAAAGCAGTAACAAAGTAAAAACGAGTGAGTGAAATGAATAAAAGTGTTTCAAGTACGAAAATTGGCTGAGAATCGACGGTTGCCATTGGCTTTGTGTGAACAGTCTCTACAAAGGCTAAGCTCACGGTCGATAAAGGCTATCATGATATTTTCATTGTTTTAGACACTCTGCGTTTAGTGGAAGCTTCGAGAAATATTTATATACTTTTATAACCATTCGACGGTTGCTTTGATTTACTAAATACTTTTAAATATTGTATTTATATTTCATTTCATATTTTTTTATATGGTAAGCTTTTTATTTACTTTATTGAAGATAGTAACAAAAGGCAGTAAGGAAATACAAACTTAGAAGCTTGGAAATATAAAATTAGTTACAGTTGTTACCTTATAACTATCTTACTGAGAACATATAATGATTTATAGTCAAATAATGAAAGCTTTGGAAGGTATATAAAATATCAAAATAAATGTTATCTTAAAAAAAGTCAAATATAAGATTTTAAGAATAATTTATTATCATCGTCATAATTTCAGCTGTAAAACGCCCACTGCTGGAGAAATAGGTTTTTTATATATTGACAATAGAACCTGTTTTAACTCTGTATACATTATATATTGTCATTTAAAACTCTCAGGCATTAGAAAGGCAAGTATTTTTTCTACGTTGGTAGGACTGTCTATAACATTTGCCAAGCGTCTGTTTGTCAAAACTGAGAATATCATTTGGCTCAGTGCAAACCATGTTGAAGGATGTTTTATGTCTAAAAGGCTTTTTGGTTCTTTTGGGTTTTTTGCCAAAAATTCGACTCATATCGTTCCGCAACCAATAACTCGAAAGGATAATGCGCGGACACCATTTCGATACAATTGTGAAGATGAAAACTAAATCGAAGATGTTTTTAAGGCTATACCAGATAACATTGACTAACTGACTGACTGGAAAACGCGTTGGAAAAAGTGAGTTTTCTATTGACGGGGATCTCTTTGGAGGTAATGAAATTGATTTAGAAGAATAAATTACTAATTAATACTTCATTAAGAAGTTCATCATACCTTTTGTTTAGATGCTTTTTCATAGTTATTTTTATTCATACTTTGCAAGTGCAAAACATGTTACTAAATTTATGATTAATAACAATTCTGTATTCTTTAATACGTGAAACACTTTTAAAACAATTTAACATAATAAAAATGAGGTCATAGTAAAAGGAAACTTATCTTTGTAGTCAGAACATAACAAATTATTAATAGAATTTATTAATGACAGTCTCTAGTATTGTGAATTAACAAAGCAACGACATGAAAGAAAATCGTTACGAAGCCAAATACAATAACCTACAAAACAATCGTGTTGGCAAGTGTGTTGGAACAAAATATTTTTTTCAAACTTTTGACGATACTACAAAGGGATGATTTAAAATCGTAGTGTCCACTTCACTGTGCTTTATTTCGAGTTATTTCAGAACGTTACTTTTTTTCATGCCTGAAACATCTTGAAACCTTTGTGAAATATATCAAAGGTTGTTTCAGTGTCTTTTTTTTAAATTATACGCATATTGTCGATTGTTGTTATAAATAATATAATATTGTGGTCAAAAAGTAAGGTTAATTTGTTAATAAAATGTAAAATATTTATTAATTCTTTAAATTTTACAGCCTTCAAAGTGATCTCCGTCCGATAAAAGGCAATGTTTCCAGCGCTTATTCCTGTCCTCCAAATAGTCTTTTCTCATTATAACCTATAACATCTTCTTTGATTCGGTTTTTCTATCCTCAATCGTGTCAACGGCGTTCTATTATTGGCCTTTTCAGTTTTCTGAATAGCCAGAAGTCACATGGCGCTAAATTAGGCGAATGCAATCGTTGCTGAACGATATGAGTCAAGTTTTTAAAATAGTCGCGAAGAACTAATGTAGTGCTACATTGACCAATCAAGTTTCGACGCTTTTAAGACACATAATGTCGTTTGAAATAGTTTTGAGCTGGGCCGAATGATGTTACAACTTTTGAAAAACAGACGCTTGGCAAAAGTAACAGACTGTCTTCCTCACCTAGGAAAGAAAAAATACTTGCATTCCTTTTTAATCTTAGTACATATACCCAAAGACCACATAAATGAACGTGTACTTTGTATATGTTGGTAAATTGGTAACAATTTAACAATTCCACCGCTTTAAAAGGATTTTAAACGAGTTTTTTTTTTTAATAAACTTTATAAATTTACATAATGATTATGTATATATTCAATTAGTAATTGCATCTAATTCAATTCAATCATTGCAGAGTTAGGTTTCACCGATTGACAGGTGAGAATCAATCAAAATTGACGATTCCGATTTCGAAATTTCACCGGTGTTACGAAACTGCATTTTAGATTTACAACTCAATATCCGGTGCTACGAGTGCAACACGATCGCCTTTTGCTACGTTTGTCGCACGTGCTACATTTGCTACGGTGCTACGCGTGCTACGACACTAACATTTTACGTAGCATGTTAATATGCTACGGTACAAATATGAACAGCTATAAAAGCGATTTGCGAAATTCACAAAGGTTTCTATCGACATTAAAAAAACTTGTAGTAGTGAAACTTTGTTGAAATAGGTTGCGTGTTGGAAATTATATATTATATTCTACATTTGATTTAAGGTACATTTGATTAAAAGGTAAGCCTCGATTGTGAAAGCAATTTGTAAGTTTAAATGGACGTTGTAAATTATGAATAATAATAGGTTTAATGATTTGAAACGAGCCTTTGTTTTGTTCATGCCGTATATACTTGTCAACATTCAATTGTAAAATATTTTTGTAAACAAAATATATACAAGAACGTCAGTATTTTTTCTGTATATTTTCTGATTCTTATACCTTTCTGTAGACTCCCATCGCCTAGTGATTTATTATAATACAGTATGAAAGATTATTTTACCTTTAATATTATATATAGTGAACTACTAAAACCCGTATGAGTTTGCGTTGGGCTGATATATCAGGTCCATATATAATTTCCATGTTACAATGTTAGCTACCGTACTCCTCCGAAACGGCTTGACCGATTTTATTAATTAAATTTTATGTATGTATTCAGTAGGTCTGAGAATCGGCTACTGTCTATTTTCCATACCCATAAGTGATAAGGGTTGTTCACCCTTAATTTTTTTTTAATTTATTCACGAAATTTTTTGTTTTTATTTTTTAATGATACAGCATATAAACATACATACAACCCTAAATTATTACCTTAAAACATTATTTTTTCGCAAAACAACGTTTGCGGGATCAGCTAGTATATATATATATATATATATATATATATATATGTAAATATATATATATATATAAAGGGTTATAAAATAATCGCCTCGCTTTCTTAAGTTTGCGATTAGTGTGGTATTATGTTAAGCAAAGGACGCTGCTGCCCAATTAATGCACAACGTATAGATTATATAAGATTGTACCTCGGGAATCGAACTTGTGGCCGACTAGCAAGCATAAGTCCTCTACCGCCGCGCTACTGTTTTTCACTTATGTCACGAGCTTCCAAATGAGCTTCAGATGCTAAATTTATACCGCATTATAGCAAAGGGTGCCTTGAAATACCACTTGTGCATGCAGATGGGCCACTGTTCGTTTCTGCAACTAATATGTTCCCGCGTTCGATGTTGCTCACTTATAATTATATGAACCTTCTATTTCCAGACGACTGTAAATTCATTTATTCTTCTTTTTTTACTTCGAATTATTATAGTTGATTATTTGTGCGTTGGTTAAATAGATAATGGATAAGTCTTGTGTTTATGCAATATATTACCTTATTCCTACCAGGTAATACTAAATTGATAATGTAAATAAATACATTTAAAAAACTTTTAAGTTAAACGGTTTTTTGATACCCATATTGTGGTGGTTGTGAAAAAATATGTTAGGTACATATTGTAACGGCGTCCATCTTGAATTTTAAATTTTGATATAATCATCGTGTTTTACTAGTGTAGCCCTTTCATTTGATACCCATATTGAGGGGGTTAAGGAAAAATATGTAATCCGCCATTTTGTATCTGCGGCCAACTTAGATTTATAATGTTATTGATTTTATTATATTGTATTGTCATCTAAATTAAATCTGACAACGGGAAGGTGCTTAAATTTCAATTTCTAATTTTGTCCCCAATAAATAAACAACGTTTAAAAAATGTCGCAGAAGAGTTCTCCTTAACAATCTGTCTCTTTCTATTCTTCTTCATGTTCTTTTATAATGTCATCGTCTTGTCTAATATACGCTGTCTTCCTTTTTCTTTCTTTATATCTGGGACATCATTCCCTCACTTCTTTAATACTTTCATCTGTCGGACTTCTAAATAGATGTCACTGTTCATTTCTATTATTTCATTCGATATTTTATATAAAAATATTAGTACATTTTCTTATTGTTAATCGAATTTTATCTTTTAGACTTAACTAGACCTAGATATATATTTATTTTAATTATAATTATAATTCTGATAGTAATTTAAATAATAATATAGATCACAATTGTATCACAAATATGGAAAGCTTATCGAAATAAAAACAATGTATTTTTTATTACTTGATTTTATATTTAGTATACTTCTGTTTATTCTATGTTGACAAGTTTCTAATGATTGGCTATGTAACTCGTTTAATGTTCAAAAACCAGACAACTAAGTAAATTAACAAGATATACATGGAATCGAAAAGACATTGAACCCTAGAAGAGGTCATAAAAACTGACGCATATAAAAGAAAAAGGAAAAATATTTAATTTATTGTTTCTATCAAGTATGAACTTTGGATTTGTTTATTATATATTATTAAATGAGCACATGAGATTTTTACTGTTTATATTCGGTCGCGTTAAAATTTGATACTTCGTAGCGCCATCTACCAACAATAATTAACAATAAACTCAATGGTGCTCTGAATTGATTTTTTTTTCGTTTTTATTAATAAAAATTCTTTTCTTCAAAATTAAATCTATTCATTTCCAAAGATCTTAATTGTGAAGATACGCTGGAATTGAGTTATATGCCTTTTGGCAGAGATAATTCTTGAATAATACATCAAATTACTTTGACAGATTGCTAGTTTTGATGTCGAACAAAGTTATCGATGATTCGAAGAATGGTAATTTGTTAATATTAATGAAATCCATCTTTTTGGCTTTGATGTATTCTTATAAGAACTAAATATCCTTTTTATTCGTTGACGTGCATTTCAAGGCGCAGGCTTCATCCAAATCCAAAAAAAAATCCTTAAAAACCTTAACTATGTCGTCAACGTCGTGCCTACCTACTCGCTCCTCGAGAACCTTTCGTCCTTAAAGCGCCTGTGTGTAATACGACCGGACGCGCAACGTATTTTATGAACAATTTTCAATTAGATGAACTATATTGATTTGTTGTATGAGAATTCGGAGGTATTACAAGGTATGAATCAAATTGTCGTGCAAGCGCTGCACAATCGTGTACAGGGATTCTCGATGACGTCATCACGTACATATCCGGCTGAAGGCTAACGTGATCGGAGGCTTATAGAGCCAATCGATTAGCTTGTACGAAGGCGGGGACCCATGTTATCGACTTGTCTGTTTCGACCAGCGATAAGCGCCAGATTAATAGCACCACCGTTATTATAGCTATGCTATATATTTTGTTAATATATTTAGAGTGCTATTGATGCTATTTATAGCATTCGAATTGTAACGGTATTTTCTTTTAAATTATTATAAAATTTTGTTTGTAATTTTATATATTGACTAGCTGATCCCGCAAACGTTGTTTTGCAAAAAAAATTAAAGTTTTCAATTAACAAATGTAAGATAAGGGTTGATCGTAGAGGGGTGAAAATTTAGGTTTGTATGTATTTTTGTATGCTGTATCATAATAAAATAAAAACCAAAAAAATTGTCTAAAAAATTAAAAATAAAATTTAGGGGTGGAACACCCTTATCACTTAGGGGTATGGAAAATAGATAGTAGCCGATTCTCAGACATACTGAATACGCATGTAAAATTTGGTAAAAATCGGTCAAGCCGTTTCGGAGGAGTTCAAGTTCGAACACCGTGACACGAGAATTTTATATATTAGATGGAAATAGTTTAGATTTGTAAAAAAATAATCATTACTGTTTATCTTTACAGTAACTTTACAGGCCTGTTTCACAGATATCTGTGTGCTTATGTAAGCTTTCCGTCAGTCTTTCAATAGAAAGAAATCTTTATTCAACTTACTATAGGTTACATTTCTTTTTGACGGTCAAATTGAATCAACGATACGTTCTTATAATAAAAGCAGCACATGTGAGAGGAATTGGAAGAAGAATGTCAGCGAGACTATATATATAATACAGTGATCAAAAAGTAAGGTGAAATTGGTTGTAAAATGTAAATTATTTATTTATTCTTCGAAATCAATTTCATTCCCTTGCTAGCAATACTCGACCGATAATTTTTTTGTTAACGCTTTTTCTAGTCATTGAAACAGTTGGAAGAGTATTATTCCGGTATAAACTTCCGAATCATGTTTGATGCGGTTTTTATCTTCTCAATTGTGTCAAAACGGCGTCCCCGCATTGGCCTTTGTTTGCTGAATAGCCAGAAGTAGCATGAAATTAAATCAGGTGAATACGGTGGTTGCGAAACGATGTGAGTCGAGTTTTTGACGCGAATGTTATTGACAGTCTTACCGATCTAGGAAAAAAATATTTACCTGCCTTCGTTATGACAGGGAATTTAATTTTTTTAATTTGGCCTTATTTATATATATATATATATATATATATATATATATATATATATATATATATATATATATATATATATTTTAATTTCGGCTAACAGCGCAACAGAGTCTTCGAAAGTTCAAGTGACAACTACGGTATCCATATTTATACACCTCGTAGACATACAAACATTCGTAGCTGGTAACATTCAAATTTTAACAATCAAATGGCTTCAAAATAGTGTAAACCATTGATTCTCAAAGTGGTCTATATCGATCCCTAGGGATCTATGACAACCTGCAAGGGGTCTACGTCAGCGAAAAAAAATTATTATATATGTTTAATAAAATTGTGTAAGTTGTAGGATGTTGGTATTCGCTTTGTGGTCGCAATACATTTTGAACATACACTAAACTTCACTACAGTTAGAAATTTACAAGAAAATTAATATCAGGTAAGTAGAGGGTCTACTCAACACGGAAAAACATGGCGAGGGGTCTAAGACACAAAAAAGTTTGGGGAACTCTGAATTATACTAAAAAATACGTCTTAAAATAATTAATTGTATTAATCATAAATGACAAGATCCAATGTAGAAACAAAATCACGGACGTGTATAAAAGAATTGTTCGACAATTTGATATAAATTATTTCCATGTAAGTCGACCTTGAAGCTATGTATCATAGTAAAGGAAGGTCAATGCAGACTAACCTCATTTACTCTGCGAAATATGTCAGATTAATTTCACGTTGTCAGATTATAAAAGATTTATTAGGTACAATAATAAGTATTTTTGTTTCGCGTAACAGCAAATTTATATTTATAACAATTTAATAAGTTATTTATTTCGGGAAGCTGTTTCAAGATGACATTCTTTGATGAATTTGCGTTAAAAATGTTTACTTATTTTTTCAAGAAATAGCCTAAGGAGTAATCCTTACATTAGCTACCCTCCAGTATGAGTCCCATCAAAATCGTTCCAGCTCTTTCAGAAATTATTCGAAACAGACAGACCAACAGTCATAATGATAAAATAATATAATAAAAAGCGATTATTTTACTATTATAAACAGATACTCCAATTTTATTTATTCAGAAACCAACTCAGATGGGCAGCGTTCAGAAAGATCCCAAACCTTTTCAACTCCAAAATACCGCAATTTCTGTAGATAAAAGTCTTTGATCAATGTTATTTACGGTGATGATATACGGATCTTAGACGTGGTCTTGGACTGTCACCCAGAGAGCAATGGAGAGGGCTATGCTTGAAGATTCGCTGGAAAATAGAATTAAAAATTAGAAATTCAGTAGAGGAACCAAGACCACCGATATAGCTCAAAGATTTTCACGTTTGAAATGGCAGTGGGCGAAGTATAGCAACCATTGGAGTTGAAAGGTTTTAGGGTGGCAACTACAAACCGGTAAACGCGACGAGAGTAGGCACCTAACAAGGTAGATCGACGATATAGTTTATAATGTCATTATGGCGATCTTTGGGTGAGTTTTATGCCCAACAGTGGACGTCTATGATGACATGAGGTCTTTCTTAAGCGAGGTCAAACAGCTGCCAAATGAAAGTGATTTCGGTTCTTTTAGATGATGTATTTCTTGAGTCCGCTATATCGCATCACTTGTAATATGCATATTATAATACCAGGGTTTCAAATGTGATATGTTCCGAGGAGATCCTAAAGAAAACTCTATCGCTTTTTTTTAGTATTTTATAAAAATAAATCAATATTGTAGTTAGAGAAAATTATTTCTAAAAAAAATGGTCATTTAAAAATCACTAATAGATTCAGGCGTTATCTTGCGGAAGTCCATCCTAACTAAGAAAAGGCACTATGCAGTAGCGGAAGTAGCTATATATTAGTCCCTTTCTCAATTTAAAAATCACTAGTAGAATTTTTACGAGATATTGTTTTAAAAAGTAAAATTCTGTTTTTAAATTTATTTCATGATATTTATTCAGATTGCAATAGAAATGGCATATTGGATATCAATGGTGAAGATGTATCCAGTTGTGGGGCGTTCTGTTTGAAATGAATAATGAGTCATAGCTTTAAACATGAAAGACCGCCATGTTTGATTGTGACAGTTGAATATTTAAATATAAATAAAAAAATAAGTGTAATTATCTTGAATCTTTTCGCAAGTCGCTTTCTTAAATTAAATTCACTCAACTACATTTTTAACAAGTTTTTATTTACATTCAACTGTATATTCACTTTCGTTATCAACAACCTTTTGTCATCTAGTATACAAATCAATGCCGGAGCGGTGAAAATCAATCGGTTTTTCAGTGAAATATGTCGACAGAAGCGACATTACTTTCCATAATTATAATTCTTAAATTATTTAAATAATAATATGGATCACAATTGTATCACAAAAAATTGGGAAACTTACTGAAATAAAAACAATGTATTTTTTATTGTTTGATTTTATATTTAGAGTACTTCTCTTTATTATATGTCGAAATCAATGCCGGAGCTGTGAAAATCATTCTGTTTTTGTGAAATATGTCGAAAAAAGCGTCATTACTTTCTGCTACCTCTAACATATTGAAATGGATATTTAAAAAAAATGTTTTTAAAAAATATGCCTCCTTGTTTTTACATCCAATATTCATGTTTCGCACGGATCAAAGGTAGAGAAATGTAGTAAAATTTATGCGATATAAAAAGGATATCACCTATGCCTGTAAAAGGTTCCCAATTTGCCACGATTCCTATCACGCGTCGCCATCCTTTGTGGTCGACCAGTGTGACGTCATTCATGAAATCCAATATCCTCACCTTGGTACGCGTTTAGGGGAACGATGGCAAATATAATATTTTTCGCCCGGAGATTGTGAACACGTATGGATTTACAAGGTTACATTTTAACGTATTCATATTTTCATCTCTGTTTCGTCACTACATTCCGTAAAAACTTAATGGCATATTACATTCGTAATTGTAAAAATAATCAAACATAGATCTTTATAAGTTGATTTCATTACTTGTTCATATAGTCCTGGTATGTTTAACCCTTAAATGCATGACTTTTATTTATACTTTTAAAAAAATATATTTATATTGCAGATAAGTACACTAAAATGCAGGGCAAAAAAAAAATAAAATGTATAAAATATTTTTTAAACTTACTTTTTGAAAAAACCTTATGTTGCATGTATATAACACTATTTATTTACTCTCTCATTTTACGTTTAAGTGGTATGTTGCAGTTCTACATCATTATGCATTTAAGGGTTAAAACGCCTACTACTTATCAAGTGAACCAACCAATCTGTAATCGAACCTATAAAACCAGGATCCCCACCATATGCTTCAAGCGGATTCCATGTTAATTCGACTACACAGCTTGGAGGCAACTAGATAGTCTAGAAAAGCAGTTTGATACAAGTACAATAGAGTCATCATATTCATTGCAACCATAGGATTCCCACTGCTGTACATAGATCCCACTCATAAATTCTAATAAAACCGGTTAATTTTTTTTCCATATTTTTGGTCGGATGCCCAGCGCTGCGCTTCCGTGTCCACCGCCAGCGACCATCTGTACATAATGAACAATATAGTTAAAGTTGAAAGTGCTCATTCATATAAGTGAACGCTCAGAAACGATGATCGACTATACATTTATAAAAGGTTAAGTAGAAGAAATTTTAATTTTATTTAAAGTTTAAAAAATTATATGTAAAATTATATCATTAATTTCCTTTTTTTTGAGAATTTTTCAAAATCAAAGTAAGCTAAGTTACTCCTTATTATATCAGCTACCTACCAGTATAAGTCCCGTCAAAATCGGTCAAGACATTTCAGGGATTTGCCGAAACAAACAGACAGACGAAAATTGTTTTTAAAAATGGTATATGTACCGTATATATGTATATATTTACACACATATGTATATATATGTGTGTGTATATATATATATATAGTAAAAAGCGTTTATATTAATATTACAAACAGATATTCCCATTTTATTTATTTGTATATATTGTTCTATAACACACTCAGAAATGTCGACCGAGTATTTACATTTATATTTTTGCTTTGAATATTATTACAGACGGTACATTAAATATTTATTATTTATAATAACTAAATATTTTATGAATGTTAAATTTATTATACCATTTATTGTACACTCAATGTAGTTCATACTCGAAATATGAAACGATGTTTGTTTTTTTATTTTGACAAACAAAACAATTTATTACATTATCCATAATAATTAAATATATGCATTTACGTGATTGTGATGACTCAGCGTGTAGACACTTGGTTGAGTGTTCATTTGTATAAATGTCAATGTAGATTAATGTAAAATATAATATATGTAGAATAAAATAATATTATAGGTAGTAAATAATAATATAAGTATAATAAATCTAACATCTAAAATTCTCGTGTCACGGTGTTCGAACTTGAACTCCTCCGAAACGGCTTGACCGATTTTTACCAAATTTTATATCCGTATTCAGCAGGTCTGAGAATCGGCTACTATCTATTTTCCATATCCCTAAGTGATAAGGGTGGTCCACTCCTAAATTTTATTTTTAATTTTTTAGACAATTTTTTTGGTTTTTATTTTATTATGATACAGCATATAAAAATACATACAAACCTAAATTTTCACCCCTCTACGATCAACATATATCTTACATTTGTTAATTAAAAACTTTATTTTTTTTTGCAGAACAACGTTTGCGGGATCAGCTAGTAATAATATAAGTAGGAAAAACAATATAAGTAGAAAATATAAGCAGAATATTAAAAAATTAGATTAATGAAAATAATATAACAGAATAATACATGAAACTTTTTAACAATTATGGTATTTATATAACTTTGCAAATGCAAACTACAAGTGCACACTCGTGCCGATCGACTGGTTATATTTTTTTCAAAAGGTTAAATAAATACAATGGGTCAGACTTTGCGTTAATTAAAAACTATTAAAGGGGAAATGCTGTTTTGTGTGACAAAACGGGGTCAACGCCGCTCCGGGCCCACTCCGCGCGGCCTTGCGTGTGACGTAAGCCGAGTCTGCGTACATACTAATTGAATTTTCAGCTTTTCAAATGTTTTAATTAACCCACATAACTTGGATTTGTTTTATTTCAACATGTCTGTACACACACTGCTATATATCGTCTATTATTACTGCAAATATTTATGTAGAAGTAATATATACCTTAAGAAAAGTCTTTTTTTTATAAACGGTTTTATTTAGTTCGACCCGTACGAAATTTGTTTGTTTATTTATTTGTGTCAAAATTAGAAATTAAAAATTAAATTCACTGTTGTCAGATTGATCTGAAATTTGGTACACACATTTAATTCAGATGACAATACAATATAATAAAATCAATAACATTATAAATCTAAGATGGCCGCTGATACAAAATGGCGCATTACATATTTTTCTTTAACCCCCTCAATATGCGTATCAAATGAAAGGGCTACACTAGTAAAACACGATGATTATGTCAAAATTTAAAATTCAAGATGGACGCTGTTCCAATATGGCGGACTAAGTACATATTTTTCCACAACCACCACAATATGGGTATCAAATAAAACCGTTAAAAAACCGTTTAACTTAAAAGTTTTTTTCCGATTTTTTTTTATTATTAGCAACGTAACAATCTTTTCGCTCTATATTTCTCGTGACATTACATCGAAGTAATTAATAAATAAAAAATTCGAAATAATTTAACCTTTAATAAACATATATGTGGTAGAAAAATGGTTTCGGTAACATTAAGATAGAAGGATATAAGAGTTGACATTGACAGGAGATGTCAGAGCTGTCAGGTTTGCGAAGTACGAATGTACATACAAGTGTCTTCGTTTAAATCAAATGTTTTCACTACATACCCACACATATATAATCATATCTTTCTCATCTTATTAACGGAAACCCTAACATAACATATACTATATATCTACATGCAAATATATAAATACAGGCTGATTAGTAATATGTGAAAAAGCCTTAAAAGCGTACATATGCTGACAGTTTATGTATGATGTAGTAATTAATCAAAAAGTTTCTGGACATATAACAAGCTTCGAATAAACACTTTGTTAAGTTCTATAGAAAATCTACGGAAAAGTCCTATTTTATGGTTTAAATGACAATTTAAAACAAACATTAAATAATTAGAGATATGAAATATTTTTATAATTATAAACATGTCTAATTTTTTATATTACAAAAGAGACATACCATATAAACACATATATAACTTTCAAAGTCAAAGAAACATTTATTTATTTTAACAATATTTCAACTTTTTAATTATCATAAGTAGTTAAATACTAATTATTGCATATATTATTCTAAAAGTTACTGGCCAGTAGCATATTGGCGTTCTATAATTGAAAAAAAAAATGTAACATATTTCAGAGTGATCGAAAATAGGTGTAAGATATTAAACCTTTTTGCTAAGAAATGAGATATAAATTAATAACTAAAACTGGTGTAAAATCATTTAAAAAAGAACTTAAACTTTTGAAATTCGAATGTTGTAAGAGCGTCAAGTTAAGACTGTAGTCGGCAGCTAGATGTCGCTGCAGTAGAACCGCAATTTCCTGCAGACCGGGCAACGTCACACTGATTTCCTGTTTCCACGGACAAAGCTCCGTCATAACTGTTATCTTTTACTAACTGCCTGATGAAATATTACTGCATTTGAACGCTAGTCAATATTTGAATAGTTATAATGCTAAAACTTAACTTCTTAAAATCAAAAATATTCTTTTTTCGAATATGCTGTAACATGCTTTTTCGAATAATCAATCAACATAAAATGTCAGTATTGTTGTACCTATAAGCTACCACTGGCAAACTGTAAGAGAATGGGAACATATAAGTTGTTATTTTAAACACTTTTTATACATTTTATGTATAATGGCGAATTTAACACTAAAGGCTTTCTTTACCAGTTAACCGCTAGGCGGTGCAGAGATAAAATAATAAAAGTAAGAAAAGTTCCAATATTTAGCCACTTCCGCACATGCAGTGGTAGTCGTGCAACAAAGTGCACCGCCCGCCAGCCCGCTGATAAATGCGCATGCGGCAAACAATGCGAATTACACAACTGCAACCATAAAATCACTCAACACGTGTTTCACCCCTCCACGGGGCATCTTCAGGAGTTATGTTACACCGATTAGTGCCATACACAGAGTGAGTTTAATAAAAGAAGATGAAAATGGTTAATATCATAAAAGACATAAAAATAAAATAAAAAAGTATGATCGAATTGATAAGGAAAATAATTACATATAGCACTATGGTTGCTACATGATAGATATAATTATATACTAATATATCACAAAACATATTATAGTGACTGGAAATTTATGTCAGTAAGAAAAAGACCAATATTTAGTCACTTCCGCACATGCAGTGGTAATCGTGCAAGAAAGTGCACCGCCCGCCAGCCCGCTGATAAATGCGCACGCGGCAAACAATGCGAATTACACAACTGCAACCGTTAAATCACTCAACACGTGTTTCATCCCTCCACGGGGCATCTTCAGAAGTTATGTTAGACCGATTAGTGCCAAACACAGAGTGAGTTTAATAAAAGTAGGTAACTCTGGTTAATATCATAAAATATTTAAAATAAAATAAAAATGTATGGTCGAATTGATAAGAAAAATAATCACATAAAGCACTATGGTTGCTTCATGATATAATTATATACTAATATATCACAAAATATATTAGAGATACTGGAAATTAATATCAGTAAGAAAAAGACCAATATTTAGCCACTTCCGCACATGCAGTGGTAGTCGTGCAACAAAGTGCACCGCCCGCCAGCCCGCTGATAAATGCGCACGCGGCAAACAATGCGAATTACACAACTGCAACCGTTAAATCACTCAACACGTGTTTCATCCCTCCACGGGGCATCTTCAGAAGTTATGTTAGACCGATTAGTGCCAAACACAGAGTGAGTTTAATAAAAGTAGGTAACTCTGGTTAATATCATAAAATATTTAAAATAAAATAAAAATGTATGGTCGAATTGATAAGAAAAATAATCACATAAAGCACTATGGTTGCTTCATGATATAATTATATACTAATATATCACAAAATATATTAGAGATACTGGAAATTAATATCAGTAAGAAAAAGACCAATATTTAGCCACTTACGCACATGCAGTGGTAGTCGTGCAACAAAGTGCACCGCCCGCTAGACCGCTGATAAATGCGTAAGCGGCAAGCAATGCGAATTTACACAACTGCCACCGTAAAATCACTCAACACGTGTTTCATCTCTCCACGGGGCATCCTCAGGAGCTATGTATGCTACACCGATCAGTGCCAAACACAGAGTCATCTGTCTCACAGTCAAATAGCGGCATTATCAGCGGGCTGGCTGGCGGTGCAATTTGTTGCTCGACTACCACTGCATGTGCGGAAGTGGCTAAATATTGGTGTTTTTTTTACTAAGGATGGACTTCCGCAAGGTAACGCCTGATTCCATTAAATAAGGAAATTAATGTCGTTTCTGTCGAAACATTTTATAGAAAAACCGATTGATTTTTATCGCTACATCATTGATTTGTATACTAGATGGCAAAAAGTTGTTGATATTGAACGTGAATATATTGTTGATTATAAATAAAAACTTATTAAAAATGCAGTCGTGTGAATTTAACTTAAGAAAGCAACACTACTTTCCGATCCCCCTAATAAGTGTCCTTGCTCCAAACATGATAGCGGAAGGTTGTAGAGTAACATATTAAAAAAAAGAAGTGAGATGATAGATTATTTCAGTTTCGTCGATAAACAAATCATTATCGATATGAAAGATCTTTTCTCCAATTACTGTCACTTGAGCAAGACTTCTTTTATCTTATCCCCTTGTTTAGTTATTCCTTTTAATTATTTATGTATTTTTATTTGAAACTGTAAAATAAATAAAGCGTAAGAAAAACGCAATTACATTTGCGCCGCTCCGAGCTGAATATATATCTTAAATTGCTTCGTATTATAGAAATTGCCTTCGCATTCATCAAAGTTTCGAGTAACCAGTTTTATTGCTTATAGAAATCGACCTTTTTTATGACTTCTCAAAGGCAAGAGCTTCGGAATTACAGTGCGTGGATTTTTATTACAAACAGAAATTACTTTACATTAGAACGTGTATTTTTCTTTTCACAGCTTGAAAGTGTAACTCAATGAAATGAGATTTATTAATTCTTTTCAAGTTAATACAGATATTTCTGACCCCGTATCCATTACCTTTGCTGTTTCTGAACTTTGTCTTTGGTCAAGCTAGTCCAATATTTGTTTTTTTTTTAATTCCCGCTTGTCATTATTCCAACGTCTTCGAACGAATCATGTACGTGGATGATCCTTTCTGACTGCTTTTTCGTTTCCTTTCCAAATTTTAAGACTCTAGTGGTCATCATTTATATCTGATATGCCCTGTCCACTACCTATTAAACTAAGTAAGAAAAGGACCAATATTTAGCCACTTCCGCACATGCAGCGGCAATCGTGCAATAAAGTGCACCGCCCGCCAGCCCGCTGACAATGCGTATGCGGCAAACAATGCGAATCACACAACCGCCACCGCCAAATTACTCGACACGTGTTTCACCCCTCCACGGGGCATCTTCAGTAGTTATGTTACACCGATTAGTGCCAAACACAGAGTCACTAGAAGTGGCTAAATATTGGTCCTTTTCTTACTTAGGATGGACTTCCGAGAGGTAACGCCTGATTCCTTTAAACCTATTAAACTTGCTAGAGATGCAGGTCGCTTTTGGTCGGTCCTATTGTAAATATATAGATCACCATGACTTTTTATACCTATTTTTGATACTAGTCTCAAATTCCATCCTATTTGATGAACTCAAGTAGGCATTTACATGCACTTTTAAATCGTCTATTATTTTAACATTATAAGTAGTAAGCTACCAACGGCTCAGAACGCTGATATGCTGAGAAAAACCGGCAAGAAACTCAACAGTTGCTCTTTTAAATGTAATTCATCAATTTTTTACGAGCACGTTATGTGCGTTCAATCAACTAAAAAGGCTTTGATGCTACTATAAGATTTATTTAATAATAAACTTTTAATTTAGCTTTAAAAATAATAAACGGAAGAACAAAGTCTACACAGAGTATAAACAGTATAAATATTTCAGCTACATAAAACGTTACGTGTAAATTTAAAAATTCATTGTCCGAAATCCCCTTGCTATAAATTTCACTGTGATATTGATATGTAAAGATATCGCCTCACCTTGGTAGCGTGTTCTATTCATACGTTCGAAATGGGGTCGCATATCGCATTTTACATTTCACGAGCGCGTGGAATTTTAAATATATTGTAATATCGTCGTTTAGAATATCGGATATACGGGATGTTAGGTTATAAAATTCATCGAAAAGCATGAAAGCTTCTATATATTTTCAATCATACTGAATGAATTGTAATCGCCAACTACTTAGACCTTTACTTAGGGACAGGTAGTAAAAAAGACTATGTAGTTTATAAACACACACACACACACATATATATAAATATATATATATAGCTGATCCCGCAAACGTTGTTTTGCAAAAAAAATTTTTTTAGTTTTCAATTTAAAAATAAGGGTTGATCGTAGAGGGGTGAAAATTTAGGGTTGTATGTATTTTTGTATGTTGTATTATAAAAAAATAAAAACAAAAAATTTCGTCAAAAATATAAAAAAAAATTTTAAGGGTGAACAAACCTTATCACTTAGGGGTATGAAAAATAGATAGTAGCCGATTCTCAGACCTACTAAATACGCATATAAAATTTGGTAAAAATCGGTCAAGCCGTTTCAGAGGAGTTCAAGTTCGAACACCGTGACACGAGAATTTTATATATTAGATATATATATATATATATATATATATATATATATATATATATATATATATATATATATGTATATATGTATAACAGGGCTTCTTAACCTATGGGTCGCGTAGCAAAACTCTGGGGTGAACAGATTTTAATGTCAAATATTTATATATACCATTTTATAACATCACTAGATTTGGCGAAATACAGTGGACTTGCAGCGTCTAAACACGCGCATTTGTTGAACGGTTTAAGCTATCTCCACCGACAGTAGTAAACGATCGATGATCGCTATTATTATACTGTGGTAATTTAATACGAGTACTTACCACGCAACTAATTGAATATATTCGAGCGAATTAAGATGGTCAGAATTGTAATTTTAATTTTATATAGGTTAGGATAGATATATCTTCGTCTTTTCCCAGTAGGCGCCCACTGCAAGGAACATATCTTCCGCATAGCATCGCCACAATGACGGATCATGTGCCAGTCGACCAGTAGTGGTTGCCACTAGAGAATCTTCCAGCCCCAACAGCCATTGATCGCACGATCGATTACCATTTCAAAAATCATTCGAGCTGTACAATATACCTCCAATAAGAAAAGGACCAATATTTAGCCACTTCCGCACATGCAGTGGTAGTCGTGCAACAAAGTGCACCGCCCGCCAGCCCGCTTATAAATGCGTATGCGGCAAACAATGCGAATCACACAACCGCCGCCGCCAAATCACTCAACACGTGTTTCACCCCTCCACGGGGCATCTTCAGGAGTTATTCAAAGTGACTCTGTGTTTGGCACTAATCAGTGTAACATGTGCGGAAGTGGCTAAATATTGGTCCTTTCCTTACTTAGGATGGACTTCCGCAAGGTAACGCCTGATTCCATTAAATATTATACCTCCAGTCTTAACACATATAACAATCATCCTATATATAAGTTAATACGTAAATAGCCTCCAATGTAAAGAATATATGAATTCATTCCATTTTCGAATAATACGCGAATGCAATAAACCGAATAATTTAAAACGACACGTATTTCATCGCGTGCCAATATATGTAGTGTTGATAGCATTTCGCCGGCTAATACAAAGTACATTTACAAAGCCGTATGCGGTAAACCAAACAGGAAATGGTAATTTAGCGGCGGCTCTTCAATAATGCTTCATAATGAAGTTTGAAGACCATAGATGTAAAGGCTCACACGGTCTTGATATAAGAGCTTTACCTTGAGCTTTGAGACGAGACTGAATCTTTAAATATATGTACTGTGATTAAAACTTCGCAGAATTAAATGTGAATTGTTTATTTATTTTTCCAAATCAATATCATCCCTTTCAATGGAATACCTGTCCGATAATAGTGCAATGTTACAAATAGTCACACCGATTTAAATTATTTATATATATATATATATGATAAGAATACACATAAGAAACAAAAGTCACATAAGAAAATAATTTAAAATGCTAGATTAACATCTGCCTGTTTATTTTTTCAACCCTTTTACTTTTCTCTTTGGATTATACAGGTTTATTGGTTTTATATAAAAATGTTTTAAAGTGATGAATGTATAACTAGTTTGGTATCGATACAGATATACACACAATAGTAGCCTAGCGAAAAGTACAGATAATGACGATAATGACGATCCCATCATGCAAGACGAAGGAGAGAGAGAATGCTTCTGCTCAGCTACTGCAGGAAGGTGGTAATAAAAGCAATAGGTAAAAATAAAACGAATACTAAAATATAGAAATAAAAGGAATATAGTAGTAGCAAAAACAGTGTAATAAACAGTATAACATAATATGATAATTATAAAGAAAATATGTGTTAAATGTTTGAACATTAAATGTAATGTTGCAAAATAAATTAGTAAGGAAACCTAGAATGTAGTGGTTGAGGATGGATGTATGGCTAATGGAATGAAAGAGAAAGACTGGGAAAATTGTAGAATGAAAAAAACAGTACGACAGATAATATGATACATGAAAGAGAAGAATGATAATAATTAAAAATATGAATAAATTACTAGAAATAAAAAGTCCCTGTCCCACACGAGATAGGGGAACGAGAGGTCCCCAACAGCGGGGACCATATAAAAAAAATTCCAGTCTAATAAAACGCACTTTTTCGAAAGCTTTTTCCATCCTTGAAACAGTCAGAAACAGCTTTTTTCGGTATAGCCTACAAGACCTTCTTCGATTCGGTTTTTACATCCTCAATCATGACAAAGTATACTTCGCATTGGTCTTTTGAATTTGTTGAATAGCCAGAAGCTGTACGGAGTAATAGTTGCGAAACAATATCAGACAAGACTTCTTTTATTTTGGCACCGGTCGACGCGTTTAAGACCAAAACAACCTTCGTAAGAAATCGTTAAAAATTGAAGTTTTATAAGTGCCTGCTAGTTATAAATGAATAATCTAATTTTTTTGAAATTTAAATTCGAATTCAGCGACTTTTTTCGAACTTGGCTAAGTTGTGTGGTCTACCTGTTATTTGAATTAGTGTATAATTTTTTGTATTACCCACTATTTTATTGTAATTTTAATTGTGATTTTAATAATTGCTATATTTAATTATTTATACGTTCTTTGTTACAGACAAACCAGTAAATGCTTCGAAGGCGTTTCGAAGATCGGCAAAATGATGTTCTTATAGCATCGAACAGCCGAACATACCTTCAAAAGTGGCGGTGGAAGCGAAAAGATGTTTATTTTAATGATTCTTCATTTCATCACTCTACCAGTCATTACATGGAAACCAGTGAGAGGTGAGACGGTGATGGAGGACAAAGGCCAACCACTCATCAGCTCTAGAGTTGTAAGAACCAAGTACGGAGACATTCGAGGGTTTATTATGACACCAGAGTCGCGGTACTTGGAACCTGTAGAAGTATTCCGCGGTGTGCCTTATGCATCGCCGCCTGTGGGATCGCTCAGATTCATGCCACCGGTGTCAGGCGCGCAATGGTCAGGCGTGAAAATCGCAGAAGAATTCAGTCCAGTATGCCCCCAAGTGCTACCAGATATAAGAAACGAAACAGCCGTATTAAAAAGAATATCTAAAGGGAGATTGGAATATTTGAAGAGGATACTGCCCTTTTTGACTAATCAGTCCGAAGATTGTCTATATCTCAACATATATGCACCTGCTCAAGGTAATTTTAATCTTATTTTTTAAAGGTTTTATTTAGTTCGACCCGTACAGAATTTATTTGGGTCAAAATTAGAAATTGAAATTTAAACACCTTCCCGTTGTCAGATTGATCTGAAATTTGGTACACACATTTAATTTAGATGACAATACAATATAATAAAATCAATAACATTATAAATCTAAGATGGCCGCCGATACAAAATGGCGGATTACATATTTTTCCTTATCCCCCTCAATATGCGTATCAAATGAAAGGGCTACACTAGTTCCAATATGGCGGACTAGGTACATATTTTTCCACAACCACCACAATATGGGTATCAAGAAACCGTTTAACTTAAAAGTTTTTTAAATGTATTTGTGAGTTGTGAGTCAAATATTTTCCCACGCAGGCCGTTCGATTGTAGAATGATTGATCGTTGAATATAAGACGTGCTAACTCACTACCTATTTTTAAGAATAGTTAAGAAATATTAATGGAGCTGTGGTTACTTATGCTTTAATTCATGTTTCTTCTCTCTCTGTTTCTTTATCATTTATTAGGCAAGTGAGATGAAAGTCAGTTTGATGTTGTTATTTATTGTTATAATTATATACTTCGCCGTATTTATTATAAGTATATATTCTTCTAAATATATGTATGTATGTTTGTTATTACCCGTTCTTTGTACTTATACTGTGTTCATACTATGGTTGTCTGGAAGTAATTGCCTCGTGTGATGATACCACCCATTGTACTTTTTCTTTACTTTTATACAAAGTAAGAAAAGGACCAATATTTAGCCACTTCCGCACATGCAGTGGTAGTCGTGCAACAAAGTGCACCGCCCGCCAGCCCGCTGATAAATGCGTATGCGGCAAACAATGCGAATTACACAACTGCCACCGTCAAATCACTCAACACGTGTTTCACCCTTCCACGGGGCATCTTCAGGAGTTATGTTACACAGATTAGTGCCTCTGTGTTTTATCAGCGGGCTGTTTCATTATTATCTATTTCTCAATTTTTAAATTGTTTATTTGTTTATCTCTTCTCTTTTTGTTTTACTTTTAATTTTGTAACTCCGTTCTGATAGTAAACAATTACATCAACTGCTTTCGGATTATTCAATTCCTTTATCGCAAGCCATCTCGGGGTTTACTGTCAGCGGAGCAAATATCACATATATTTATAAATATATGTATATTACAACTGTGACCTATAATCACAGGTGTGAGTTTAATAAGTAAAATAACCTTCGGTGATTAAGGTTGAATATATTTGTAACTTGCGCCGGAATGGACACATCCTGTCTATTACCAGTGCTCCCTGCTCTGACCTGCTGTCGCCTGATCAGTCCTGGGAGATCGTGCGGTTGCTTATCACCACCATCAGGGGTACACCGACCTGCGGTGTAAAATCAGACCAGACCTTCTATCTATTACCCTTCATATATAAATATATTTTTCTTCTGTTGCCGAGTTCGCTGTATTTACCTTCCATACCGTATGCAGGCTAGAAGACATGATTGATACAATATAAAGAAACAAAATTTCAAATTACCATTAAACCTATCCCCCGATTTACACGGTACTCGTTTTACACGTTTTCGCTTTTACACGGTTTTCCAAATAAGTTTTTTTTTTTGTTTTAATAATCGATTTTATTAGCATCTCTCATAATGTAAATATTTCTACTTCAAACATCGAATCGGCACAAATAACTTGGAATGATGAAAGTGAATTCGAACCTTCGATTCCGAAAAAAAGAATGAGAGTAATTTATTTTTTGTTCTTCTGTTTAATGTATATTGTAATTAAATATTAAAAACAGTATTTCCGTAATATACTAAATATTTTAACTTGTCAATGCATTTTATTTTTATTTCTGTGTACACCTAAAATTATTGAAAAAAAAAAATAACAACTGTTAAATAGCAAAATCATGCATTTTCTGCGAGTTTTTCGATTTACACGGTTTTGACTTGAAAATTTTTAATTTTCGATTTACACGTTTTTCTAAGGAACGTATCTACCGTGTAAATCGGGGGATAGGTGTATTTATCCTTTCTAAATAAATGAATGTGAAACAATTTATAAACATGGTACATCGTTAGCACCCCGGAGCAGTTTAATTAGTGACACTCGCGATTCACGACGAATTTCGTCCACTTTATTTTTAATTCAGCTGCGGGTGGCTCTTATTTAAATCCGCGAACACCCTCGCTCTAAATTTTGTTACAGTGAAATAAAAGTGATTTTTCTCTTCGAGAATGAAGCTCTGAAAATTATAAGCTCCTGCATTTAGATATTTTTAAATCAGGTTATATGTGCAACCATAAGTGAAAGTTTCATAACGATATATAATTTATTATCATTTTAACAATCGTCACATATGATTATTTGAAACATGTTATACATTTGAAACCTTATAATTTGTAGTAAACATAATTCTCGCCTTATTTTGATTAGATAAATGCATCTACTAACCGCTTTTTTCTTCATACTGCTTATTTTTTTAATTTAATTCAATATTCTTTATTGTACACTCTAAAATATATACAAAGTTGTATAATAGTATTTAATGGAAACAGGCGTTACTTTGCGGAAGTCCATCTTAAGTAAGAAAAGGACCAATATTTAGCCACTTCCGTATATGCAGTGGTAGTCGTACAACAAAGTGCACCGCCCGCTAGCCCGCTGATAATACTCAAAAAAACTGATCGAAAAAAATTACCCAATATTCTGTAAAAGGTTGACTTAGTGGAATTTTTTTAGAAAGGTTCTATAAGTTAGGTGGAAATGCTAGTAATCAGAAGTTCTAAGCAAGAAAAGGACCAATATTTAGTCACTTTTTCATTAAGACGCAGAGTCAATGATGTGACAAATGTGTTTGGCACTAATCGGTGTAACATAACTCCTGAAGATGCCCCATGGAGGGGTGAAACACGTGTTGAGTGATTTGACGGTGGCAGTTGTGTAATTCGCATTGTTTGCCGCATACGCATTGGCGGTACACTTTTTTGCACGACTACCATTGCATGTTTGGAAATGGCTAAATGATGGTCCTTTTCTTACTAAAAGATTCTTATAATTTAAATATTCGATTTTCGTGACGATCTTTGGTGAATATGATATATTATCTTTTACTTTGGTGTAATGAAACCGGGGTAGCTATTAACTTGTATATGTTTATTTTTGGTCCCCGCTATCGGGAGCCGCTCGTATCCCTATCTTTAGGAAGGACGGGGTCGTTTATTTTCTTTATTGATTTTTACACGCTCTTTTGTTATTATCTTTCTCTTCTTTCATTCATCATATCATCTATCTTTCTACTTCTTTCACTTCCGTCAGTCACTCAGTCTTTCTCTTCCGTTCTATTCGCCATACATCCATCCTAACTACTACATTCCAGGTACTCGTATATTTATTTACAAATTTCTTTAAATCTCAGTTTAATAAAGCTTTACATTCTATTATTTAAATATATATATCACAGTTTTTATCTTTTATTCTACTTATTGCAATATTTTGATTTACAGTTTAATTTAATTTCTTTCTTTACTTTAGTGCTTTACTTACTATTTCCAATCTGACAATATTTGAGCCTAAGTTTATGTTTTATTTCTCTCTATAGCTGTTTTGGTTACCTTTTTACAATAGTTGACGAAGAATTCTTCCTCAACTATGAAGTTCCTCTTCTTCTAACGTGATCGAGGCGATGGTCGATACTTCCAATGCGTCTATTCAACTATCGCGCATCTATACGAGAAAGTTGCTACGGGGTGATGAGACATACAATGGGCATCTTTGATACGATTATGATGATAATAAACCATCACTTACGAGCAAATCTCTCTTGTGTGTCATAATTTTTGAATGTAACTTGTGTTACGTACAAATATACTTAAGTATATTAAATTTTTATCGCATTGCAGTCAAAATAAAAACTGCATGCAGTGAAGTTTTAGTAAGAACCGATTTATTCATATGAAGCAATGAATATGTGATACGTAGAAGATATAAATAACATAAATTTTATTTGGAAATTTTATTACTTAGTGTGAATCAAAACTGGTATCGGAGCTTTTATGTTTTATGATACACGAGCTTTTCGGAGAGCTTATTAGTATTTTTCTTATTTAAACCACCTATCATCCTCTGCCGTCAAATAGCAGACATATTTTGTATCGGTTACATTTATTATCATTTATACTTTTTAATAAAATGCCGTGAAACATTATTGAACTACCATTTACTTTAAAAGGCCAATTAAAAATAAATTGTCGGAAAAAAGGATATTATTCAATAAACAAATATTTAAATAATAACAATTCTTGGCAGTGATGTTGCCTAACTACTTAGAGTTTATTTATTTATTCATTTTAATTCTTTAATATTCATTATTGTACACGATAGGATACATTTAAATAGCTTAATAATAATAAACAAAAGAGTACAATGGGCGGTCTTATCACACTAGGAAATCTCTTAACGACAACATAGTATGGAATTAGAAGCATAAATAATGGGTAGTTAACATGTAGAAAACATAAATATATACATACATATGTAAATAACATATATATTTATAATAAATTGGGTGTAATAAATAGTATAAATATAATGCAGTAATAAATAAAAACATTAAACTGGCTTGGATCGTACTTGCCTTTTAAACAAAAGAAGAAAAATAAATAAATTAATGGATAAATAATCACAGGTCTAGTAAGCAGTTCTTAACAAAAATCTTAAAAAAATTTTAGCTATATCTGATAAAGTGTATATGTGTAAATCTGTAAAGTTAAACTTTATTAAAAGGTCTGTCGTTGTGGAGTTTCATCCTGCTTCTTTTATATAACTGTAATATCTTGCGAAGCAGAGTAGAGTCAAAAATAAAATAAATAAAGAAAAATAAGTTGACGATCAATCAGAATTCTATATTATTTAATTTTAAATTCTCCAAAAAAAAATTACATTACAAATAATAACAAGTTAACATTGAAAATAGACATGAAATGAATTACGTAAAAAAAAAGCTAGCAAATAAATTACCATGAGGTTTTAGTAACGTATGGTATAAAATAATTAAAAACAAAACGAGAAGATATAAATATATAAATTGATTTAATTATTTCAACCTCAATATACTTTTTTATGGCCCCCGCTATTGGGAGCCTCTCGTACCCCTATCTTGTGTGGGACAGGGACTATTTTACATCATTTAATTTTTCACAAACATTTTTATTTTCTCTCTCTTCTTTCGTGCATCATATGATCTATCGTTCGTTTCGTTTCTGTCTTACCAAAATTCTTCTATCATTCCCTTTCGCTGTGTAACGCCTTTCATTCATCTCGTTACTATTTTACATTTTCTTTATTTATATTTTTACTTTATTTCTTTATAAGCTTATAACATTATCACATTATTTTTATTGATTTTGGATATTTACATATTTTTAAAGGTTTTTATTTTTATCTATCATTATGCTTATTAATTTTCTACATAGTAAGAGGAACTCTTCTTTGGTTTTTTCTTCTCTTATCAGGGAGGCTATTGATTCCTCCCTGATTTTCACACCAGATCGGCACTCGAAGTCGAACCGAAGTCCCCCGAATGCGGGACACTGGGCCACAAGGTGGATCACGGTCTGGTCCACGCCCGGTTCACAGAAGCACGAGGGGTCCTCCTTGAGCTTGAACCTCAATATACTGGGTGATCTTAGCCCTCATAAGAAAGTTTAAAGTCATCCAGAGAGCAATGGAGAGAGCTATGCTCGAAGTTTTCGAGATTGAATCATAAATAAGATGATCAGAAGAACCAAGATCACCGGCATAGCTTCAAGAATTGCTCGTTTGAATTAGCAAAGTACCCGCTGTACTTTGCTCGTGGAATTAATGGCTGTTGAGGCCGAAAGGTTCTCTAGTAGCGTCCACAAGCCCGAAGATGCGGCGTGGGTAGGTGAGCCGACGACATAAATTATGTCGTCGTGGCGATCCTTTGGGAAGGTTTATGGCCCTACAGTGGACGTCCATCGACTAAAAAAAATCATTGCCTTGAAGTTACAGAAAATAATTTCTAGTCACTTAATCAATCAAGTGAATATAATAGTAATAAAACTCTTTTGTATCTTTTGTATATACAAAAACTAAAACCTAATGTATTGAACCACACGTGACCCGGTTCAGCGCTGCACAGAAGTACGACCTCCTTACTTTATTCATGCCGAAAGTCGACGCAAGAAATGCGAAGATATTTCGACTTCGAAATAGTCATATAAGCGCAACGACGAAAAGGGACGTGAAAACATAGCATGCGGTTCGGTGCTGAAATACTGAAATCCGGCGAATACGTTTTACCACCTCCGCATGTCTGCGACTTTGGCTTTGTCATGAACACACGTATAGTGGCCTTATAAGTTCGCGACCAATCTCTCCGTATGGTACAAGTGATAAGCGATACCTATTAGTAAAATTTTTTTAATGCAATATTCTTGAATTGCCTATTCATTATTCTAGTATTCTAAATACAAATACGACGCTGAACCAGTGGATTCTTAAAGGTGCCATAGTTAATAACTATAACAGAAGTTAAAAAATTCAAGCAATTATTTTTCATTTGTCTATTCGGGTAAAAACATTAATTTGAAGAACTGTAATAAGAAGATATCTTAAGATACTAAGATTAATCATAACAGACGAAGTTCGAAATTTAGTTAAAATATTCTTTAGGTGTCTATTCAATCTATAATATTGAAACGCAGAGCAATAACAAGATGATTCTTGAAGATATCATAGAGATAATATTTAAAATTTCATGCAAATATATTCTTTGAATGTAATTAGTTTAGAAAATTAACACGGGTAACAGTGTCTAGTAAATATTTTTTTTAATGAGAGTATGTTAAAATCCAATGGTTTCGAAATAAGTTGTGGTAAATTTCACGTAATTATTCTTTTTGTGTCTATTCAGTATAGAACATTAACATAGAGGCAGATATTTAATGATACTTAATGAGATTGTATAACGAACCATAATAGAAAAGGTTTAAATTAGGTTCTCTGAAAAATAGATTGCACAAAATTCATATAATTATTCTCATGGTGCCTATTCGGTGTAGACTATTATAAAGGGCTTAGATAATAAATGATACTACAAAACAAATTGTAATAAAAAGACTTTAATTTTCATAAGTTTTTAAAAAGGATTTGAAGGTGTAAAATTTCATGAGATAATTATAAAGGTGTCTTTTCGATTTAGAAAGATTAACATGTCAAACTGAGTTTGCAAACTAATAACAAAAAATTTTAATTTATGAGAAAAATGTGTATAAATTTTAAAATTTCATGCTTCTACAAGTGCTTTTTCAGTTTTGAATATTATGATAGTTATAAAATTCTCGAAATTGTGAAGAAATTTCAAAAATTAGTAAAAAAAGACCGAAATATAAGCGATTTTCGAAATAATAGCTATTTTCATAATTTTAAGTTATTCTTTAAGTGCCTCTTCAGTCTAGAAGATTAAGGTATGTTTTTAAAATATAGTAATTACAAAATATTTATTTACGCTACAATAATTATTTCAATGATGAAATGATTTTATAACGCGGTTATTCCGATAAATATTTGAAGTTTGTATCGGAATTACATCAATTCATTCTCCCATCTCCTTTCTTCCATACAGATAACAAGACGCACGGGTTCTCGACATATATACATCTGGGAGTGAATCAGGCGAATAATAGATGTTTTTAGATATTTTTTAAACACTTTAATTTTTCACTTCTTACGTAGTTGATACAAACCGGCCCATCGCCATCTTCCCAGAGAATGCCATAATTAATTCCTACTCTTCATTCATTCATCAATCAATCGTTCACTTCCTTCACTCTTACGTTCCGTTCCCACATACATTATAAAGTTTTTGCAACCCGCCGGAATATCATACCAGCTAACTATTACTTGGGAGTCTTGAAGACATAAGTGAATAGGTTACTTCTAAGCAAACATGTAGCGATTAAACACCTTGCCTGTAATCCATAAATAAATAATACGAGATATATTTTTTATACTTGGACCATTCGTAAATTCGCTGTCTTTCGGCGTAATTTTGGAACACCCCTCATGCCAAAAAGGAGGTTTTCTGATAGCCCTTACATGGAGTGCAATTAGCGGTTTCGAACAGAGTGCTTTTCGGGAATAAAGCACTCGTACTTGCAAAGACCGTATAGGTCAGACGTTTTACTTAAAAAAAGACATATACAACATCGTCGTGCAGATTTCCTCTCTTTAAACTACGTAGGTTATATATAATTATTTAAGGATATACTTTGTGTTTATGAGAGGTAATATTTAAAAAAAAACATATTTAAAATTAAACTAAGTGATGTTCACTTATATTTTTTTGTGAATGGATGGTCACTGTACTAATAGACATATATATATATATATATATATATATATTAAGAAATGAATGAAGACGATGGTCGTGACCAATGTTGTGCCGTTTAAAAAAAGAAAAATATACATATATTTAATTAACTAAAATAGGTAGTGGTTGATGGCAACAAAATGGCACACAAAGAAAAATATGTATATATTTTTAATTAACTAAGGGTAGTGGGCAGAAGGCCTGGTCTAATTTTGCACCGCAGTTCGGTACTCCCCTGATGGTGGTGGTAGGCAGCTGCACGATCTCCCAGGACTGGTCAGGCGGCAGCAAGTCGAGAGCAGGGAGCGCCGGTAGGTAGCAGGATGTGATGGTTCCGGTGAAAGTTGATATGAATTTCAACAGTGTAAAACTTGCAGTGTAAAACTTGCAGTCTAAAACTTGCAGTCTAAAACTTGCAATGTAAAACTCGAAGCGTAAAACTTGCAATGTAAAACTCGAAGCGTAAAACTTGCAGTATAGAAGTCGCAGTGTAAACTTTGCAGTCTAAAACTCGCAGTATAAAACTTGTAGTGTAAAGATAGCAGTCTTAAACTCGCAGTCTAAAAACTTGCAACATAAGACTCGCACCCCTTGGGGTGCGAGACGATGTAAAGGTTGTGGCGTGAACTAAATGATGCCCGGAGAATGAATAGGACCAAGGCGTGAATTTATAACGTAAATTCTAATTGGCCCCGGCGCGTATGAAGACACATAGCTGGTGAACGCAACCGACACAAAGAGTGTGCGTCGGTGCGTGAGACGACACCTAGCTAGTGAACGCGACCGAGGCCTGGATCCTTCTCCCGAGCACTGGTGTAAACTCTGTGTGCTGGTGCGCGGGCGCATTGGAATTTTTGTTATAAAAACAAAGATCCGTTAAACCAATAGCATGCTCCCACGACCCCACGCCACTTGAGACGTACCGTTACCCGCTAAGGGTTGAACAATTTTTTGCTGTATTGCGATTTATGAGACGTTTCTCGTGATAATATTTTTTTGGTTAAAATTTTAACTAAGATTTATGGGACGTTAACTTGCAACGTTACATTACCCCGCGCGTTACCGAAGGATTTTATTTCATTTAAAGGAAATAAAATCCGAACTTATTGATAACAATTTCATTTTTATCCTTTTAAACTCATTCTTTCATACTTCTCGCAAACAAACTAGCAATAGTAATCATTATAAGGATTACTAACGCGACCAAACAATTATGAAGGTTATAGATTCATTCTAATAACCCAAACGAAATATTACGCGGTTAATGGTAATGCTTTAGTTTATGTTGTATCGCATTATGTTTGGTATTTATTCAAACCTATTTTTTTTTAATCCTTTATGTGCCATGTTCCAACATTTTTACCGGCCATGTCTTTTTCTAATACATACACTAAGAGAGAATTATTTTTAATTATACATTTTATTTAAAGAATCAAGAATAACGTATGTCTTAACAAGCACGTCTTCTACGCTATCGGAATCGTCCGAAATTTGATTGACTCTATTAGTATAAAACATCCTCAGAAGGAAAAAGAGGACCCAGTGTAGCAATTTGTTTACGTAAGTTGTTAACAATAGCGCCATGTTTAATCTACTTTTATAAATTGGTAAAGAAAGAAAGAAGAAAAAATTAAATGCACCACAATAAGGAAGGTGTTGAACAAGTATTCTACTCAATCTACTCCGTTCTGTTACAAATTCACTAACGAACGTTATGGTTGCTAGTATAAGAATTAAAAAAAATAACACAAAAAATAATGAAAATGATGCGTATAACTGCAACTAATGTGTACGGTCCTATGACAAAATAGCAGAAGCAAAAAAGGTTACAACATAAGAACAAAATGTATGTTAAACTAAACAAAAACTTTTTTAAGTGAAGGATGTACACTTCAGTTGCTGGCAGTAGAAAAGGCAAAAATAACGTTTTACAAAATTAATTAAATAAAAAAAAAACAATCACATAACTACACTACAATGCAAAATCAGACCTTTTAATACCACGTTAAGGGCGCCAGTGTGCCGTTTAAAAAAAATAGTTGCTGGCAATAAAAAAAAACCTGGTCTAATTTTGCACCGCAGTTCGGTACTCCCCTGATGGTGGTGGTAGGCAGCTGCACGATCTCCCAGGACTGGTCAGGCGGCAGCAAGTCGAGAGCAGGGAGCGCCGGTAGGTAGCAGGATGTGATGGTTCCGGTGAAAGTTGATATGAATTTCAACAGTGTAAAACTTGCAGTGTAAAACTTGCAGTCTAAAACTTGCAGTCTAAAACTTGCAATGTAAAACTCGAAGCGTAAAACTTGCAATGTAAAACTCGAAGCGTAAAACTTGCAGTATAGAAGTCGCAGTGTAAACTTTGCAGTCTAAAACTCGCAGTATAAAACTTGTAGTGTAAAGATAGCAGTCTTAAACTCGCAGTCTAAAAACTTGCAACATAAGACTCGCACCCCTTGGGGTGCGAGACGATGTAAAGGTTGTGGCGTGAACTAAATGATGCCCGGAGAATGAATAGGACCAAGGCGTGAATTTATAACGTAAATTCTAATTGGCCCCGGCGCGTATGAAGACACATAGCTGGTGAACGCAACCGACACAAAGAGTGTGCGTCGGTGCGTGAGACGACACCTAGCTAGTGAACGCGACCGAGGCCTGGATCCTTCTCCCGAGCACTGGTGTAAACTCTGTGTGCTGGTGCGCGGGCGCATTGGAATTTTTGTTATAAAAACAAAGATCCGTTAAACCAATAGCATGCTCCCACGACCCCACGCCACTTGAGACGTACCGTTACCCGCTAAGGGTTGAACAATTTTTTGCTGTATTGCGATTTATGAGACGTTTCTCGTGATAATATTTTTTTGGTTAAAATTTTAACTAAGATTTATGGGACGTTAACTTGCAACGTTACAATGTGTGTTACTGGTGATGACATATGGATACTTGTAGTGATCATTTACGACGGACCTCATGTGAAGGTTCAAGGTTCGTTTCGAATCCTACTCTCAACCCTTCATAATCGAGATGATAAATTGCTCTGTATAGCAAAGGTTATTTTGGTGAGAATTAAAAAAAAAAATTATTTAAAGGAATCTGTTTTATCATTCGTAGAGCAAAGTTTTATTTCCTACAAACGGAATGTTTCTGTGAACAGATATATCCTTTCTTTCGTTCCATCATGGCTGCGATAGTGTATCGAGATTCGCCATTTCACACCGATACGAACGAAGGAGGCTTTTTTTGTTTCCATTCTAGAAAGAATTCTGAATAGTAGAGCGGCATGTGTAAGTTTCTCGGCTGTATTTTCGCAGCCTGAACACATCCGGAATGTGCTTTATTTAAATTTTAGAATACGACAAGCGAAAAACTTTTCAGGGTTTTACTTTAGGAAAACTAACTCGCTTATTCATTTTCTTTTCGACTTCCTATTTATTTTAACTATAAAAAATGCTCTTACATTTCTGAGCTGTGGTACGACTGAGTCATAGTTTGGGTTCTCGTTGTTCAATCTTGTATTTAATTCACACTTTGTTTTTTAATTACATAGGATTGCCGCTGCTCGCAAAGATACTTCCATAGGACGAGAAAACGTACGAAATGTTCTTAAGGAAAAACTATAAATTCTTTAACCTATATTACTATCACAAGATCATTTTTAATTAATTTGATAGAAAATATTATTGAAGCAGTGGTGGACCATTGGTAAGAGCTTAAACTTGTTTTAAAAATTATCAGTTCTTTACTTATTCTTCAAAAACAATATTATAACCTTCAAAGTATTTCCCGTCTGATTAAACACACTTTCGCCAACGCTTTATCCAGTCCTTGAAACAGTTGTTCAGGTATAACCTTTAAAACCTTAGTAAGAAAAAGACCAATATTTAGCCACTTCCGCACATGCAGTGGTAGTCGTGCAACAAAGTGCACCGCCCGCCGGCCCGCTGATTTTACTTACAACACAGAGTACTCTGTGTTTGGCATTAATCGGTGCAACATAACTCCTGAAGATGCCCCGTGGAGGGGTGAAACACGTGTTGAGTAATTTGGCGGTGGCGGTTGTGTGATTTGCATTATTTGCCGCATACACAGGCTGGCGGGCGATGCACTTTGTTGCACGACTACCACTGCGTGTGCGGAAGTGGCTAAATATTGGTCCTTTTCTTACTTAGAATCTACTTTCGCAAGGTAATGCCACCATGAAATACTTTAAAACCTTCTTGTATTCAGTTTTTATCCCCTCTATCGTATTAAATTGCGTCTCCGCATTGGTTTATTGAGTTTGTTAAATAGCCGGAAGTCGCATAGAGCCAAATCAGGCGAATGCGGTGGTTGCGGAACAATATGAGTCGAGGTTTTCGTAACAAAACGTCACGAAGAACCAATGCAGTATGATATCGACCAATCTAGACTTGACGCGTTTGGGAAACAAAACATCCTTCAAAATAGTATAGGTTGTGCCATATTATATTCCAACATTTTACAAACAGACACTTGTCAAATATTATAGCCTTACCAACCTAGGATAATCTTATTTATTTTTATTCATTTGTTTATTTAATATTCTTTATTGTACACGTTAAAATACATTTAATAAGTACAATAATATACAAAAAAGTACAATGGGCGGTGTTATCACACAAGGCAATCTCTTACAGACAACCATAGTATGGAAAAGGTAAAAGTACTAATAAAGGGTAGTTTACGTGTACAAAAAATACATAGACATATATACTTAAACATACATGCATACGTATATAACATATATACTTATATTAAATAAGGTTTAATACATATTATAAATATAATACAATAATAAATAAAAACATTTAACTGACTTCGATCAGTATTAGTTCGATAGCACTTGCCTCAGAAAGAAATAAGAAGAAAAAGAAATGAACTAAGAGATAGATAATTATAGGTCTAGTAAATGGTTCTTAACCATTTTCTTGAAAATAGGTAGTGAGTTAGCACGTCTTATATTCAGCGGTAAATCATTCCACAATCGAATGGCCTGCGTGGTGAAAGATTTGGCCATAAACGAGGAAGAATGTGCTGGTATTTTAATTCCAGGTACTCTGATGATCTCAAAGACCCCTCATGTGTATCCTGAAGAAATTGAAACCTTGATTAGAGATAAGAGGCAATGAGTGGATTGAAAAGAATATTATAGAGTATATAAAGTATGAGAGCATTCCAACGAAGCCTTATGGGTAACCAATTGAGCTTAGCGCGAAATTTCGAAATATAACCAACCTAGGATAATCTTACCGACCTAGGATAAGAATATACCCGCCTTCCTAAAACCCAGGAGTTATAAATCACAATGAGCTTACTTTTTGATCACAGTATATATACTCAAAGACAACACAACTAAGATGAACGTGTACATATATGTTGGGCAAATTTCTAACAACTTAAAATTCCTTCACATTTTAATATGATTTTATACGAGTTTTTGTTTCATCACCTTACTTTTTGATTACAGTGTAAATTTACTATTGCAATATGTAATATTTTTGGGTTTTTGGCAGAAGTATACTAAACAGCAAGCAAATATAAAACCCACGACCCAGTTTTTCTCATTATACATTACTTGCTATCGATGTTTGCTTATTTTGATATTAAAAATTCAACATTACAACAATGAAACGAAATATCAACAATGGAATGTAAATATTTTGGTAGTTCATTAAAATAATGTGCCTTTCAGAACAAAAATCTATTTCTCCATTTTTGAAATACGCATAGTTTCTTTTTTTAAACTAAGGCATATTTATACAGCGTGATTGATTACAGGTATAAAAGCTTTAGAGGTATGAATGTAAAACACATTTGATAGCAAAAAGCATACCTAATAGATTCAGGTGTAACCTTACAGAAAGATGTCCATTCTAACTAAGAAAGGGACAAATACATAGCTACTAATATTAGCGGAAGTAGCTATATATTAGTCCCTTTCTTAGTTAGCAAAAACAAAACATATTTTCATTTAATTTACTCTAATGGAATCAGGCGTTACCTTGCGGAAGTCCATCCTAAGTAAGAAAGGGACTAATATTTAGCTACTTTCGTACATGCAGTGGTAGTCGTGCAACAAAGTGCACCGCCTGCCAGCCCGCTGATAAATCGTGCGGAAAACAATGCGAGACACAACTACCACCGTTAATTCACACTACACGTGTTTCACTCTTCCACGGGACATTCTTAGGAGGTACACCGACCAGTGTCAAACACTGAGTGCACATCACTCATCACATGTTATTTCTTATTTCTACCTCTGTACTGTATGTAACAACAAAAATGTTTGTGATACAAAACAAACATTTTGTTTCTCTTTCATTCGTGGTACAAAATTTTGGAAAGTATCTATAAAGATGTTTATTTATTCAAAGCATTGTGTGAAATCGAAAACTTTTGAAATTACTAACCCAATCTTGCTATAGGCAATATGAAATACAACGAATAAGAGTTCAACTGAAAGTTTTGAAACATTCATAATCGAATTGTTTATGAAAAGAGGCTTGATTTACTAAGGTATTTCAAAAACATTTTTGTTAAGAAAATCACTGAATTATGTTTTCTTTGATTAAGACAGTCTATTTAGATAATGCATCAGAGGCAGGTCACCAATTAGTGAACCGAGAACATACTTAAGTTAGTCGCCATCCTGAGCAGCCTTAAGCCTCGCGCTTTTCTTCGCTCCACGTCATTTCAACTGCCTTCACTTCTGCAGTGATCATCCGCCAGGTTTGCTTTGGGCGACCACGTCTTGACTTTCCTTGAGGATTCCATTCTTGGGCTTGCCTCGGTATGTGATCAGGGTCCCTTCGGAGCGTGTGGCCTGTTCAGTTCCACTTGCGGCGTTTGATCTGTTGGTCGATCGGCATCTCACCGCAGCGTTTTCTCAGTATATACCGAGAATACGTCGTATACCTGTATATATAGCAGTGGGTTTAAAATAAATAAAGATGCGTTTTGATACAATTTTGATAGTACAAATATCCAAGGTACGGAACAATCTACCAGCACCGTTGCAGTCAAGTGAATAGTGAATAGGTTTCTTCTAGGCAAGCATGTATCATCTTAGGCATCACCATTGCTTAAGGTCTGACAAGACAAAGGTCAAAATCATCGACTATAAAGGATTAAAAAAGACAATTTTTATGCCACATAGGTAGACCCCGCCCTTGTTGTACCAATATAGTTACTATCGCGGTAAGAAACTGAAAAAACACTTATAGAAAGATAACTTAATTTAATTCATCACTTGAATTGTTTCTGTGTCCAAAAAAAGAAAAAGAGGTTTTACATTTTCAGACGAATAAATTTCGATTCGATATTCAAAATTTATAACTTTGCAATTCAAAATCGTTATTCGGTTCTTTTGTCGGATGCCGTTATGAAAATTAATATTTCCTTTTGAGTTTTATCGAATTTGTTCGAGTCGGCTTCGTTCTGTGGGATTTATTGTTTTCAACTTTTTCTTTTTAATTAAACCGATAATCTGTAGTGATGGAATAATATATAGACTCCGGTTTTTAGAATGGATTATTTGTGAGTATTTCGGAAAAAATTAAAGTATTTGTTAAAGTTAATTAAACAAAGAATTACTAATTACTTACACACACACACACACACACACACACGGCTAAATCCCCCCCGTGAAGTAATGCCTAGCGGCCATGCCGTGGGGACCAGGGATACCGAAGAAGGAGGATTGTTTTTAGTCGGTATTGACGCCTAGATCGAGTCCGACATACGGGGCACCACCATCAGGCCCTATGATATGTAAACGTATTTTTAAACCTCTTCGAAAAAAAAAACACACACACATATTTTATATATATATATGTAGGTATGTATATATATATATACATAAGTTCGTTGGAAGATGCAAGATTTGAATCCCTTCTTACCGATCGTATTGGAAATCTTCGTGGGAGAACCATGCCCAAAAGTGGACGTCTTTATGATATTTGTAAAAATATTTCAAAATGTTATTTATTCGCCTAATCATCGTCCACAGCTGGGCATTTATTGGACTCCCAGAATCCAATATTAAAACGATCGATAGCCCTTAGAAACTCTACCATACAGTACACCCTAAAACCGCAGAGTAGATGAACTAACCACCACACTCGCCACAGACTGTATTTACATACTGTATTTGATATGCTTTACTATATATACCACAAGATATATTTGACATCTAGTTTCCTAGTTTAAAAGTATATCATTAAATAAATTAAATAATATGCTCTAAAAAAAAACAATTCCTTTAAATTTGTAGAGGAAACACCGATGATATCGATTTCGGTTACAATGTAGTTATGAAAGATACATACCGTAGGCGGACGAGTGATGAAAATGAAAATGAAAATTCGTCAAGTGGAAAGAGACAATCGGCTGATTTCGGCTTCGTGGAGCGTTATCTCTATCGCACGAAATACGTCTGACAAAACGTAACATAGGTAGTGTGGGACAGAGATAGTGTTCTACGAAACCGAAATTAGCCAGTTATCTCTTTCTAGATATCGATGTGGAATATTTATCGCCAGATACTGTTCTCCGTATTCCTAGACGGATTTCACATTGTAATAAGACCCTTTTACTTTTGACATTCAAAAATAATGTTAATATTTATACATAAGAAAATAAGGTAACCTATTTATATCACATGTAATGCATAAAGTATATATATTGACATATTATGTTTACGTATCTTAAAAATGACATAATAATAGTAACATATACGATATAAATAAAATAAATAAAAATAAAATCGTAACGCTTTTATTTCGTCTGAAAAAATTTAACAAATCTTTCATAGATCTGAGTGTTACATATAAAGATGTCACAAGATATCTTAGCTTTAGTTATAAATCTAAAATTAAATGTATATTATTGAATAGATCTTATTATAACATTCAAGAGTTTTTAATTGAACTAAATATGTGGAACGCGGTTAGTTGACTCATTTACATGATTGATATTATAATGTACATATTAAAAATTGTTAAATTTCATTTAGAGATCATTTAGAGCTGGTACAACAACGAAATTTTAATTATTATAATTAAAAGACGATTCAAAAGTGAGTGTAAATTACTATTTGTATATATTTAAAATTAAAAAATTAAAATAAAATTGTGTCGACTCAATAGATTTCTTTTTCACGTAGCAGGCGTGAGGGACGCCGTAGCAAGGTATCCCGTGTTGGTGTTCGTTCACGGAGAAAGCTACGAGTGGAGCTCCGGTAATCCCTACGACGGCGCTGTACTTGCTTCGCATGCTGGTTTAGTCGTAGTCACAATAAACTACAGACTCGGAATACTAGGTAAGTGTTAACGAAATCTCTTATATTCTCTCTGATATGTTACTATAAAATTCCAATATCATTATCGTCATTTAAAACGTTTAAAAGTGACCTGAATCAAGGGTCTTCCGACGACTAATTCGCGCATAAATATCCACGTTGTGGGCAGACGTGTTACACTTGCTGTTTTGTGACCTTCACTCCAGGACCTCAACGTGTATATAGTCTGTATACTATATATAATATATATAGCCTGCGAGATGCCGCAACAACTTGCGAATCTGCTGTCCGAAGTCTTCTTCTTTTTATGTGGTGGTTTAAGGTATAAATCTACTCCAAAAATCTTCAACTTATCCACTTAAACTGGTCACTGGTGCTGATGGTCACCACTCGACAACCTTTCGACCACCTGCCACTTTAAACGAGCAATTATTGCAGCTACGTCGATGATCTTTGTTCTTCTCAGGTTTTTCTCATTTCTACTTCGATTTCGCAGTGAAACTTCAAACACAGCCTTCTCTATTACTCTCTGGGTGACCACGAACTTTCTTATAAGACACGTAGTAAGTGACCACGTTTCGGATCCATGTTAACATGAATCTATTCACGCACTTCGAACACAAAGACTGACCCAACAACCTACTTTATTAATAAAAATAGATTGTCTATTTTTACTTAAGTGAATTATAGTATCAGGAAATTGGACAGAAAGATTGTTTTTACTAAACTACTTATTTAGAGCCGTCAAAGTTATTTATTTATTTAATATTCTTTATTGTACACGTTAAGATATATTTAATAAGTTTTACAATAATGTACAGAAAAGAACAATGGGCGGTCTTATCACACAAGGCAATCTCTTACAGACAACCCTAGTATGGAAAAGGTAAAAGTACTAATAATGGGTAGTTTACGTGTATAAAAAATACATATTTACAAACATACGAACATAAACATACATAAATATACATAATATTTATATATTTATTTGTAACTTAAAAGCTAGAATTACCTTAAATATATGTTTAAATTAACTTATATTATAGGTGATATATGTATTGAGAATCTATATATATTTAATGACAGATTATTTAAATATATAACTGAATTTAATTTAAAAATAGCGACAGAAACATGATAAATATACGAAAAAAATAAATAAACTGCTAATGCTATAATGGTAATTGGTTATTTGTCTCATTTACACGGTCAAAATAAAAATAAAAATAACAATAACCTACATTTTTAAATTTTATTTAAAAAGATCAACTATATTCCGAGCCTGTAGAAGCTTTTTTTCTTTCATTCATTCAAAATTCATCATTCATTCAAAAGTGCGTATAAATGCCAACTTGAATAAATATATTATATATAAATATTTCTTGTGTAAACTTTAAGTAAAAAATGAAATATAAAAAAAAAACTAAAATATCTAATTGTTTTATTTATTAAAACACACAAAAAAATCATTATTTATATAAAAATATACCATTGTTTTCTTAAATTGTTTCATTGACTATATTTGCGGTATACTCATATTGAAACTGTATTGAGATGATGTGGTTTTAGAATATCGTCATTGTCGTTCCAGAGACCACAGATGTCCACTGCAAGGTATAATTCTCCCCGGAAGATATCTGAGGAGGAATATACTAATCAGTCAACGGTCCATGAGATCGAACTAGGGATCCGTAGATGAACGAAATAAACCTACATTGGTCAAAGGATTGCAGGTTTAAGTAGCAGTATCGACGTTCTATAATGAACGCCAATACGCTTAAAAATATTTTTGGTGGCAATGTTAACTGTTCGGAACTGTTGTCCGATGTAAACTTTCGAATTCCTGCAGCAAGAACGCGTTCTAGATCTCTCTTTTTTTATCAACGGCTAAGACAAATATCGGTAAACGTGCACCCTTATACAGAATGTGTGACCTCCACAATTCATATGTTAGTGATATTGATATATTCTCGTGCTCTCTCGTATCTTTTAAAACACTATTTCATTCAAAATTATTGAGTATACACAATACAATTTAAACCATAATATAGAACATAAACCATACCACAATATAATGTAAATGTATAAAGAAACATAATATAGATATATAAACTATAATCTTTGTTCCCTGTTTAGTAATGTTTTTATTTGTTTTGTCATTGTTTGACTATAAATCACTAAATGTTCTCAGTAAGATAGTTATAAGGTAACAATTGTAACTAATTTTATATTTCTAAGCTTCTAAATATGTACTTTCTTACTGCCTTTTGTTACTGTTTATCTCCAATAAAGTAAATAAATAAATAAAGTACATATATCACATTGGATGATCGTTGAATCCTTGAGATTCATATTTAATGGAATCAAGCGTTACCTAGCGGGAGTCCATCCTAAGTAAGAAAAGGACCAATATTTAGCCGTTTCCGCACATGCAGTGGTAGTCGTGCAATGAAATGCACTGTCCGCCAGCCCGCTGATAAATGTCACACAGAGTCTCTGTGTTTGGCACTAATCGGTGTAACATAACTCCTGAAGGTGCCCCGTGAAGGGGTGAAACACGTGTTGAAATATTGGTCCTTTTCTTCCTTGAGATTCTGTCCTTTCACAAGGTTGACAGGTGACCGTGTGAAGGTAAACAGATTACGGTTTATGCAGCTTGCTCCTGAATCCATGAGGGAGAATTATGTATAGTAATGAACCTTCTGTAGTAGAAACAACGATGATGATGACGACGATGAAACATGAGAAATTTTCATGGCATTAACAATTGGCTAGACTTGTGTAATGCGATTCAGCGAATCCATTAGTTTAATTAAAATAATTTCCGACGAACAGAACTATGTGTATTCAATCGATAATTGTTTACAGAACATCAAAACACCATGATCACAGTATCGCATGCCGCGAAACTATAAACCCACAACCCTTTTGCCGTGACTCAGTTTTATTGGACCAATCGCGTTTATGTTCACCCACCATGTTTGCAGATGTATCCACGGATTTACGACGTATTTATGATTTTAATCGCGTTTTATGCGCGATGATATATTTTATGGTAACTATAAAACCTAAATCTAACTAGGCTATGAGATTTATTGTCTGGATTCGAGTGTGCGATGTATCCTCGATGTCTTGGAAGATGGTCGCGGGCGTTGGTTATTTTTTTTTTGACGATGTCACTTAGTATAATGATCCTGACGATAAAAGCTTTCTTACCACAAATTTTCTTAAACTATTACCATTTTATATACTAGTTTCTCTATCGCACTTCATAATATCAAAGATAACTAATAGATTCAGGCATTACTTTGAGGAAGTCCATCCTAAATAAGAAAAGGACCGATATATAGCTACTTCCGCTATGTAGCAGTAGTCGTGCAATAAAGTGCTGATAAATGCGCATGCGGCAAACAATGCGAACTACACCATTACCACCGTTGAATTACTCGACACGTGTTTCACCCCTCCACGAGGCATCTTCAGGAGTAATGTTACACAGATTAGTGCCTTTTATTGTTTGATCAGACTCGGTGTTTGGTTCATGTTACTTTATTTCTACATTTTCTTCTCAATCATCTCCTGACGTTCGTGTTCGTCTTGAAGAATTTTGTGTTCTATCTTATCTTCTGCTTTCCTTTGGACATTGGCAATGGAGAGTCTAGTTATTGATTTGAATTGATTAGATCAGAGGATAGCGACCACCCACGAAACCATTTGTGTCTTATTGTTATTTTTATATTTAATGAAATCAGGCATTACCTTGCGGAATTCTATCCTAAGTAAGAAAAGGACCAATTTTTAGCCACTTCCGCACATGCAGTGGTAGTCGTGCAACAAAGTGCAACGCCCGCCAGCCCGCTGATAAATGCGTATGCAGCAAACAATGCGAATTCCACAACTGCCACTGTTAATTCACTTAACACGTGTTTCACCCCTCCACGGGGCATCTTCAGGAGTTATGTTACACTGATTAGTGCCTAGAGACTCTGTGTTTCGCTTGTTTGGGTTTGCTGTGTTTGGGCAGTGGCTAAATATTGGTCCTTTTCTTACTTAGGATGGACTTCCGCAATGTAACGCCTGATTCCATTAACTAGCTAAGGTATCATGTTTCAGATCCTTTATACGACACTTCAACGTAGGTGATACGAAGTTTATTTTATCTTGTCTCTGTGAAGTGTAATTCATTCAACACGTGTTTCACCCCTCCACGGGGTATCTTTAGGAATTATGTTACACCGATTAGTGCCTAGAGACTCTGTGTTTGGCTTGTTTGGGTTAGCTGTGTTTGGAAAGTGGCTAAATATTGGTCCTTTTCTTACTTAGGATGGACTTCCGCAAGGTAACGCCTGATTCCATTAAATAGCTAAGGTATCATGTTTCAGATCCTTCATACGACGATTTATTTTATCTTGTCTCTGTGAAGTGTAATTCACTCAAAACGTGTTTCACCCCTCCACGGCATCTTCAGGAGTTATGTTACACCGATTAGTGCCAAACACAGAGTGTTATGGAGGAGAGTTATTTTTAGGCAATGGACTGATACTGCAAGACATTGGCCTTTTTCAAACATCGCCACGATCAGCGGACCTGCGCTGCTGCATCCCAACACCTTAACTATGTCGTCAGTTTACTTAATGGAGGTTCTATCGACGCCGCGTTGACTGCCTTGTGGCCCCAACGACCAACGGCGTCGATGTTCCCACTGTCACTTGAGACGAACAATTCTTCGAACTATGTCGGTAATATCAGTTCTTCTGAGTTTCTTATTATCTACTTTCCCTTAAACCAGAAATTTTTGGAGCCATCTGATTGTCTGTGAACGATGTGGTCAAAATATTTTTGGACTCGTTGGTAGGTCTTCATTTTATGGAAAGCACGTTCTTAATCTTAAGCTGGTTGTAGTTCTTGGTGCGTTTTGGTGTCCACTTGAGAATATTTCGGTACCATTGGCCATTAGTTGAACGAGAGTTGTGGACTTACAATGATATATCATTATTGACATTAGTTTTATTAGAATTGGTGAAACAAATCTTCTATAAGAAATGTAAATATCCAATTAACTTCATATATTTAGTTGTTAAAAACGCTTGGTTTATTAGTTTTTTGATCAATAATAGAGTCTTAAATATAATCAAGTTATATTATACAAAAAACATCCAAAATTATAAAAAGACCCCATAATAATCTTGCAAATATGTTAGGATCAAAATTTACAAGAATTATATTAAAATTTCGGCGTCAAACACGTCGTGTAAAATTCCGGCGGAATGCTTTGATGACGTCACAAATATAACACGCAGGAAGTCCGGAATGCGGCGTCATTTTGGGAAATTATTCCGCAAAAGTATTCCATTAATGCCCTTAGGTAACCTCCTTATGAGAGTCAATTGAATTTTCATATACCCGTATCAAAATATATTTTTGTAATTATTATGCTTTTTCTATCATTTACCATTACATAATGTATTGATAATTAATGCAAATTTATAAAAGCGCCATCTATATATAATTTCATGAAACACATTTTACATAAAACCATTCTAATTATAAGTTTGTTAATCAAGCGCTTGTTTCAAAAACAGAGATATTAATTATGAAAATTTCAATCAAGTTTGATTCTTCAATGTCATCATTGTCCTCCTTTCAAATGATCGCATTATAAATGTGTGTAAATATTACTGTAATAAGGTTTCGCTGTTGCTGGAGTATTTACTTTACAAACAAGTGTATTATTTACACTGAATTAAAATCACTGATAGTATCACTTACGTATACAAGAATCACAATCGATATCAATTTGATTGAAACTAGTATCAAATTAATCTCCTCTGTAATTACATCACTATCATCTACTAGATGTACTAGAATATTGAGTTTCTTGCCTCGTCTCTGCAAAATTGCCTTCCGAGCTGGTGGTAGCTTCATGTAGGAACAGTCCCAACATTTTAAGTTTATTGGCGATTCAAAAGTGCCTGCAACAGTTTATTTTAATTGAAGAATATTTTGATTTTTGATTTTGAAGTAGGGCGCTTTCAAAATGTTCCGGATAGTATAACATCGCTATCGTAGTGTTTTGTTTAGATGTATGCTAATTGTAAAAGTCCTATATTGTTATAAAATTCATAACTATAGTTTTGCGTAAAGAGGTTTTATTATCATTTGTATTTACATGTAACATTGTTCATATTTTTTGCGATATAAAATAAATAAAGTATACTTTACTTTACTTTATTGGAGATAGACAGTAACAAAAGGCAGTAAGAAAGCACAAACTTAGAAATATAAAATAAGTTACAGTTGTTACCTTATAACTATCTCACTGAGAACATATAATGATTTATAGTCAAACAATGAAAAAACAAATAAAAATATTACTAAACAGAGATCAAAGACTATGGTTTATATATTTATATTATGTTTGTTTATATTTTTGTATTATATTTGTATTTTGATTTAAATTGCATTGTGTGTACTCAATAATTTCGACCGAAATTGTTTTTTAAAATATACGAGAGAGCAAGAGAATATATCGATATCACTAACATATGAATTGTGGAGGTCACACATTCTGTATAAGGGTGCACGTTGACCGATATTTGTCCTAGCCGTTGATAAAAAAAGATAGATCTAGAACGCGTTCTTGCTGCAGGAATTCGAAAGTTTACCTCGGACAACAGTTCCGAACAGTTAACATTGCCACCACAAATATTTTTAAGTGTAGTGGCGTCCATTAGAGAACGTCGATCCTTCAATGATAACATTCGGTATCTGTTTAAAAACATTTTATAAAAATCCCGGGATAGTACATAGTATTTTGAATAACAAAATTTGGTTAGTCGTTACTCTTGTTACGTTTTCTATACCAATATCAAGTTCGTGGCTATTTTTTTTAGATTTAAAAGATGCAACCGAAGATTAAAAAGTTACTTTTGTCGAATTGTAAATTGGGTCGCTGGTCGCGTCCAGATTTCAAAGCATTGAAATAAAATTTTAATACAGACATTGCTAGAGATTTATTCGTTGTTATACTAAAATGTCAGTTCAGTAAATGCCTTTAGTTATCACGCAGTATTTTAAACGAAATTCAGTTTTAAATATACAGAGTGTTATTTTATGGTCGCGAAATCCAGTGAATGTATAGCATATCAGTAAAGAGATTTAAAATAAAGCTTGCACAACTATTTAAAATCACTCTATATATGATGGACTTTTTTTTTGGCCCCCGCTATTGGGAGCCTTTCGTACCCCTATTTTGTTTGAGACAGGGACTTTATTAACAAATTTTTTTTTTTCAGGGTTTTATATTTATTCTACACTCACTTTCATTCTTCTCAATTTCTTTTATTCTTTCCTTTTATCCTTCACAAAATCTTGCAAATTTTTTTTTGTTCTTTCATTCCTTCTTGCTTTCATCGCCTTCCTTTCCTCATCTTTTTTACTCTTAGGCTTGGTACAATTTTATTTCTAATCTTTACTTTATTCTTAAATTTTCTATCCTTATCTTTTAATATCACAAGTTTGTTTAAATTAGACTTTTTAATACATTAGAGTCTTGTATTACATTATATTATTATTTAATAAGTTCTTTTACATGTGCATATTATTCATTTTTGTTCAAGTTTTCCTATTTGTTTTTGTTATTTTTTATTGCATTGCTTACCACCAGCAATGTATATAATGGTCACTCTGAAATATATCAAAACCATTTATTTTTCTATTAGACTATGACAATTCAGTTACTTTTGGTAGTGTTAAATCTGCAGGGATAAATAGTAAATAATAATTATTTTATATTATATGTAGTATATCGCGACCGGCCATAGTGTATCGATGGAAGAATTAACAATACGTTACTTATTGCTTCTGAAACCATTTATTTTTAAATAAGGTTTACCGTACTATAATGTACAAAAATATAGATATAATACTATGTACAAAATTTTTTTCATCCCCGTTAAAGGTATTCCCCGTCCGATGAAACGCGCTTTTACCAACGCTTTTTCCATCCCTCGAAATAGTCGGAATAGTCTTTTTTCGCTATACCCTATAAGAATCTCTTCGAATCGGTTTTTATATTCTCCTATAATAAAACGGTGTTCCTGGATTTATGTTTTGAGTTTACTGAATATCCAGAAGTCGTACGGACCTAAATCACGCCAATACGATTGTTTTAGAACGATATGAGTCAAGTTTTGGATGATTTTTTTTTTCTAAAAAAATGACCGATTTTGACACCAAAGACTTGACGCATTTGACAAAAACATGCGTAACTCGGAGATAAATAAACCTTTTGACAAATTAATGCTTGGTAAGGGTTATAGAAAGTCATATCAAAATATATTTATCCTTTTAAATCTACAACCAAATCCTATTTTATATATCATCATTTATTCTTATATCCCCAAGATGGAGCAGAGGGCGTCCACAGTACGTCGCCATCCCGAGCGCTCTTAAGCCTCGCGCTTTACTCCGCCCCACGTCATTCCAACTGCCTTCACTTGCACTGATCGTTCGCCGCAGGTTAGCTTTGGGCGGCCACGTCTTCGCTTTCCTAGAGGATTCCACTCTAGGGCTTGCCTCGGTATTTGATCAGGGTCCATTCGGAGCGTGTGGCCTATTCAGTTCCACTTGTGTTTTTTCTTCACTTGCGATTTAGAAAACGGATTGCCTTCACTACTCTTTCATATATACATCTCATATATAAATTTTAATTTACATTATACATACTTTAAACATAATGTCAACATCACATTTACCCTTATAAGTTTCAAAAACATACGTAAACCATAAACATGTTTTGTTTATGAAAATGTAAAGTGAAAATATGCAAATACGACCCATGTTAGTTTCAACTTACTGTGTCCGTTACGCAAATTTCTAATTTACAACAACCGATAACGTTTTTGGATAGTAAACAGACATTGTATATACAAGGTATTTTAGACATCTTGATATGGGTTCACTAAAGTTAACACAACTAAAATTATCATATTAAAATTTTGGTTTAATTTTTGTTTATTTTAATACAAGCTTTAAAGGTATGAACATATAACATAAATATTAAACAACGTAATTATTTAATGTAATCAGGCGTTACCTTGCGGAAGTCCATTCTAAGTAAGAAAATGACCAATACACATGCAGTGGTAGTCGTGCAACAAAGTGACCCGCCAGCTCGCTGATAAATGCGTATGCGGCAAACGATGCGAATTACACAACCGCCACCGCCAAATTACTCAACACGTGTTTCACTACTCCACGGGGCATCTTCAGGAGTTATGTTACACCGATTAGTGCCAAACACAGAGTCAAATTATGATTCCATTAAATGTTGAAGCAAAGGATGTTCGTACACAAAGAGTACATACAATTTTTTTTATATCATTGGAAGACTCTAGATGTGGACTTTATATGGCAAAGTTGACGATATCTCTAAGGATATAGAATATATTATGAACTTCTTTACAGGCTTCCTGAACCCTCGTTCGGATGACTATCCAAGGTCACCAGCGAATTACGGCCTCATGGATCAAATAGCTGCTCTGCATTGGATTAAGGAAAACGTGGCTGTCTTTGGTGGTGATCCCACGAACGTCACGCTGATGGGACACGGGACTGGTGCGGCGTGCGTGCATTTCCTACTCACCTCCTTAGCTGTACCTGAAGGTGAGTTAAAATAATATTAAAAAAAATGTTCAGATTAATCTAAGAATTTTGACTTTGGAAGGAAAATCGCCGCAAGAACTTGCCCAACTGACATCGTGTGGAATCTTCTCAGGTAAACTATGTACCTTATTACTATACATTTTCAAATAGTTCTGTTCCTAATTTATCTTGTCATAAATTTAGGAGACATAAAATAAAAAACTTCTAGAAAAATCCTGTCATAGTGTGAAAGTTATTTTAATAAAGCTTAGGAATTAATTTCACTGGATTGAAATCTATAACGAAGGTCAATGTTCACCAACGGTTGAAATTATTGTGATGATGAACCATATTTGTAGATCCTTAATAGACAACTGATCACTAAAGTCAAAATCATTATTAAATGAAATCATTACAATGATCTATAAACATGAGCCTTATATTAAATTCACGTTAGTTCGTACAGCGCCATCTACCGAGAAATAATGATAAACTATAATTTATATCCAAACATTTATCGTGAAGATAATCTGAAATAGTGTAATATGACTTTTGGCGAAGCGTGTACTTAATTTCTTCAATTCAGAGATAAATTTGACAGAAGAAAAGATTTAGGAAGATTCTTATAGAATCGTTTATATAGCGACAACAGACTGCATATATTAATGCGCAATACATTTTTTTGTTGGTGAATACAATACCAAAATCGGCTTTGTTCGATTAGTACTGGACGTTGTTAGCCCTTCTAGCTTTTACAGCTTATTCGGACTCATAGCTCAAAATCCGCAAGCTAATATATGAAAAAATCTACGTCAAATGTTTTGCGTATTATATTGACTTATTGATATCTACTTATTAAAAAAACTATATATCTATGTAAGAAAAGGACCAATATTTAGCCACTAATGCACATGCAGTGGTAGTCGTGCAACAAAGTGCACCGCCCGCCAGCCCGCTGATAAATGCGTATGCGGCAAACAATGCAAATTACACAACAGCCGCCGTCAAATCACTCAACACGTGTTTCACCCCTCCACGGGGCATCTTTAGGAGTACTACACCGATTAGTATCAAACACAGACAAAGACTCTATATATCTATATTTCTAAAAAAGCAACTGTTGACTTTCTCGTTGGCCCTTCTCAGCAGTACTGCATTCCGAGCGGATGGTAGCTTCCTAAGGATAACAATGCCTATTAGCAAATGTTTGTAGTAGGCAATTCGAATAAAGAATATTTATTTATTTTATTTATTTAATATTCTTTATTGTATACGTTACGATACATTTAAATAGTTTCAAAATAATACACAAAGATTTAATGGAATCAGGCGTTATTTTTCGGAAATCCATCCTACTATATATATACAAAGAAGTACAAAGGGCGGTCTTATCACAAACGTCAATCTCTTACAGACAACCACAGTGTTTTGAAATAAAGAATATTTTGATTTTGATTTTAAACTCGAAGACGTCTTCCCTAAATATACATTCACTTAAGAATAAGAGAGACAATTTATGGGGCTTATACAGCATGTTTATTTTATTCTTTTGACCACATTTATAGATATTAATATTTATTTTAAATTAGCAAGAATTTTTATTGTAAATATATGGTTCGAATATATTTCTTAGTGGACCCATCACCCTTTTTAGAGATCTAAAATGGAATATACTTCAGCGGGCATTGCTATGTATATATATGACATTACGTCTGTCAATAGCTGTCAAATTTTTGACATGTCAAAACGAAAAACCGTCATAAGATTAAGTCATATAATCATTGATTGATATATCATATTAATAGATGATAAATAAAGTGAACACTTTAAAATACGTGATTGTATTTTTTCTTTTGAACTACGACAAAATATCATTCGAGAATAAGAAGTTTCGACGCTAGCTTCCGGGTTTATATTAAAAAAACATTACCAGCTAAAAAAATTTCCTCCGGGACTCATGTATATGTAATCTTTATTCACTTTTCCGACCGGAACAATTTTTTTGAACATTTCCAATGCTATACTAAACGCTTTGGTCATTAAAGATGACGCTCAACCACGACTTATATACAGGGTGTTCCATTATAAGTGTAAAAACTAAAGACGTGGATGTATATCTCATTTTATCTTAATTATTCCTAGATCAATAATTTCAAAAATTATAAATAATCTTATATGTAAATAAATTAAAATTCAAATTAATATATATTAATATTTATTATTATTTACAATTTTCTTTGTCAAATTTGTAACATTATAATTAAATTATTGTACAAATCTTTTTATACAGGATGATTTTAAATAAGTATTAAAACTTTAAATCATAATTAATAAATAACATATAGCGTTTTCATATTTCGAATTACAAGATTTAAAAAATAATTATTGTTTAATATCTGCTCCTGAAAACTTTGAACTGCCTGAAATTACTGGCCAGCCACATTTCACTTTAAAAAAATAATAGAACTTATCTCAGAGTCATCATTTTATATGTGATGATGGAAAATATCGGTTTCAAATCATCCTGTAGTTAATATGCATGTAGAGTTTTTAGAGTGGTAATATGGTTTATTAAAGACACATACATCTTTAAAACTTTTGTAAATATAATCGATATTCCTGTATACCATCATACAATATCTGTGCATTAATTTCGTCAAAATCAAATAACAATAGACTAGTGTATATTACAATATGCCTTTGAAACCGTATAGTTACCTAGCATTCGCATCAATGAATTTTCCTTTACCAACAACCTCTTGTATATCTAATGTACACGTTGTTGACATAGGATCAGTAGGTTTGTATTCTCAGATCTTTAAAAGGATATTTAGCTGTACGTTAAAACAACCTGCTTGTGGAGTGTAACAGATAACATTTTAACTGACTTACATTGTGAATAAGCTAAAATAAATCCTAATTTTCTTACAACCCAAATATGTTGAATATAATAAATATATATGTCATATTTTGAATATTATTCTTATATCTACGTTGATTTCAACATAACATTGTTACATCATGGAATATGACTTGCGATCGAAGGTTTTTTATGGCACCCGCTATTGGAGGTCTCTCGTACCCCTAACTTATTAATGGGTTAGAGGCTTTTATTTCCTCTTTTTAATTATTTTTTCACGTATACTTTTATTTTTGTGCTGTTCTTCCATGCATATTAAGATCTTTCATTCTTTCCTTACATTCTTTCATCCATCAGCTCGTTTCTCAGTTTTTTATACAATTTATTAATATATTTATTATTTTTCTTACATTCGTCTTATTTTATTTACGTTTTTCTTAGATTATTGACTCTTATTTCGTTGCATAGTTGCGATCGTAGGTTGCGAATTCGAATCTTGGTACAAAATCTTATATATTTACAGTTTGTGCGTTAAATATAGGATTGTTACTCATAATCAAGTTTCAAGAGAATAGATGGCGTCTTCTGCATACCACAACACCACATTGTAATCGCCAACTCGCTTGTCAAGTGTGGCGATTGTGATATATGCCCTCATATATATCTTTGGGGGAAGTCAATACCTTGCACTTAGTGGCTTTCGGCTGAAACGACTTTAACAAGATCCTATCTAAAATCGATAGTTATAGAAATAGTGCAGTAATGATAATGTATCAAGACAAAGAGCGTAAAATTCTATGTAATTAGTACACAAAGTGTAAAAATTACATAGAATTGTATCCTGGGAATCGAATTCGCGACCAACGATCGCAAGTATCAATCCTCTACCGCTAGGGTACCACTGCTTTGTGTGCGTATATATATACAGCAGGGCTTCTTAAACTATAGGGTCGCGTAACAAAATTCTGGGGTGGAGAGATTTTAATGTCAAATATTTATAAATACTATTTTATAACATCACTAGAGTTGGTGGAATACAGTGCACTTGCAACGTCTAGACACGCGCATTTGTTGAACGTTTTGAGCTATCTCCACCGACAGTAGTAAACGATCGATGATCGCTATTGTTATACTGTGGTAATTTAATACTTACCACGCAACTATCTGAATATAATCGTGAGCGAATTAAGACGGTAAGAATCCACTTTTATTTTTGAAACTATTATAATTTTTTGCGCAATTTTTAAATTTAAGATTTTTGTATGTTTCAAAACGAATTCTAAAACTATATATTTTCATATGTATATGTATATTGTTACCTAATAAATAAATCATCAAAAAACATTAATTTATTTTTCTTTCATATTTGTATGGGGTCGTCAAGAAACTCGCAATCAGAAATGGTGTCTTGAATGACAAAAAGTTAAGAAGCTCTGATATACAGCAACCGTTAACCCACTTGTTAAGTGTGGCGATTGCATTCCCCCCATTGGGGGAGGCATATACCTTGCAGTGGGTGTCTATGTGCAGTCGAAGGTTTTGCTGGCTATAAATACAACAACGCGTTCTAGATCTCTCTGCTTTTTAGCAACGGTTAAAACAAATATCGGTCAACGTGCACCCTTATATAGGATGTGTGACCTCCACAATTCATATATTGGTGACATTGATATATTCTCGTGCTCTCTCGTATCTTTTAAAAATCAATTTCGTTCGAAATTATTGAGTACACATAATACAATTTAAACCATAATATAAATATATAAACCATAATCTATCATCCCTGTTTAGTAATTTTTTTTTGTTTTGTCATTGTTTGACTATAAATCATTAAATGTTCCTAGTGAGATAGTTATAAGGTAACAATTGTAACTAATTTTATATTTCTAAGTTTCTAAGTTTGTACTTTCTTACTGCCTTTTGTTACTGTTTATCTCTAATAAAGTTAATAAATAAATAAACTCCTCTAAATTTATAATATGGCCGGATAGAATCGGACTGCTCCTATGGTCTGTCGACGTCATTACCAAAGTCTGTCTTCCTCTCTCTCTCTTTTAAAACTCTCCTTTAATGGAATTATTTAACATAAAGACACGAGACTTCCTGATCACCCTGACCCGAAAAGAACCATCAACAAACTCCATATTTTTTCTATCATCTCTTTTAAAATAGCATACCAATGCAATCCGCAAATGCAGTGGTAGTCGTACAACAAAGTGTCATATGTGTGTGGCATATAAATAACAAAGCGGCGACGGACTGAGCTCACTCTTTGTTTGACACTAATCGGTGTAACATAACTCCTGAAGATGCCCCGTGGAGGTGTGAAACACGTGTTGGGTGATTTAACGGTGGCAGTTGTGTAATTCGCATTGTTTGCCGCATGCGCATTTATCAGCGGGCTGGCGGGCGATGTACTTTGTTGCACGACTACCACTGCATGTGCGGAAGTGGCTAAATATTGGTCCTTTTCTTACTTAGGATGTACTTCTGCAAGGTAACGCCTGATTCCATTGATATTTTTTAATCAACATCATCTTTTCAGTCGTAAGACGTCCGCTACTAGACATAAGTATCTCCTATATATATGAAATAAGACCTATTCAAAACGATCCATATTCTGTGTTTTCTTATGATTTTCACAAGGTTCGTATATATGTATATTGACAAGCGGTTATTGCAATATTATAAACAGACGCACCGATTTAATTTATTTATATAGATTTAACTAGCTGATCCCGCAAACGTTGTTTTGCAAAAAAAATATTTTTAATTTTCAATTTAAAAATAAGGGTTGATCGTAGAGGGGTGAAAATTTAGGGTTGTATGTATTTTTGTATGTTGTATCATAAAAAAATAAAAACAAAAATTTCGTCAAAAAAATAAAAAAATTTTTTAAGGGTGAACAACCCTTATCACTTAGGGGTATGAAAAATAGATAGTAGCCGATTCTCAGACCTACTAAATACGCATATAAAATTTGGTAAAAATCGGTCAAGTCGTTTCAGAGGAGTTCAAGTTCGAACACCGTGACACGAGAATTTTATATATTAGATAATATTTTGCCGTAGCTATGTTTAAAATAACCTTCATACAATAGGTATGTATATACAGTTGTAATTCTGGTACACTGAAATCTAGAACAGACAGTTCAAGTTAAGACCTCTGTCGTGACCTACTGCGTCCAAAGTGAATTATTAATTCAACTCCCCGTGTACGTATTGTATATAATATTTTACACATGTTGGAAGAGAAAGAAAATTACAAGCTTGTATTTCGGCTTGAATAAAATATTTTGTGAAGATTTGTTAGATCACGGAGATGTACCGTACACGCTGCATAGCCTTACAACAGCGTTGCTTCCACTACATAAAACGCCACACTATCTACACGACGTCACAATAGAACAAAACACTACACACCATGCAAGATCCGTTTACGAGGGCGGCCTCCTGTCTTCTAACAGCGTGGGAGATGTCACAGAGGATCTAGATCAGTGATTCCCAAAGTGGTCTATATCGACCCCTAGGGGTCTATGACAACCTGCAAGGGTCTACATCAGCCAAAAAAATTTTGGGGGTCCATGAAATGAAAATGGGGGTTCACGATAGTGGATCTCAACACATAGACCCTCGCTACCGTCCCAAGCCGTACATCACACTACACAACACATCTCTACTCACTATCTCTTGATTATATGTATATATATATATATATATATATATATATATATATATATATATATATATATATATATATATATACTGTTAAGGTGATTTCTAAAGACTATAAGATCCGCGAAAGATATCGATAGCTTTCTATAGCTCTAGATAATGTTTTTAGTATCAATTTGTTAAGTGTTACTATTTCAAAAAGCTATTTGAAAAACCTTTTTTAGGCACACAATGCATAGTTTTATTATTTGACGAAAATCCTGGCTAATGATAAAACTAAATTTATTTTTAATCAATATTTTATATTTAAATATCGTATGCATAATTAAATTATTAGAAAAATACCACATATATTTCGACAAAAGTAATTTAGTAGGGGTAAGTAAAGTAATGTCATATTTCTTAAATTGATCTATATTTTGTATTTTAAAACCAACGTAACATCACATTAAAAAGTTATGTACTAGTTTTAATAAATACATTTAAAAACTTTTAAGTTAAACGGTTTTTTGATACCCATTTTGTTGTTATTGTTGAAAAATATGTACCTAGTCCGCCATATTGGAACGGCGTCCATCTTGAATTCTAAATTTTGACATAATCATCGTGTTTTACTAGTGTAGCCCGTTCATTTGATACCCATATTAAGGCGGTTAATGAAAAATACGTAATCCGCCATTTTGTATCGGCGGCCATCTTAGATTTATAATGTTATTGATTTTATTATATTGTATTGTCATCTAAATTAAATGTGTGTACCAAATTTCAGATCAATCTGACAACGGGAAGGTGCTCAAAATTCAATTTCTAATTTTGATCCAAATAAATTCCGTACGGGTCGAACTAAATAAAACCGTTTAAATAAAAACCGTTTAAAAAAAATAAAAATAATGATGATGAGATTTTGTATTTCGAAAGCCCTTGAATGGACATATTGTTGCGGTCGAGATGATGATATTATTCGCAATAAGCACTGGTAGACTACAATATTAAAGCTCCACATTTTGTTTAATAAAGCACTTCGTTATCTCAATAATTTGACCGAAAGCACTTTAATTATAACACAGTAATGATGTCCCAATTGTTAACTTGAGAATAATCACTTGTAATTTTCTTTTCTGTTTAAATTAAAACCAAAAGGTTCTTCAATTTTCAAAAAAGAATTTTATTTTAAAAATAGCTGACTGAACTTCATACAAAAGAAATTTAACGAAAAAAAAATTTTTTTTCATTAAGGAATTTTTTCTAAAACATAAGTAACCTAAGTTACTCCTTATTACATTAGCTACGTGCAAGTAAGTAAGTCCCGTCAAAATCGGTCCAGCCATTGTTGTACAAAAGTTGTCTCGATTTCAAAAGCTTTACCCTAGGTAAGCAATGAATATATTCATTTATTTATTTAAAATACTTTTTACACATAACCGTCAACGTAATGCCGAAGTATATAGTCTCTTTTTATAAACCACAGTATAATTTCTTCAACCTTTTTTAGTCTTATTTTCAAAGTTTGACACACCTGAGTAATTCAGACATATAAAAATACATTGAAACCTTTAATTACCATATTTGTTGATAGGATTCAGTTCATTTGATATAAAACACTCGCACACCACAATAAATTTTATGACATCGAAGGCAAATAGAACTGTATTTCAGAGTATTGAAACTAACAGTGATTTATGATTCAAACAAAAGTGTATGAATGCGTTATTCGCTCCGGTTCCTGGCCATTTGAATATTCGACCGATAAATAACATTCGATGGAATTGCCTGAGTTGCTACGTAAACATTGAAATAATAAATTATTAGTGACTGTACTGTACTGTTAATAATTCTGTTTTCAAAAACACCGCAAACATGAATATAATCTGTGCCTAATAGTATTGCCAATTAAAACTGATAAAAACTTTTTACTAAACTTTTTTTTCTTATCATTTTATATACAAACACACCGCCTTCAGTTGTGGTCGAAAGTGTGTATCGCGTGCAGGAAGATACAGTATTGGCAGGTCAATAAATAAATGAATCAAAGAAATAGTCAAGATCGCGGAAAGAAATAAAATTAACTACATTTTTAATGCCCGGGAATTTTAAATAAAAATTTCACCTTACTTCTTGATCAGAGTAGTATTTATGTACTACTATATATACATGTATAGTATTAAACCACATAGTACACGGGGCACGGGGGGTTCTCTGAGTACCTCCACAGGTTCAAGCTCAAGGAGGACCCCTCGTGCTTCTGTGAACCGGGCGTGGACCAGACCGTGATCCACCTTGTGGCCCGGTGTCTCGCATTCGAGGGACTCCGGCACGGCTTCGAGTGCCGGTCTGGCGTTGAAATCAGGGAGGAGACAATAGCCTCCCTAATAGGCGGCGATGACAAACAGGCGTTCATATCCCTTTGTAAAGAGATCGCCAAAAGGGCGATAGAAAGAAATAAAACAAACAGAGTATAAAAAGATAAAAAGATTAAAAACGTAAATAGAAACAAAACTGTGATAGAAATAATTATAGAATAAGTAATAATGTGTAAAAAAAATGTAAAATAAAAATATAAATCAAAAAATGTAAAAAGAAAAAGGGAAGAATGATAGACGAACAGAGCAAAAGGGTAAGAAAGAAGAAATGAAAGATCATGTGAAGAATGGAAGCAAAGAACGGAAATAAAAAAAAACTAAGTGAAAAAAATAAATTGCCCAAAAAAGACCCTGTCCCACCACAAGATAGGGGTACGAGAGGCCCCCAATAGCGGCGGTCATAAAAAAAACCACATAGCAAAATAATATAAGAATTGCTAATGCATGTAAGAGTTACTTGAGGAGATAATGAAAAACCGAGATACATAAACATTATACTAGCGGAAACTGTTATGCTTCGCATCCTTACCTACGGCTGTCAGACCTAGGCCCTTACAGTATACATATAATACACACTCACAGAGTACAAGAACTCCAAAAAAATCCGCAATGCGACAATCAGAAACATAGGAGACAATACCCTCCCTGATAGGCGTAAAGGAACCTTGAAAGAATTCCTCAGTTATTGCAAAAGAATTATACAATATGCAATAGAAAAAAATAAAAGTTAGGCATCAACAAACAAAAACAAAAACAAAAAAGATACGTAAAAATAAATAATATTAAACTGTGATAAAGATAAAGATAAAAATGTGATACAACAAAACTAGAAATTAAGAAAATGTAAAATAAAAAGAGGATGAATGAATGGTAAAACAGAGCAAAAGGGAAAGAAAGCAGAATTGTGGTATAAAAGAACAGAATGAAAGATTATGTGAAGAATGAAAGAGAAGAGAATGAAAATAAAATAATTAAGTGAATAAATTAAATGCTAATAAAGTCCCAATCCCACCATAAATAGGGGTACGAGAGGCCCCTAATAGCGGGGGTCAAAAAAAAATCAGAAACATAAAGATCTCGGAAGTCACAACAAAATTAAAAAAAAGAAAAATCTATGAACTGTCTATATCTTCAGATGCCATACTCCAGGAATAGGAAGAGAAATAGAAGCCGGCAATTTAGATGATAGGAGAATTATAAAAATAACAGCAGGATGTTTATGGTCAAGACCGGCACAAAACAGAATGGAAAGGTGATGGAGGAGGCCTTTGCCAACAACAGGCAAACAGAAGAAGGTTGACTATATGTTTATTTATAGTAAATTAAATGTTGTAAAATTGTGCATGTCAACCTTTACCGAATAAAGCCTTATATAAAGTCGCATTACATTATAAAATTAAAATTACAGTTATTATAATCTATTTGAGTCAACATGAATACTTTTGCTCCACTAGGCAAGTCCTGTACCAGATTAACAGATCTGTTTGCAAGACAATATACAAAATAAGATTATGAATACATTGAAACAGATTCAAAGTACGCAGTCTTTTAAGATATACGAAAAAAAAAACAATATTGAATTTAAACTCTAGAAAAGACAATAAATATTTAATTTTGGGTGGAAATTAATGCAACAAACTCAACTATTATTTCATTGCTTTAAAATCGTTTTCTCTCTCATCATCAATAAAAGCAAACATATATCGATTTAAATGGTTCCCGAAAGCTGTGTTTGTGATTGGTAACTGTAATCTGAAAACTCGCTTACTCAACATGGGATGGAAATCTTTATACGCGATAGTGGTTTTATTTGTGGCCACGCCAAAATTTCTGGATAAATAACATACGTATGTTTATATATAGTAATATTCTATAGTAAAACAAATTAAAATTGCCTGTAACGATAGTCTGGCTTTTTATTCAATTAAAGACCTATTTTTACGGTTTTAACCATAGCAAAGCTTGAATTATTTAAATCAGTTTTTTTAATCAAACAGACAATAGCCAGATGGCAGAATGTAAATACAAACATTTAATGATAGAGAAAATAGTAAACTTTGAAAAAAAAAATAAAGGAGTAATGTTTAATACAGTTTGTTAACTGCTAAGTTATATAATATTTAAAACAGATTGCTAACTGCTAAGTTATATAATATTTAATAGAGATCGCTAACTGCTTAGTCATATAATATTTAATACAGATTGTTAACTACTAAGTTATATAATATTTAATAAAGATTGCCAACTGCTCAGTCATATAATATTTAATACAGATTGCCAACTACTAAGTTATGTAATATTTAATACATATTGCTAACTGGTAACTTATATAATATTTAATATAGGTTGTTAGAGATCGCAAATGTCCTTCTATAAAACTAAGGAAGATTTTCTTTTATATATACGTGTTAGAATACATAAGCCTTATAGCACTTGAATGTTTATTTCCTTTATTGATTATATTACCAGTGTTAATCAAAGCACCTAAAACACGAATGAAATGCGGTCAACATATATGATTAAAGAGGGAATTTGTTTAACAGATTTTGAAATGTTTTAACGGAACAGACAGATTTCCAATTTAGCTGCACGATCTAAATGAACTGTCGAGAACGGTGATAAAATATTAATATTTATCTCATTTATTTCGTCATAATATAAACTTCATACTTTGGTTTTTTGTTGACCATTGACAGATCTTTATTTAGTTTAAATTTAATTTAAAAGCATTTTATTAAATAGTTCTTATCACAGCATTCAAGATCTTTGTGTGGAACTTGGTTTGTTGATTCATTTTCGATTGATGTTCTATAAATCTGACTGCCCAACCGAAGTTTCTAGAAGGGCCTTCGAGCTTCGCTACGTGGAAAGCGCCATTTTTAAAATGTATTCAACTGACGACTAATTTTCAGTTACACCTATTACAGTACCCGGCGATTAATATTGCACATCGAACTTTGGAAAGAGACAATCGGCTAATTTCGGCTTCGTAGAGCGTTATCTTTGTCGCACGAAACACAACCACTGACAAAAAGTCACATACGTAGTGTGGGACAGAGACAGTGCTCTACGAAACCGAAATTAGCCGATTGTCTCTTTCTAAAGGTCGATGTGCTATATTTATAGCCAGGTACTGTAATTCGTACGTCAAACATTGTCAAATTAATTTAAAGAAGATTGACAGCTCATGAGTTTCTGGCCGACACCTCTCAATTCAATTCCGGACGGTTGGTAACAAACTTACAAATTAGAAGTTTTACTGCTAGTGTCTTGAACTTGGTATAAAGTAGTATCCAACTTTCTTTTTTCTTGTTTAATTGTTTAAAAATGACTCAAATGTCATTAACTAAGTAACATTATTAACATAAATAAGGTAATAAAAATAAAAAATCGCGGAACATGTTACTTTGCGTGATGCCGGAACAGTATTGGCTCATAAAAGTTAATCAGCAAGGATCTCGCGCCGGCGCGAGACCGGCAGCTAAGTTGTTAAATACACTGAGATTTTAATAATGATATATATTGTTGACAACACAAAATTGAGTGTAAATGTATACTCTAATAAATATATTTTGAATTTAATTTAAAGATATATAGAAGAGAAGTTGAAGTAAAGATATATTATTTTTCTTGCAAAATTACGTAATAAATTTAACGGTACAAGCTTCAAAAAACTCATTGTTACAAACCGGAATCCCTGAAGAATAATATATTTAAAGATGGATACGAAAGGATAATGTTCAGAAAATTCAACGTTTCGCTTCATATTTCCCGTGTTCACTGTCGCGGAAGGGAGTAATGCGTGGATCATTTTCCCCTTTGACTACACATGCGTTCTTCTTGATATTTCTTTCTAACTCAATAACATTTTTACCACCATGGCAACAGCCAACTATATTATGAGCGTTATTGACTTTTAGTTCAACTGTATCAATTGCCTATATTCAATGAATTCCTTTTTCACAAACTCTTTTTAGGCGAAAAATATCTTGTTTGGCATCTTAGCAATATTCTAACTTTGCTAGAAATATTTATTTAATTATAAAAGAGTTTAAGTGGATATTTTTTCTATTTACCATTTTGAAATCATCACATTTTTTTATGGCCCCCGCTATTGAGGGCTTCTCGTACCCCCTATCTTTTGTGAGACGGACTTTTTGGGCAAATTTATTTAATTTTTCACAGAATTTTTTATTATTTTCTTTCTCTTTTTTCATACTTCACATTGTTTTTCAGTCTATTCTTTCATTCCACAATTCTACTGTCTTTCTCTTTTGCTCTGTATCACCTTTAATTCATTCCTCATTTCTTTTTACATTTTCTTAAATCATCACATTTAAAATGATTAACCTAGGTTGATCACCGTAAAACTTAGAACTCTGCTATAGATCACCACTAGGAACTGTTTTGTGCTACCCGTATCCAGTTACTTCCAGTGACTTCCATCTCGTCAATCAATTGCACGAGCGATCTGCACCGGTTTCTGCTATTTCAGCAGCGATCAATTATTCGAGCTACTTCGGTCACCCTCGTTCTATGAGTATAATCTTGTATATGTCATCTGTGTATAATATATACAGCATTTTACATACTTTAATGTATCGTTTTTCTTATTCGGTTATATATATATATATATATATATATATATGTGTGTGTGTGTTTGTACATATGGGTGTTTTTTTTTTTTTTCGAAGAGGTTTAAAAATACGTTTACGTATCATAGGGCCTGATGGTGGTGCCCCGTATGTCGGACTAGATCTAGGCGTCAATACCGACTAAAAACAATCCTCTTTCTTCGGTATCCCTGGTCCCCGCGGCATGGCCGCTAGGCATTACTTCGCGGGGTGGATTTAGCCGCAGCTTTCTCTGATAAATAAAAAAATATGGGTGTGTGTGTGTACATGTGTGTGTGTGTGTATGTGTGTGTGTACATATAGAAGCAAGTGAAGGTCACAGGCCACATAGTACAAAGAGTGGCCGCTTGGACTTTAAGGTTCTGAGTGAATACCACGGTTCGGAAGCGAAGCGTATGACGTCCATTCACAAGGTCGTCTACCTTTGTTACGACTTTTTTAAGGCTGTCGGAAGACGCTACGCAGGCTGTTTCTAATCGGTGCTATTAAATAAAGGTCTTGGGCTTAAAAGATGATTTAATTCTTTTATTTATTCATACATCAGCAGCAGTACACATAAATTAAAATTACATACAAACTTATCGTATAAATAATGGTTCTGTCGTGTTCCTTTATAGGTGACACAACATTAAAAATTATTCTTTATACAACATTACACAAACATTGAAGAGAAAAGGGATCGTAGGAGGAAACATATGGCTTTCGAATTTAGACACCAAAAGAGCTCTTAATTTGTAAATGTATCCTCTGGCACAAAATCTTCTTCAAGGCTCCTTAAAAATACTCAATTAAAATTAATAGTCTGGTATGGATACTGTGAATTTTTAAGATGGTTTCTAAGGACTCTATAAAAGCCGCTAAAGAATTCGATGTCAGGCAATTGTTCAAATATTCTGTTATAAGAATTGTACATTTTAAAGATAGGAGAGGGTAATTCAAAGATTTATATGTGATGATGTAAAATAAATTATTGATAATTTTATTTGTAATGAAACACTAATATAGTCGTATATTTTCAGGTTTACTATTTCACAGAGCTGTATTGATGTCGGGCTCCGGTCTCAGCCCGTGGTCTCTGGTCGCTGATCCACATAAATACGCATCGATAGTCGCAACGCACGCGAATTGTTCCCCCGGTAAGGTGCAAGAATATCCAAAATAATTTATTATCTATATACAGTAGTTTTATTCAACGTCGACAGATGGCGCTAGTTGTTCGTAAACGTATAAATGGAGCACCGCGCGGTGGAATCGACAGTAATGAAGAAGACTCGACAACATGACGTAAATGAGATTTCTTCCTATATATTGACTCATCACTATATCTCTGAACGTATAAAGTTAAGATACATGAAATTTCATAACGATAATTTTTTTGCTAAGTATATATCAGCTAAGAAAGGATTTTTTAAAATTCTACCTATAAGAGGAGTTAAGGGCGCGTTCATTAAAAAAATGTTTAATTTCAAAGTATATAATACTTTACTTGGTTATTTAAAAATCTTTGTAACTGAGATTGAGATTCCTTATTCTGTGATATTATATATGTAAGTTTAACCATCCGGCAAGTGTTTACAAAAATCCTAACAAATTTCCAAAAAAATAAATATTTTAATGTGTATGTGTGTGTCGTTCGATTGTCTTTAAGATATATACTAAAATTTCGATAAAATACATTAATAATATATTTTTTACTTTAAAAAATTACACCTCCCGTTTTGTCTATTAACAAAAAAGTTTTTATTTAATTAACCAAATTTTTTCCATCTCTTTCGATTTCTGACAATTGAGAGGAATTTTCCTTTTGATTTTTTTTAATTTTCATACAGGATATTTGATTATAGAATACCGTTACGGCATACTTCTCCTTAAATAGCAAACTCAGTTAAAAATTGTATGACCAATTATTATGATTGTTTGTATGTTTATGTGTAATAATAAATATTTTTTATGTATATATAAGCATTTGTACAGAACTGACACCACCGGCACTTCTGAAATGTCTTCGTGAAAGGCCACTGGAAGCTTTATTGTCAGCGCCTGTAAGAGCACCAGACTTCTCCTACGCGTTTGGTCCGAGTGTCGACGGTGTGGTCATAGGTAAGACCTGTTATTGACTTAAAATATCTTAATATCATGCTTATCTATAAAAACAGCTTCGCTTCGAAGTAGAAGAAGAGACGAGAAGATCTGTAGAAGAACCAAAGTCACACGAAGAGTTGTTCAACGCGACGAGGTCACTCTACTATGTGGAGCAACGGCATAGTTAACCCTTAATTTGGCACCGATAAAAATATTCAAAATATATGAATTCGCAATTTTGTAGCTTCAGGGGATATGTCATAAAGTTCTGGAAAAATGAAAAAATAATACAATAGCCCACTGCTGGGAAAAGTGGTGTCAGATTTATATGTTCGGAAAATAAAAACTATAATTATTTTTATGTTTTTTTTTTTATTAAAGAAAAATCCAGAAATGAACATTTTATAACTAATTGATACTGAAGTACAGTTTATTTTGTATAAAAATTAAAAAAAAAAACAATTTCTGCGGGCTTTTCCTGTCACGAAACATAATCTTGTGTTGCATTTTATGCAATACACGACAGTTTTCTTTTGGCAGAACCTGCATCTCCTTCTTCCATGGTCGAAGGAAAATGTCTTATATTTTCATATTTTAATGGACTCAAAGGGTGGGTGCATGCGGTTTTTTTACTTTGACGGATTCAGTCTGTTTTCTTTTAGCAGACCTGTTTGTCTTGTACAATAAGTCATAAATATCATATCTAAATGCTTTCAAAGGTTCAAAAAGTTTCGGGAAGTCCCCGAATAAGGGCAGGACAAAACCGGTAATTATGCTGATCTTTAAGAAAGACCTATGCTCTGCAGTGAACATCTGTGACGAATGATATATACGATAAATGTAAGGTTTCTAATCAGCTGTTATCCTATTGTCTGCAAGCGATCTGGACAAAATACTTTACGATTTTAGTTCCATACCTTGAAGACATAGGTTTTGATTTCGAGCCGATCTAGGATGGGCTTATTGGTGTTTGCCATCCTCTCCTTTTCCAATGCTTTCAAAAGTTGTATGTAAGCAAGAAAAGACACAGAGCCTCTGTGTTTGATACTAATCGGTGTAACATAACTCCTGAAGATGCCCCGTGGAGGGTTGAAACACGTGTTGAGTGATTTGGCGGCGGCGGTTGTGTAATTCGCATTGTTTGCCGCATGCGCATTTATCAGCGGGTTGGCGGGCGGTGCATTTTATTGCATGACTACCACTGCATGTGCGGAAGTGGCTAAATATTGGTCCTTTTCTTGCTTAGGGTGGACTTCCGCGAGGTAACGCCTGATTCCATTAAATAGTTGTATGTAAGGTTCGATTTTATATTTCTACTTAAATTTAAGTAACTGATATTAACTTTAAGTATACAATTAAGTTTGATAATGTTAATAATTTATAGTTTCGAATTGTCAGGCTCTGTAGGAAAACCTACAATGTTAACGGTATTCACGTAACGTACCATATTTCCAATACCAAAGTTTATCACAACTTCACCGTTGACAAAATGAACGCGTTTCCCGCGTTATTAAATTTTCTTACGAAGTTTTCTCATTTTATTTGCTCGTGCTTCAACGTTTTTCGTTAATGTGCCTTCTTGTATCATTACTTTCGTTTCTTCGGGTTGACTTTTCTTCTTTGACAAATTTTCATAAATACAATTTCCTCTTGCGATCTATCGAACCGGTCGATATTTTAAAATTAATTTATTAAACGGTTTTATTTAGTTCGACCCGTACGGAATTTGTCTATTTATTTGGGACAGAATTATAAATTGAAATTAAAGCACCTTCCTGTTGTCAGATTGATCTGAAATTTTGTATACACACATAATTTAGATGACAATACAATATAATAAAATCAATAACATTATAAATCTAAGATGGCCGCCGATACAAAATGGCGGATTACATATTTTTCCTTAACCCCCTCAATATGGGTATCAAATGAAAGGGCTACACTAGTAAAACACGATGATTATGTCAAAATTTAAAATTTAAGATGGACGCCGTTCCAATATGGCGGACTAGGTACATATTTTTCCACAACCACCACAATATGGGTATCAAAAAACTGTTTAACTTAAAAGTTTTTCAAAATGTATTTATATTAATGTTTAATAGTTTGTTTGGCTTAATTATTGGCGAATCAAAAATCATTAGAGCTATATATATATATATATATATTAGTATATATTTTCAAATCTTAATTCAGCTTGAAAAACATTGTATTTTTGCGACGTTAAGAACATTTTCGATAGTAATAAAATAATTAAAAATTCAGACTTTTGTAAGCTCTTTTCAAATCATGACTAGTTTAAATAATTTGAAGTTTTAATTAAAGTTGAAAGATGTCATTGTAGATAGTTAGCTTTGAACGAGTCTTTCAAGTTGTTGAATATAATCAAATTAAAAGTCGAATGATTTTTACAAATACAGCCTGCGTTCTTTAATTTTATTCAAGTATTTTATACTTTATTGTCCATAAAAATAGCAATAAGAATATATGTAAAAGGAAATGTAACAAATAAAATCATACAGATATATGACAGGCGGTCTTATAGCTCGAGGCGATCTCTACCAGACAACCTTTAGATGGAGATGAGAGAAGTAAAGGAAAAGGTAGTTTGAGGTTTCTGGGCGTTGTAAGATAGAACTAAAAACATACCACACATTTAAGATATATATATATATATTTAAGATATATCCAATATATATATATATATATATATTGGAGGTCAAAGAAGTGCTCTTTTACCATATTTTTAAAAGCCAGTATCGATTAAGCGACTTATTGCTTCTAGCAATTCATTTAAAAACCTGACAACGACAACAGTATAAGTTTGTTTGTACATGACACGAAATAACAAATCTTCGACTAAATTTAATTTTAATACTGCGTCGAATTTTAATTTAAATATTTTAAAATTTTATAATTTAAATCATCATCAATAAAACACTATCGATATCAGATACAGGTGATATGCTGATGAATCCAGACAGCGGATACGATTGGGGTGGTCAAACCATCAACAGGTCCGGGAAACAAACTGCTGTTAACCTCATCAAGGCAGTTCTCATGAGGAAGAGCGCTGTGGCACAATTAACGAAGTAAGTTACCTCATCTTCACCACCACTACAGCCGAAACATATTCTCTATAGGATATATTCCTCCCCCTTAAATTTCTAATACCGGTTGACAGCGACCTGGATCCAACTTCTACTGGCAATCTTAACAAGATCGCCTATTCATCTTGTGGAAGGAATCCCACACCACCCTTGCCCATCTGTGATCTCCACCACAGAACCGAAAACCTCAAGTAGATATGTGATCTATGTTACGCGTTGTACGCTATTTTTGTAATTCGTACAAACGTGTGTTTGGCACCAATATGATGTAACATAACTCCTGAAGATGCCCCGTGGAGGGGTGAAACACGTGTTGAGTGATTTGGCGGTGGAGGTTGTGTGATTCGCATTGTTTGCCGCATACGCATTTATCAGCGGGCTGGCGGACGGTGCACTTTGTTGCACGACTACCACTGCATGTGCGGAAGTGGTATATTCGTCCTTTTCTTACTTAGGATGGACTTCCGCGAGGTAACGCCTGATTCCATTAAATAAAAAATTGACGCGAAACACAAAACATCCTTGTAGATGGCTGAGTCGAATGATATTTCAACTTTTGATAAACAGACGCTCGGCAAATGCTATAGACAGTCCTACCAACCTAGAAAAGAATATTAACTAACTTAATTACTTTCCAACTTTTTGATTACCATCAAAATTACTTCTTTTTTACTATCCGTCCCTTCAGATGTTATACTACAAGAATTTATTGGCTGGTCGCGTTGATAAAGGTAAAAAATAATTTAACATTTTTCAGAGTGATCACTTTATACAGCATGGTTATATTAAATAGGCCAAAAAGGTTTTTAGGGGCGTATCCTTCGTAAAACCTATGGCAGTAGGGCCTCTCACTAATCGGCACACACACACACACACATTATTTACGAGCAAAAGCAATCTCATATAATTAATACACAAACTCAAACCCACGATCTAAAATCACAAGTCTCAGTTCTCTACCGCTAAGCTACGACAGTTCAATTCAAGGTATTGTTAGCATATAGATATATTTTTATTAATAATTGTTTCAAAATAAGCACAGCTATCGAACTATGTATGTAAATACGAAACGAGAACAAAATATAAATACAATAATTGACTATTTATCACCTTTGTGTACATATAATAATATATCGATAGCACACATATACACACACACACACACACAAACATATATATATACTAGCTGATCCCGCAAACGTTGTTTTGCAAAAAAAATTGATATTTTAATTTACAAATAAAAAATAAGGGTTGATCGTAGAGGGGTGAAAATTTATGGTGGTATGTATTCTTATATGCTGTATCATAAAAAAATAAAAACAAAAAAAAATTTTTAAGTGTGAACAACCTTTATCACTTAGGGGTATAGAAAATAGATAGTAGCCGATTCTCAGACCTACTGAATACGCATATTAAATTTGGTAAAAATCAGTCAAGCCGTTTCAGAGGAGTTCAAGTTCGAACACCGTGACACGAGAATTTTATATATTAGATATATATATATATATACATGAAAAATGTTTTTTGTGTGCGAAAAAAAAGAAAGAAAATGAAATGCTATTTTCCCCACAGGTACGATTTAATGCTAGGCGTAACGAAAGCGGAGGCTTACTTCGCGTTCAGCGGTGACGACGTTCAATACGGCATCGAGGCGGACAGGAGGTCCAAAATTCTGAAGTCCTTTGTAAGGAACACATACAGCTACCATTTGTCGGAGATACTCGCTACAATTATCAACGAATACACCGATTGGGAAAAGCCCGTTCAACATCCTATAAACATAAGGTAGAGTATTAGAATTTCATTCAATCATTCATTTAACCAATCATTCATTCATTCATTTCAGCTCTCTAGCCGCATCGACTTCCCCCAAAGATAGCCCCGATGATCGGTCTTAAAGAATTCTCATACATCTCTCTAATAGAATAATAAATACCATGTATTGTGTATTAGTATTGATGTATATGTGTATCACGTATTTATAGAATATATTTATAGGAACTAAGGTCAACGACGTAGTATGAAAAATAGCTTATCTGAAGTTGCAGTATGCTGGGCACATGCAATCAATGACCGTAGATAAGTTCTAGAGTGGTGACCACGATAGACGCGATGTATTTGGATTCTCTTCTAGGTGACGCCATAGGCAGCGTAGAACAATTTTTTTAATCAATCCAGAATTCTCTTCTAAAGTGACTTCCTTTCAGTCGACAGACGCTCTCTGCAATGCATAGGTCTCTCTCGAAGATCGATACGATGCCTGGTCCTCCGCTGCCCATATACAGCGACTTCCCGCGACTTACTGCGACTTCCTACGACTTACCGCGACTTATCGCGACTTCCCACGACTTACCGCGACTTCCCGAGACTTCCCGCGACTTCCCGCGACTTCCCGCGACTTACCTCGACTTCCCGTGATTTCCCGCGACTTTAACTATGTCAGTAGTCCACCTAGTGGTCGTACCCACGTTACGTCTATCGCCATCAGTTGAACAAGCGATGTGTTCGCCAATTGTCACTTAAAAATTGACTACAGTTAAACATTAATATGTAATTTTAACCTAAAGATCATTTCTAACAGAGACGAAACGCTTGAAGCCCTGAGCGACGCGCAAGTTGTAGCACCAATAGTTTTGACAGCGGACACCCATTCGGCTCTTCGACGCAACTCTTATCTCTACGTATTTGATTATCAAACAAAATACGGTGATTATCCTCAGGTAAGCAAATATTTTCTACTAACCACCAAGAGTCCTTCCTAATGGCTTCGTCCTTTCACTCACTGCAAAGCCTCCACTAAGATATCTATATAGAAATATACCATTATCACCAAGCTTAGCAGGCTGTTTGGTGATCGAATTGTTTCTATTAACCACCAAGAGTCCTTCCTAATGGCTTCGTCCTTTCACTCACTGCAAAGCCTCCACTAAGATATCTATATAGAAATATACCATTATCACCAAGCTTAGCAGGCTGTTTGGTGATCGAATTGTTTCTATTAACCACCAAGAGTCCTTCCTCATGGCTTCGTCCTTTCACTCACTGCAAAGCCTCCACTAAGATATCTATATGGGAATATACCATTATCACCAAGCTTAGCAGGCTGTTTGGTGATCGAATTGTTTCTATTAACCACCAAGAGTCCTTCCTAATGGCTTCGTCCTTTCACTCACTGCAAAGCCTCCACTAAGATATCTATATGGGAATATACCATTATCACCAAGCTTAGGAGGCTGTTTGGTGATTGAATTGTGGTATTTTGGTACGCAGATAACGCTGCTGTACATCCTTTGGAAATTTTTTTATGAGCTATAGCAATAATATATAGTTAATACAGTGTGAATCATATAAGGCTTTACAAGGGAATCAAACCTTTCACATACGATCGCAAGTTACAGTCAGTATCTCACGTTAAATTCAGAAGGATTTTGATTTTTTTTTCTGTTTTTTTTTTTTTTTTGGTTTACTTGATTTAGAAGACATAGTAATCAATTTTCAAGCATTGTTATCATTTAAAAATCATTTACACTGTAGCAAGATATTATAAGACTTTTTGTGTTTTTTTTTTTTTTAAATCAATGACATCCTAGTTAAACTATAAGGATATATTTTAACTAATATAATTATTGGTTTGTTTTAGATTAAAAAAAAACAACATACATATTGACTATAAATCGTCATAATTGACGTAATTTTAGCCACCCACTGCTGGTCATATGCCTCCCCTAGATTAAAAATAGGACCAATGGGCAACCCTGTATCCAGAATCTGTCATATACTTAAAAAGGTATATATCCACCTTGAGGGCAGACACTCAACACTGCTCTTATCAGCATGTAGTCCCCACTTTTAAGGCTTCAGCGGCTATTAACATTTTATATTTCTACAGACTAATTGTATTAAAAATAATAAACTATTTAATATTACAGATATTAATATTATAATACTGTAATCAAAGAGTAAGAATAATTTATCTATAAAATATAAATTCTTTATTTATTCTTCCAAAACAATTTTATCCGTTTCAAAGTAATCCACGTTAGATAAAACACACTTTTGCTAATTCTTTTTTCAGTACTCGAAACAGTCGGAATAGTCTTGTTCCTGTATAGCCTTTAATACCTTCGATTCGGTTTTTATCTCCTCAATTTTAAGGCTTTTTGGGTTTGGTAAAAACAAGAAGTCTCACGAATCCAAATCAGGCGAATAGGATGGTTATGAGGTGATATAAGTCGAGTTTTTTTGCAAAAAAGTCGAAAAGGACCAAAGCATGACATCTATTAATCGAAACCTGACTTGTTTAATAAACAAAACAGCCTTCAAAATGATTTAGCTGAGCGAAATGATATTGCTTTGCTATCAGCGAAGTCTCTAATTGTCAATTGAAATAAGTATAGTAATAGATAGAAATAAAAGCTAATAAAAATGTAAATAACAAAAATCAAGTGATATTGTAATCATCCTATATAGAAATAAAATAATATAAATGTAAAAGAGTAATGAGGGATGTATGAAAGGCGTTACAGAGCGAAAGGGAAAGACAGAAGAATTGTGGCAAGAATGAAAAGAACGAAAGATCATACGATGTATGAAAGACGATAATGAAAATAAAAAAAATATACGAATTGGGTACGAGAGGCACCCAATAGCGGGAGAGTAAATAAAAATATTGTCAATTGACGATTTTAAAGCACCAAATCTTTGATTTTTTAAACATAGCACTCGTAGGTTTTAAATAACAATTTCAGCTTTTCCTTCGCCGCAATCATTAAGAGTTATGAGAAGAAGAGTTTTATAAAGAAACTCCTTTATAAACTCACTAAATACTTTACCTTCACACGTCGTTATAAGCGACCAAATTGTAAATGTCTTTATAACACACACTCCGCGTCTTGTTAGAGGTCTTTTTAAAATGGTCAGTTAAAAGCACCGTTTAATGAAGCCAGTGAGTTCTCAAGTTACGTCGTTTGCCGGGACAGATGTTCGTCTAACGATGCAGTAAGCCAATGACCTTACCAGGACATTCATAAATCTAAATTCAACCTTATTACACCTTAAATTAAGGTACAAATTAACTTGTCTATGATTTTTTTTATTAACAATTCTGTTTAGTTTTTACTAAACTAGTTACTTGTATATATTTTGTACTAGCAAAAGCTCTTCATAATAAACAACGAACACGAATTTAGGAATAACTTACTTACTCCGCTGGCTCAGTGACCCAAAGTGGGACTTGGCCTCCGAAGCGAGAGACTTCCACTTTCCTCTATCTTGCGCCATCGTCTGCCATCGGTTGACATTCAAATCGCGCAAGTCTGCCTCAACGCGATCGATCCAGCGATACCTGGGTCTTCCCACTGGTCTTCGACCCCTCGGTTTTTCCAGGTACGCTACCTTCACGCTCCGATCCGATCCCATTCGCTCCAAGTGACCAAGCCAGCGGATTCGTTGAGCTTTATATTCGCCAATGATATTTGGCTGTGCAACTAAAGTCTCAATTTCGGCATTCTTTCGGAGCCTCCAAGATCCGTCTTGATTTCTCGCTGGTCCCAAGATCTTTCGCATGATTTTGCTTTCCGTCACTAGCAGTTTTTGTTCTTTTCAAAGTCTCTTTTCAAAGTTAGCGTCCAAGCTTCACAACCATACATCAATATTGGTCGTATTACGGTTTTGTAGATACGGACTTTTGTACTTCTGCTTAGGAGCCTAGACACTAGAACCTTGTAAAGTGCTGCATCTCAGCGAGTTCTGGATACGGATATCCTCTTCTCTGGTGTTGTCATCCGTTATGGTGCAGCCTAGATACCGGAACTTCGCCACTCCCGCATATGAAACGTTTCCAACATGAAGGTCATCTCGTTTAACACGCTTATTCTTGTTTCGTTTCATGTGGAGGTACTCGGTTTTTTTGCTGAGGGCTAACTACCCTCCCACGTAAAAACACAACTGCTACGAAACCGAAGAAAGAGAAAGTTTAGGAATAATGTGATTGTTTTTCCATTGTAATACTTTTGATTTATTATAGCAATACCACAGTTTGTGAAACTAACATATCTTCAATATGGTTCTGATTGTCGTCAATTGTTTGATAGGTAGCGCTAGGTATATTAAGGTTGAAGACGACGCCATCAGGTTCACGCCTCGTGACGTCTCTTACCAGAAACGAAGCCTGGATTCGCGGATATTTAGAATGGGGTCCATAAACTTCTACTTTCAACTTCTAAGTTAGTCGATAAAACCTGGTCTCTGACTATGGGACCAGCCCGGAATGATTTTTAACCGGGAGATACCGCGGTGTCTCATATAGCGTAGTGAATTCCATATCACTCTGTCCTCCGCCAGAAACAGGGTATCTTGACCATCCGGAAGATTCCGCCCCTGCCACCGCCCCTCGCCTAAAATCAAGTTTCTGGATTCGAGGCCATAGACTGACAATGATAAACTAGGACTTTCCGCCATAAGATGAACAAACGATCTGTTTAACGTTGTTGGAAGACGACACAGGCCGTTTTGACCTGGTCTTATTGGAAATCTTTGAGGAAGGATTATAACCGCAGTAGACGAATAAACCTGAAATGTTGAAAATTGTTTTTCTTTAATCTCTCCAAGTAAAGATCCTCATGGTTTAAAAATTAAATAAAAAAATAGCCGAATCGGTAGAGCCGTTTTCAAATTTTGTGAAAATTTGGCAATACATTTTATGTGTGTATATTTAAATATGATTGTTGAATATATAAATAAATCATTTCATTTAATTCTATTGCGTAGCGTCAAGGCTGCATACACGGCGAAGAGCTCCCATATATCTTCGGGGCACCACTTGTAGGCGGATTGGCTCATTTCCCACGGAACTATACAAAAGCGGAAGTTGCGCTTTCCGAGTCAGTAATGCTGTATTGGGGCAATTTCGCGAAGACCGGGTAAGTGGAGATTGATTTTCAGCTCTTTCGTTATGCACGAATAATACGAGTAAATGTAACTAAAACATGTTTCATTTATTTGAATTTTCGTTTCATTTATTTATATTTCGTTTCATTTATTCGTATTTCGTGTTTCATTTGTTTTCGTTTTATGTATATTTGCTTATATAAATTTATACACAACTATGAAACCAATCAGTAAATATAACTGTGCTAGCATATATATGTTTTTTCAATGTTATTTCATATTTCGACTCTATATCTTAATTATAAATAATAATTTTACGAGTAAAATAACTTGAATATAGAAAGCGAAGATTTACTTTGTATAATCTTAACAAAAGGCGTTTCAGAAGCGATTTAGCTTAAAGGAGCTTTGACAATAAGGCTTCCTTTTTCCTGAAAGGCAGACAAAGATATACGAGTATAAGTATTACAATTACTTAGTTGAACAGCTATTTCTTTATTTGTAATCTCTTTAAAATAAAACTAACAAGCGTAAATACATATTCTTCTAGATAAATCTACAAATTCATACTGCTATCCTCAGGTTGTACTACAGTATCTGTAAGATGGTGGTCGATGTCACATCTATGAATCTTGTGATCGCATCTTGAGTCTCGTCTGTGCAATACACGCATGAGTTCGTGTGACGTGATATTGCTACCACCGCAATATGGACAGTGTTATATAGTCCGAAAGTGTTTATTTATTATAATATCATTATATAAAGACTTCATTGTGCTAAACAAAGTCAGTACAGTCAAACACTGTGATTTTATATATACGTATTAATATTAATTTTTCTTCATAACATAGAAACCCAAACGAAGCCCAAGAAAGTGACCCCATCAGAGCCGGGAGACAAGAGAGAGTGAGAATGAAGAATATGGACTGGACCGCGTACGAGGCTGTTCATAAGAAGTATTTGAATATAGATATCAAGTCCAAGCTAAAAAACCATTATAGAGCACACAGGTAAGCTAGTAATATAAGTTGATTTTAATGGAATCAGGCGTTATTTTGCAGAAGTCCATCCTAAGTAAGAAAAGGACCAATATTTAGCCACTTCCGCACATGCAGTCGTAGTCGTGCAACAAAGTGCACCGCCCGCCAGCCCGCTGATAAATGCGTATGTGGCAAACAATGCGAATTACACAATTACCACCGTTAAATCACTCAATAGGTGCTTCACCCCTCCACGGGGAATCTTCAGGAGTTATGTTACATCGATTAGTGCCAAACATAGAGTGAGCTCAGTTCGTCGCCGCTTGTTATTTATATGCCACCTCCTCCCCCACTACTACTCAAAGTCACGTGACCCGTGGGTCATATTGGTCCTTTTCTTAAAAAAATTCCAATTTCGAAATTTTAAAGGTGATATTCAACTCTTGCTCTTGTATATGTATTGTTAAATTTCAAATTCGTTACAAATGATATTTCTCTAGCGTTCACGTCAGAACGCTCCATGTTACTGGCCACTGCGGCTACAATACTTTTTAAAGTTAAATTATTCTTGCGCGTTCGAATTTCAAATCGAACGTCGATTTGAATTCGGACGCCATCAGTGAGATAGTCGCTGCCTTTGTGTCTGGTTCAAAATTGTAAATACTACACCATTGTAAATAGTCTTTGTATATATGTAACTGGATTGGGCAGATAATTGCGATTGTAGATCACAGGTTCGATTCTCGGCACACAGTCTTATTTAATTTACTATTGCCACTGATTACATCTTTGCCAAGCGTTCCAATTTTAGTATGTTCCTGCCGTAAATATCTTTGCGAGAGACCTATGCCTTGTGGGCGTCTATGAGCACTGGATATCACATTGATCAGACGTAATTTTTATATTCTTGCCCCAACATATACGTCCAAGGGATTTATGATGGTAGTCAATCATCTTGTGATAATGTATTATTTTCACTGTCATGATTTATAATATACAAAATTACCCTAAAAAATGTAAATCAATAAGCCAGCACGCTACATGTATAGCAGTCCGAACGCGATTGCTTCCTGGCCGCCCAATCAGCGCGCGCGCCGCTGCAGAATCAGTTCTAAACATCGGGCCCAACTTGTCAAGCGACAGCGATTCCGAATGAAATCAAAGGCGTTGGCCCAAGATATCCTAACAGCGACTTCAGCCGCCACTTTAAGTGAAAAGCTGTCACAGATTCTTAAATATCGCTTGAACATCTTTTACCTTTGTATCGTATTAATACAGAGAAGCTTAGTAGAAACAAACTTATTATTTATTGTTGTCGATTCGATCCGTTTTGAATTAGCTCAGGGTATGCTGTCTTAGTTACATCTTTGATACATGCACTTTCAATATCTCCGTCTTACCCGTGACTAAAAGGGCTTTGAAACTATAGAAACAAAAAACCTAAAAAAACAACGAAAAAAAAATTTTTTTTTTGTTCGTGAAATGATTTCGTATATTTTGCGTAATTTCACATTTAATCCATTTCGTCCCAAAAGAAAAATTGTGTTGATCGTGTATCTAAGTTAAAACTTTAGGGTACTTGTAAAAAAATTGTGATTAATATTTTTTTTTCATATGACCTTCGTTATTGGGGGATAGTATTTTTATTCATGAAATGTATTCGCAAATTTTTCGTAATTTCACATTTAATTCACTTCGTCCCAAAAAAAAAATTTGTGTTGATGGTATATCTAAGTTAAAACTTTATAGAACTCGTAAGAAAATTGTCATTAATATATAGTTTTCATATGACATTCGTTTTTGGGGAATAAAATTTTTAGATCATGAAATGTATTCGCATATTTTGTGTAATTTAACATTTAATCAGCTTCAAAATAAACCTATGTCAATGGTAAATCTAAGTTAAAACTTTAAGGTACCTGTGAAAGAACTGTCATTAATATATTGTATTAATATGGCCGTCGTTATTGGGGGCTTCTCGTTTCCCCCTGTTTTTTGTTTGGCATTGACCTTACAAATTCGGGTAAAATGATTTTCCTATTTTTATTCCACATTCTCTTTCGTCCTTCTTGTCTCTTATTCTTCATCATTTATTCTTTCGGTCCTCCACCCCTCAGCTATCACAGCTCAATTAATAGTATTAGTCTATGATATTACCCATAAAATTTAATCTAATTGGTAAATGATATCATTAACTGCATTAATGTTTACAATATCTCTAGCTATAAGATTTAATATTGAATATCAGTTTAGTAGTTTAGATTTCACTGGGTTTTTATTGCATCAAATGTATAAAATAGTCAATAAACTTTCTATTAACCTATTTTCTTTTTCCCAGGCTTTCATTCTGGTTGAACTTGGTACCAGATTTACATCGTCCGGGAGGTGAAGACGTACCACCTTCTCATCATCAGCTCGAGCATGAGGATTCATCCTTGCAGCCCACCATTAAGACATTTACACCGCCATTCAAAAAGATCACAGATATGATCTTGACAGAAACCGGCATGGCTACTAAAGTCCCAGTATTAGCAGTTCTGAATGTCACATCTCCTTTGAACTTTAATATAATTGGACAAAATACTGCCACTCAAAGCACGGATCTTCACAAATCTGATAGTTCCACTTCTTCTCCACCTGAAGATGGATTCGCGGCATATTCCACCGCTCTAAGTGTGACAATAGCCATCGGATGCTCACTGCTCATTCTTAACGTCTTGATCTTCGCTGGAGTATATTACCAGAGGGATAAAACCAGGATGAATGGTCAGGATGGCCACTCAAATGGATCGCATTTAAAGAAACGAGTCGAAAACGGTCAGATGCCAAACAACATATGTGGAGACCTGGAAGGCACTTTAACCTACCAAACGGGTCTCAAAAACGACCCGGCTACCATTCTTGGTCACCACCACACACATTCACACCACCAGTTACCACCACCCGAGTTCGCAGACTTACCAAGTAATAATGTATCAGGAATGGTGACACTCCCACGTGCTCCACCACCACCGAAACTAGGCAAGAGTAATATAAACACTCTTGCAAGTGGACAGTTGCAAGAGAACCAGCCTTTATTATCAGCACATCAGATACAAATGATAAACACCAGTACTCTGACGAAGAAGAATACGCAATTGAACGCAAAGTCGAACGTGACGATGGAGGAGTTGCGTGTGTGACGTCACCGCGCCTGACTGCAGCGTGCCGGCAGCTGCAGTGACGTGGTGCAGCATGACGAGATCGTTTGACTCCAGCCGGACCTTCTCGAGAACGTCACAGACTACATATGACTTAAAAACGTACTCGAAAAAGAAGGTTGACTTCAGTGAAGTGATAGTGAAAAAAAATTCAAACATGAATCCATATCTGAAAGATTGATAATAGTGTTTGTGTATCTCTTATGTAAATAGATGTGTGTAAATAATAAAAAAATCGACATAAACGGTTATAAATCTATGTAAATATTTATCTCATCAGCTCAGCCGTATATCCCTCCTAACCACGGTAAATATAATCTCTATTTTAGAGTTTAGTGTTTAAATATCACATAAATAATTTCTCTCTATTTTACTATTAAGTTAAAACAATTTTTTTATCTTATGCTATTTTTATTTTGGACATAATGCACAAGATTATTGGTTATAGATGTTGAAGCTCTGAAAATGTATTGCTTATTTTTCAGGAAAATTGAAGCCTATATAAAGTTTTTCATTCGAAAATTGTCACTCTGAAATATGTTACATACATTTTTTTTTTTTCATTTAAATGTGATTTACCTTTAAGTTCTGACAGTACAAAAAATTTACAGTAAAAACTTTTTTGAAAAATACTTTTTCATTTCATGCATTAATTGACAACAAGTTATCTATTTATTCACACTTTTAAATTTTTAACATCTTTTACCGATTATCTTGTGTAATATAAACATGTTTATGTTAAATATCAACACAATATGTATGTATAAATATATTAATAGAAAATAGAGAGAATTGGACTGTAATTATATAATGCTATGTAAAAACATTAAATTCTTCTATTTCATGTCAATGAAGAATTAATAAAACACCAACTTATTCCGAATATGAACATAAGTAAAGCAATAAATTCTTTTTATTAGATTCTTCAAAGGTTTGTTTAAATTTTCATATGTTTTCAATTCCACTTTGTCAATGTGTTACTACACTATCGGAAATTTTCATTACTATTATTTCCATCGCATCATCAGCTATACTACTTTCACTGTTGTAAATTGGTCTTTGATTTAAGACCGCTTGGAAGCCTGCATCCATTTAACTTCCGACAAACGTTAGATCGACTTTTTTCAAGTTTCATATATTTTCAATTCCTCTTTGACAATATTACTACTGTATCGGAAATTTCCATTGTTGTTATTTCCATCGCATCATCAGCTATACTACCTTCACTGTTGTAAATTGGTCTTTGATTTAAGACCGTTTGCAAGCCTACTTGCTTTTAACTCCCGATAAACTTAAGATCGTCTTTTTTTCAATTTTCATGTATTTTCAATTTCACTTTCTTAATGTGTTACTACATTGTCGGAAATCTCCTTTACCGTTATTTCCATCGCATCATCATCTGTACTTCCACTGTTGTAACTTGGACTTTAATTTAATACCGCTCGAAAGCCTGTTTAAGTTAAGATAACTTTAAATACCTTGCTGGTCTACAGTTGATTTTTCAGCTACGCTACGATTTACGGTATATGGTTCCTCCAGAACCTTAAGGCTCTAACTGAAATATATTGCATACCGGCCTACCCACATAAAAATATTTGCAAATAGCCAACTTATCTAAATTCAAAACAACTATGTATCATTGAATAATTTTAAGAAACATTAGAATTTTTTTATAAAAGTTACCTTCACATGTTTATAGATATAAAACAGAAAGTGTTTTTGTTTCTTTTGTAATTAAATTTATACATATGAATATAATTTCTATGTACTTTTGTCAAGTTCTTTTCTGTAAAACTTTCATCATTCAGTTCTTCTTATAGTGTCTTCTTAAATTTAGTTCTTCTATTCTTGTACTTTCTTTTTCTATTCTTCTATATATATAATATGTCACAAATGTACTTTAGTTTTTGGGAGGTGATATGAATAAAAACCTCCTGTTTATTCTAACTTTAATGTATAATGAAATAACAGCCACAATATCACTATTGAGTAGTTGTTATCAGAAAGAAGCGTTGCCTTGTTAATAATATAAAATGCAAAATGTAAGCGAAAGTTGTCATAGCAGAGAAAAGGTGAGGTGAAGTGTCGATGTGTGTGTGAGTGATGTGTGTTGTGTGCATTTAATTTCGAAATTTTGTTTCTTATCGATAAAAATCATTTTAATAAAACATTAATAAATTTTTTTTATTTAACTTTTAACCAAATATGTTTCGTTTTTAATTTTCTAAATAATTTTAAAAGTTATTCTGACTTCATTATTGGCATACAGAAATATGAAAGCAGGTTTATTCTTACTATGATTTAGTATAAAATTTAATATGTTATTTATTGTTACTAATTTCGATTTCCATCTTATAATGATCTTCTAATATTAATGAGTTTATATAATGACATAATACATGGCTGTTGAGGTGTTTAAGTTCTGCAGTGAGTACCATAGACCAGCAAGTGTAGGTAGTTCAAACTTGTTTTTGTGACCTTTCATTCAACTCCAGTCATAGATGGACAGTGTTGTTATGTATAATATAATTTTTCAAATATTTTTAATTATTTTGCAAACATATCTTTCTTCCTTCTCAATGTCTATCATTCTTTTCTCTTATTTCCTTTGCAGATCTTTTATTCCTTTCCATACATCTTCAATACTGATTTGTTGGAAATATATTTGATTGAAATGATAATGACCATATACATCTTGTAGTTGGCAAGTGGAATTGAAATTATTTATTTAATTTTTTTTTTACATAGACGGACCAATAGTTTTTGTATATATGTAAATAATTTAAGTAAACAATTTAGAGGGTTGGAAATAACTTAATATTAATCATAAATACCAAAACCGATAGGTGATTTGTTTAAGTTATCACATTAACTTGAATTTAGACTTGGATTGTATACTGTAATGACGATATCGGAGAAGTCGCAACATATATATATATATATGTGAGATATCAACTTAGATATTAACTCATCATATATCTATAAAACAATAAGGTTTAGATACTTGCAATTTTGCAGACATTTTTTTTATTTAGTAAAATTAAGGTAAGAAAAGATTTTACAAAATTCTTTCCACTTGAAGTATTGAGATGGTATTCATTAAAAAAATTATAATTTCAAACTATGTAATTACCCGGCGATAAATATTGCACATCGAACTTTGGAAAGAGACTGTCGGCTAATTTCGGCTTCGTAGAGCTATCTCTGTCCCACACTACCTATGTGACGTTTTGTAAATCGTTGTATTTCGTGCGACAGAGATAACGCTCTACGAAGCAGAAATAAGACGATTGTCTCTTTCTAAAGTTCGATGTGCAATATCGCAGGGTACTGTAACATAATTGTAATTTTATACATTAACATGAATAAAATTTATTAGGTAATATTCAATTGATACATGGTATGGGCACATAAGTTGTAGTATAAATAGTCCAGCGATAGATGATTTTAGACTTGCGATTGTAGGTCGCAACTTCGATTCCCGGAAAACGGTTTTAAATAATTAAACACACTGCTTTAATTATATATGATTGCCACAATAATATATTTCCAGAGCGTTCTGCGTACCATAATACCAATAAACGTTCGTCAACCTGACTGACAAGTGTGGAGATTATTATATATAGGTATATGGAGGATATGGAGGTCCATAGATATCTTTAGGGGGAGGCAGGTGCCTTGAAGTGGACATCTATGAGCTGAAAGAACGAGCGTTTTTTTTTTTTTTTAATTGGTAATTATTATTAAATTATATGAAAAAAGAAATAAAGTGGTTAAATGTTATTTTTTTATTTAAAAATGGTATAACTAAATATCCACTGATTTAAAATTAGAATTGATTAGCATCTTGTTCGAAATTTTTTTGTTAAAAAAAAAAAAAACTAAACACTGTGGAAGGTCCATGTTAAACAAATACTAATTTAAAAAAAGAATATGATATGTTTGTTAATTTAAAAAAAAAACCTGGTTAATATTTTATCTGTGACAGTCATTGACCTCGTGGAAACGGAATAATCTCACTCTCCTGTAAGATATCAAACATCAACGCATTTATTAACTATATTTGTTAACGCTCTCCGATATCGTGAATACAGTTATATACTTTTGTATATTTGTTTGGTTCTTGTTGTAATTATTATTAAAAGTGTTGTTTTTCTATTTCATTAACATATTACAAAATAGCAATGGTAATCCAATAGGGGAATGAGACTTGCGATCGTATGTCGTTTCGATTCCCGAAATGCAATCTTATATTATTCACAATTTGTGCATTAATTATAAAGGATTGATATTCCTAGATACGAGAAGATATATATATATATATATATATATATATATAACCGTCAGGTGTACTTCTTAAGTAAGAAAAAGACCAACATTTAGTCACTTCCGCACATGCAGTGGTAGTCGTGCAACAAAGTGCACCGCCCGCCAGCCCGCTGATAAATGCGTATGCGGCAAACAATGCGAATTACACAACCGCCACCGTCAAATCACTCAACACGTGTTTCACCCCTCCAAGGGGCATCTTCAGGAGTTATGTTACACCTATTAGTGCTAAACACAGAGTCTATACTATATATAGAGTTTGTGTGGCTAAATATTGGTCTTTTTCTTACTTAGAATGGACTTCCGCAAGGTAGCGCCTGATTCCATTAAATATTTAGGTATACTTCTTCTTCTATTCAGCTGATATACGCCTACTGAAAGGCATAAGCTTTCCCTTGATTGCTACGATAATCGATATTGCGTTGCCCGTATCCATTAATTTCCTGCGGGGCATAAGCAAGGAGCGTTTACCAGCTAGCGGTCGCCATTTAAAAATCTTTCGACTCAAACACCCACCGGTAGTACAAGTGATGTTCCCCTACTTCTGCAACTTCATACAAGTAATTCTAGCTACATATAATCTTGTTAAGAGGTCTATCAAAAGCCTGTCAGGTATACGGTGAATAACAAAATAGTAAAAAAGACGAGCCTACATTAAAAACCAAATTATGATACATGCGAAATTTAAGCCGCGAGAAAACACTTGTTTTATAATTGTCGGAGTATATATATCATATAGAACGAATCAACGAGAACCAAACAATATATATATATATATATCAATATGTATAAACAAATTGTTTTCTAATGCAGAATTTAATTAGCTTTCTGATGCACGGTTTTATGTTAAGAAATCAGAATCGATGTGTATACATAGATAGAGTGAAGTTTCGGTCTGTAAAAATACTTCCTTCGATTAAATATCGAATGGCGTATGAAACGATTTTAATAAAGTATAACAAAATATACAGCTTGTTTTATTTACGAAAAATGTCCTTATTTTGTCTTCAAACTCCTGCAAGGATCTTAGTGTACTACTTTGTAATAAACGTATGCTCCGCTACAAGAGTTCTGGCTTTACTCATTGGTAGGTGAGAGGCTTCGAGGCGTATTCGGCCATATTTTTTTTATCTCTCGTACAAGGGGTACCTTATTTTTGGGACAGGGACTTTTATTTTCTTTTAATAAGTTTGTCATATAATTCTTTTATTTTCGCTCTCTTCTTTCATTCATCGTATGTTCTTTCGTACTATTTTTCTACATTTCTTCTACCTTTCCTTCTTATTCGATCTTTCCTCACCTTGTACCTCAATTTTACAATTATTTATCTTTTATTAATTTTTCTACACATTTTCTTCTATTTACATTAATTTTTATTTCATATTATTTGCTATTAAAACAACCATACTGAAGCCCCTCATTTGTAACATCGTTGTGTAACTGTAGTGTAAAGGTTGTTACTATTTACCTCTATTACATGTATATGACACTCATATATTGACCCAGAGTTCATAGTGTGACTCTTGAAAGCTGGTAGTACCGTTCTTCTGTTGATAAGAATTCGTATGGAGGAACATGTTACTCTTTTAGCAGTCAGGGCGGCGGCTGCATTTATGAAACCCAAGCGTTCAGCTTGAAACTCTGTGCTATGGTGAGTACTGTTGCTATGATTGATATTCAATGTAATCTGTGACCAAAAAGTAATGTGAAATTGTCATTTTAAACTCCCTGGCACTAGGAACACGAGTATTTTTTTGTATTCTAAGTTGGTAGGACTGTCTATAACATTTGCCAAGCGTCTGTTTATCAAAAGATTTAAATATCTCAGAGTTACACGTGTTTCTGTTAAATATTTTGACTCACATATTTCCGTAACCACTGTATTCGCTTGATTTGGCTAAGAGCACTAATGAATATGCAGCAAACTCGAAAATACAATGCGGAAAAACCGTTTTGACACGATCGAAGAGACAAAAACCGATACGGAGAAGGTTTTGAAAGCTGTACCGGAAAAAGACTATTCTGAATATTACGAAAACTGAAAAAAGCGTTGGTGAATGCATTTTATCGGGCGGAGATTACTTTGAATGTGATGAAAATGATTTTGAAAAATAAGTAAAGTATTTACATTTAAAAACAAATTCACTTTATTTTTTTACCACAGTATCATATAATATATACATATTACCACAGTATCTAGGTTGCTCTGTGTGGGTTCATCTATTCACCTTTCAAAGATTAAGACAATAGAGAATAATAAAATAACATACAAAACAGTAAGAGAAATCGCCTTGTTTGTCATATTTTTATATCTAGAAAAGGCTGTAAGATGGGAACGAAAATAAAAGATTAAGTAATAAACTTATAACGGTAGGGGAGTACAAGAGGCTTTCGTTAAAATTAAATAAACAAATCTCTGAAACTATATCATATTGGAAGTGAGTTGAAAGCCTTATCTATTTTTTAAAACATCACTGAATTTATTTCTCCGACATATGAAAAGAAAACTTGTTTCAAGAGTTCTCATAAATAATATGCCATAATTTTCCGTAAGGGGCACTGGAGAGAAGTTTTACGACACCATGTACAAACGTGCGAAGAAGGTAAGTACTAGAGAGGATTGTATAACATCCTGCATAAATGTATAAGGTTTACCTTTGGAAAGAGGGTTATAAGTACATGTTAAATAAATTGTCATTATGATTTCATTTCAAAACACAATTGGCTAGATATATTTTCTTTTCAGCCGATGGATGTTGACTGCAAGGTATAAGCTTTCTTCAAAGATTACGACGTTATCCATCGACTTCTCTTGATTTTCTTTTGGAAGCCTATCCACGCCACCTTTACCTACTTGTCTTCGCCATTTGATAACCTTTCATACTCATAGTATATTTTATAATGTCGACTGCAAGCTATAAGCTTCCTTCAAAGATTACCACGCTATCCATCGACTTCTCTTGACTTTCTTTTGTTGGAAGCCTATCCACGCCACCTTTACCTGCTTGTCTTCGCCACTTGATAACCTTACATCCTTAAAGTCCATTAGCTGCACGAGCGATGTGGCTAGCCCGTTTCCACTTTATACGAGCAATTCTTCGAGCTACTGTGATCTTGGTTCTCTGTGTTTGACACTAATCGGTGTAACATAACCCCTGAAGATGCCCCGTGGAGGGGTGAAACACGTGTTGAGTGATTTAACGGTAGCGGTTGTGTAATTCGCATTGTTAGCCGCATACGCATTTATCAGCGGGCTGGCGGGCGGTGCACATTGTTGCACGACTACCACTGCATGTACGGAAGTGGCTAAATATTGGTCCTTTTCTTACTCAGGATGGACTTCCTCAAGGTAACGCCTGATTCCATTAAATATCTTGGTTCTGTTGCGAATCTCATGATTTCTGATTCGATCTCGCAGCGAACTTCGTATTAATACCCATTTGAAATCTACTCGAAAAGAATTTGCTAATTGAAGCTTGAAGTATTTATAGGACATTTTTACAAACGAAACATTGTCATTTATATGATCAATTGGTGATAATGGTGATAATTTCATCATCACTACGTCCGCCAAAGGATTCTTTGTAAGGTATATCCTATCCCAAGGTTTCATAGACTTATTAAGACTAGGGGCCACTCGGGCAAATCATGAACTGATGGCGGGCCGGCCGCCAGAAGTATAGGTAATTAAATATTTTTGGTTTTATTCTGGAATAGAATTCAATATTTTTCGAATGTACGAAAGTATTATTTTTGCTGTCGGCGGGCCACCAGTATTCGACCGGCAGGCCGCGATCTGTGCATCCATGGCCTATGCTGAACATCATCAAAATGACCTTGTATATGTCGCCGGGGATGCCATTATAAAGGAATTTAATATTATTCTAGTTATTATTCTTATATTAGTAGATAATAAATGAATGAAATGTGGCCTTGGACTGAGTAGTGCCCAACACTGGTAATGCCTATAAATATGATTTATAAAAAAAAACTTTGTACTCATAGATTGTATATACCAGCTTGGCAGTTTATAAATTACGTACGAAAATTTCTAGAGGATAATAAAACAACTATAGAACCTTTTTTGATAAAAACTATTATATTGAGTTCACCTATAATGATACCCTTCTACTTTAAATTAGACTAATCGGATTTTAAACATGCCCTGATTTGTAAATACAATATAAACACGTTTCATTACATGTTTTTTGCGTATAATATATCAAAGAAATCTAAATAATGTATGCCTAAAATAAACAACGAAGGTTGAAAATATCCTTAGGAAAACATTTACAATTTATTATTAATACTGTCGTAAAATCTTCATTTAATTTATATATTAGGAGTAGAATTGGAGCCGGTTTTATTATAAATGTTTAGTTGCTGGTAGAAGTGGTGTTACGAATAAAATGATTTTAATGAGTTGAATTTTTAAATTTTTTTATTTTTATTTTGAATGTAATTTTATTTTTTTTAATTTATTACAAGTTTCCGCCTTTAGCATTATTTACATTGTGAGGACGTGAAAAAGGATCCTACATAGAAGAAAGTTACTCAATAAACTCTGTATCACATACAGGATAAGGAACAAAATCTTACAAGATACATATAAACATATACTCACATACGCATGCAAATATACATATACTAGCTGATCCCGCAAACGTTGTTTGGCAAAAAAAAATTAAAGTTTTTAATTAACAAATAAAAAATAAGGGTTGGTCGTAGAAGGGTGAAAATTTAGGGCTGTATATATTTTTGTATGCTGTATCATAATTAAATAAAAACCAAAAAAATAAAAAAAAATTTAGAGGTGGACCAACCTTATCACTTAGGGGTATGAAAAATAGATAGTAGCCGATTCTCAGACCTACTGAATACGCATATAAAATTTGGTAAAAATCGGTCGAGCCGTTTCGGAGGAGTACGGTAACTAACATTGTGACATAGAAATTTTATGTATAAGATGAGAGACAAAGAAATTATTCATACGAGTATATTTGCGCCTTGCGTATGGATTGACACTAAAACGTTAAATTCTCATTTATCGACTAATCCGTTCAACCTTCGCGGATCGCGCAACAAAAATTAGTTATTCAGATAGTTACTGCGACCATTAGAAACAGAGAGTGGCTTAGGAATTCTTTACTGATAAGATGGAACGTGTGTAAATATATAATTAACAAGTTTGGGGCAATCGACAGAGCCATTTACAATTTTAGCTATGTACATGATATCTGCCAACTCCCTGCGCTTCCCCAAAGACAGTAGATTGTGACGCTTACGGTATTATATAAAATATTGAGAATAAAAATCTTTATAGTGCTACCGTAACTGCAGTACCACGCCTAAGGGAAGCGCGGTGAGGTGAGAGGCCAAAAGAAAAAAGCTTGAGCGTCGCATTCATAAGCGTTACAATGGGCTGACGAATCGGAATGGCCGTTACACCCCCCTCTCGTCGCATGCATACCTATGGCGTGGTACAGCAGTTTCGGTACTGAAACGACACGGCTACGAAGATTTGTAAAGTAGTGTAGTACACGCTTAAGTAAATTTCATTTCATTTTCCGATTTTCGTGAAAGGTTTTCACAAAAAATTCCATTAATTTTTATTTCTCTACTAGAATAACCCTACTCCGATGGATAGTTACGGCCTCCCAACAAAGGAGCGAGTTATCATTAATTTTCTTTCGTTGGTGTATGGCACAATTGAAACGAGTTAGCGATTTTAGAATATTTATTATTTTAACTAAAAATCTGTTTTTATCATAAGGTTAACTGTTTTAAAATTATTATTCATTGCGTTAATTATTATAGTTATAGTAGATTTTAGAAATGTTAGGAAAATCGACAGCGTTTTTGATACAAAAACATTCAAATTAAAAAAAATAGTATTTTTTTTAATGTCAATCGATTTGTACCATAATTAACAAAGTATAAATAAAAATTGTGTAGTTTTGTTACGTTTTTTTTACGTATTTTCTTTGATAGAGATATCCCTCGTACAAAAATATGTTTGAGTGTTATCTAAAAATCTTTTAAGAAGCTCTAAAAAGTTTCAGCTCCCACTATAATATCTTAAATGACCTTAATTTTGGTTCCTAGTAATAAAAACCTAAATTAGTGACAATCAAAAAGACGTGACATAACCTCGTCTGTTGTTCGACGGACAAAGACGACTGTCTCGCTCTTCAACCCCTAAGCCTTGCGAATGATGAGCATCTTTATTTTGTTTATTTAATTTCAATTGATATATCAAAATAAAATTCAGCCTATATGTCTCTGTACTATTAGAAATTTCTTTCTGGAAATTTCAAATGTCAAAATATATTTAGAACCGTCTTATCTTTATTTTGAATTCCAATTTCAACCTATGTATACTCTTCTGGCGAACGTAACAAGTGTAAATGGTCAAAACTGAAAAAATAATATTAATGTTAATCTACTTAACATTGTACCACAGGCTATGGGTTTTTGGAGCGAATAACATAACAAAAGCCATCCATATAAACAATGCGGGATACTTAAAGTTTAATTGCATAATTATTAAGGTTTAACAAGTATTTATTGTTTTGTACATACTAACTAACGTAAAATACAGATATGATATCCTCAAAACAAAGTTGATTTAAATTTGGAACACGAAATATAATGGAACTCCTATTTAAGATCATTAACATAATAATTGTTACGTCTTTTGATTCAGTATTGTGTCAGCCGAAAGACTCTCACTGCAAGGAATAGACCTCCTATTATTCCTTGAAGTGGGCGTATTGTGGTTCGTGGTCACCACTATATAACCTTTCGGCCCTAACGGTAGACGGTTGCACGAGCGATGTGCTCCCGTGATCTGGACTATATTTTTTATCCATGTCGCGTCTATCGCCACTTAACAACGTTCCGGCCCCAATGGTAGACGAATGCATCAACCTTGACTATGCTGTTCATCCATGCGTCTATTGGCTCGTAGTTGCCACTTGACAACTTTTCGGCCCCAATGGTAGACGAATGCATCAACCTTGACTATGCTGTTCATCCATGCGTCTATTGGCTCGTAGTTGCCACTGAAGGACCTTTCAGCCCTAACGGTAGACGGCTGCATGAGCAATGTGTTCCCGCAACCTTGCTTATGCTGTTTATCCATGCGTCTATTAGCTCGTGGTTGTCACTCGAGAACTTTTCGGCGCCAACGGTAGACGGTTGTACGGAAGATGTGTTCCCGCGACCTTGACTATGCTATTTACTCACACCGCTTCAACTGGCTCGTGGTCGCCACTGAAGGACCTTTTAGCCCCAATGGTAGACGAATGCATCAACCTTGACTATGCTATTTATCCATGCGTCTATTGGCTCGCGGTCGCCACTGAAGGACCTTTCGGCACAAAAGGTAGACGGTTGTACGAAAGATGTATTCCCGCGACCTTGACTATGCTGTTTACTCACACCGCGTCAACTGGCTCGTGGTCGCAACTGAAGGACCTTTCAGCCCTAACGGTAGACGGCTGCATGAGCGATATGCTCCTGCGACCTCGACAATTTTTTTTACCCATACTGCGTCTACTTCGTGGTCGCCACTTAAGGACCTTTTGGTCCTAACGGTAGACGGCTGCATGAGTGATGTGTTCCTGCATCCTTGACAATGTTTTTTACCCATGCTGCGTTTACTGGCTTATGGTCGCCACTTGACAACCTTTCGGCTCCAACGGTAGATGGTTACAGGAACGACGAGTCATCACTTCATATAAGCAATTCTTTGAGCTACATCGGCTACTTTGGTTCTTCTACGGATTCATTTTTATATTAATGTTTCATATTTAATGAGTTTTATATATTACAGTTTATTGATTTATATTTTTTTTAACTTCGCATACTTCAAGAATTTTTTAATAATGTTATTTCAGTAGTAAAGCCATTGGAACTCGCGATCGTTGACAGCGCGTTCGATTCCCGGGATACAATGTTATATAAGTCACTATATCGCCTCCCGCTGTATTCCATAGAGGCGCTATCGCTTTATTATTTAGTAGAATGTACCGTGATACGTGGCGTTAGCTCTCAAAAGAAACTCGCAGGGCTATAAAAGAAACACATTTTTCACGTCTTTATTCAAATGTTTTACTGTACACTACATGTTTTATTTTATTAAAGGTCGAAGCGATGCTCGCTGATAACAGGTGGACAACAAAGTGTTATAAAATGGAAGGGACGAAGTACCAGAGAGAGAGGCAGACTTACTGCTATTTGGGTTGACGAAATCGCGCCTATAGCAGGACACGGGTAGCTCTAAGTTGCCAAAGCTAGAGGAAAATGGAAAGCTTCAGAGGAGGCTTTTATCCTGAGAGGGTCAATACAAAATTAGTATACAATTATAAAAACTATTGTCTAAAATTTATATTTACTAATTTTTTTGTATGGAATGAAATGAAACTTTATCATTATCATCATCGTCATCGTCATCATTATCATCATCATCATCATCACCATCATCATCATCGTCGTCGTCGTCATCGTCATCATAATCATCATCAGTGTTGTTGTGGTTTTTGTTATTATTACCACCATCATCATCATCGCCATCATCGTCATCATCATCATCATTGTCGTCGTCGTCATCATCATCATCACTACCACATAATTTTATTATTATTATCGTTATTATTTTAGTATTAGTATTATATGTTTTATTAGAAGACATCCTAACGCGTTTGTTTAGGTTTTAACTTACATGAAATGTTTAATATTAAGGGGCCGTCATAAATTCCTGTACAGTTTGTATGGTGTTAAGAACGGCTGGCATTTCGCTGAATGGATATACACGAAGCCTCACCATCGCGATCGGCGCCTAGAAGGCCTGTACCAAGCATACGCGAAACCCCTCGAAGATTTGCTGATTACTATGCCAAATGGTGATCTCTCCCACCAGTGCGTAGGCGCAGGTCTGAGTATATAAAAGTAGATATCTGTTTACCGTATCCACGCGCATTCTCTCTCAGATACTGTACCTAGTAACATAGCATAGTTAGTTTATATAAATTAGTTTCTAGTGTTTTTTAAAGTGTGTGAATTTCTTTAAAGAGCTAACCTCACGTGTCATGCTAGTCTACTAAATATTAAAGTGCAAGCGCCTTTATTAAACACGGCTGAAGGCGCAATATACGGAAGAAGAAAACTATTGTTTGTACATTTTATTCGCACTCTTGCAATTTATTATTTATGTAAGAATCCGTATGTTTTGCGAAATAAAGAATGCATCTTATCTTTAAGTAAAAACCATTCTTGATACTTTAGGAATGTTTGACAGGAATTGTTTTGTTCAACACACCTGGAGGTTGGCAATTATCAACAAATTAGGTGATATCTAATATATTAAATTCTCGTGTCATGGTGTTCGAACTTGAACTCCTCTGAAACGGCTTAACTGATTTTTAGCAAATTTAATATGCGTATTCAGTAGGTCTGAGAATCGGCTACTATCTATTTTTCATACCCATAGTGATAAGGGTTGTTCACCCTTAAAATATTTTTTTTATTTTTTTGACAAAATTTTTTGTTTTTATTTTTTATGATACAACATACAAAAATACATACAACCTTAAATTTTCACCCCTCTACGATCAACCCTTATTTTTAAATTGAAAATTAAAAATATTTTTTTTGCAAAACAACGTTTGCGGGATCAGCTAGTATTTCTATAAATATTATCACGAAGGTAGTAAAAGTCAATATAACTGTCACACATAAAATGTTTAGAAAAGGTTGTAGAAGTTGGTACGACTAAAATCCATTGGAACGAGTATCAAAATTATAGTTTTGTTACGACTGTACAGGTTTTATACTGCAGCAGGCATACAAGTAAATTGACGATGTCTTTAATTTCAACCTTTCAAATATCAAAATTATTATATACTAGAATGCATGATTCAATATTGTTGACGATTGTAAAAGCCGATACTGGGACATTATAAGACAGTATACATCCCTGTTGGTGGGTAGAATCATTGCCAGAATTCCATCAGACAGGGGATGCTTTTTTTTAATGGCCCCCTCTATTGGGGGTCTCTCGTACCTCTAATTTTTTAGGATTAGGGACTTTTTTTGTTCAATAATTTTGTTTTCAGTTTTTTCTTTATTTATCACTCTCTTTCACGCGTCTCAATATCTTTCATTCCTTACTTTTGTTCTTCACAATATCTTTCGTTTTGCTCTTTTATACCTTCTTTCTTTCCTTGCCTTTCTTCCATCATCTTCTTATTCTAAGGTGGCTAGGTATATTTTGTTTATTTTTATTTATTTTTATTCTTTAATTTTATCTTACATTGACAGTGGACGCTTGTGGCGAAGGCGTTGTTGTGTAGTGGAAATGCTGCTGTGTGCAGAATCGCTGCCAGTTTCGTTGTCTGAACATTAAAAGGCGTATTTTCGGTAAGTCTGCGTTTTCCTATTCCCTACCTAAGGTCATGTCAACATTACATTGATTATACCACAAGCGACACCGTCTATTGCTATTAGATATTCAGCAATTCTAAATTTAAATCAAAATATTTTTTTTTATTTAATGGAATCAGGCGTTACCTCGCGGAAGTCCATCCTAAGTAAGAAAAGGACCAATATTTATCCACTTCCGCATATGCAGTGGTAGTCGTCCAATAAAGTGCACCGCCCGCCGGTCCGCTGATAAATGCGTATGCGGCAAACAATGCGAATCACACAACCGCCACCGCCAAATTACTCAACACGTGTTTCACTCCCCCACGGGGCATCTTCAGGAGTTATGTTACACCGATTAGTGCCAAACACAGAGTCAATTTTTTTCTAATGTAAATAAATAAGATCTATGTTGTCTTACATTTAAGACTTGTCTCCAACTCAAGGTTGTGACAATAAATACATTATTTTTCGATGAGAGAAGAAGTAAATTGAAGATACGAAACAGATTGACATCCGGAAGCTATTTAACACAATATTCACCGAAATAAAGTAGCATAGGTTTCAAAACAATGTCGACTGAGATAATGTGAAATATTTGAATGGAACTCGAAAATGAAACAAATGATATGCGCCCTTCAAAGAAATCATTTTTTTCGGCAACTTTTCATTTTTTTTTTGGGTACGATTTTCGGCAAACAATAGAACAAAGAGCGGTTGAGGCATCGCGGGAATTGGAACGGTCGCGTTTGGCTGTTCTATGTTTTTTTATGTCTTTAAAATATATTCTAATTTTGAATTTTCTTACTGCAGCGAAGAAAATGAAGTCATATTACAATTCAATTAGACCTATGCTTATTACTTTGCGAACACCATATTCACGCGTGAAGGAATAGTGAACGTTTAATATTTTAATTAAACGAAGTTTGAAGAATTGCTCTTCTGAAGTGAGGGTGAGGGACACATCGCTCGTTCAACCGTTGGTCGTTGGAGTCTCTCCCAACAGTCTGAGAAAAACTTTCTTTTAATAAACCATCCTATAGATAAAAATAGTTGAAAGAGATACACATAATTTAACAATATAAATATTGTTAGTTTCAATCTTACTATTGCATAAATGTACCTGGATTTAGTTTAATCAAAAAATAATTCTTACATCCTGTACCCTCGTCAATGTCAATGGGATCAGATGTTATTTGATTTCAGCTTGTAATTCGGTCGAGAATTTTTCGTAGCGTTGCAGTAAATTACTGGTATTAGATACTGTTGATTTACGTGTTCCAGTGTGATTGGAATACCATTTCTTTCTTTCTTTTCAGCCCGTGACTCCCACTGCAGGACATGGAGGTCGTACCCACGCTTAGTCTACCGGCTCGAGGTACGCCAGCGATGTGCTCTTGTGGTTGTGTATGTCGTTCTTCTGCGGTTCCTGGTCCTTCTAACATAGGCCTTTCCGTTGCTTTCTGGATGACTTCTAGCCTTATTATGAGGTGCGCGTAAGTGACCAGGTATTGGATCTGTTTGTCATCACCGGCAACACACATTGGTTAAAGACCTCCATCTTCGAACATTGCAGTATTTTGGAAAAAAATTTTTTGTTCATAAACTCACCGCTCACTGCCACTGCCAACGAGCATTCCTTCGAGAACTTCAGACGAATGTTGTACTATTCTTTCTCCATGCTTTATTCTCCTAAATTATGTGTATCTCTTTCAACTATTATATATATATATATATATATATATATATATATATATCCATATTTATTTATATATCCATGGTAAGACGTCGCATTTAATGTGCGATTTAAATGTATGTAGTATTTATTTTTTATTTCTTACACGAGAAAGTCTGTACAAGTTACCTTATTTCACGGCTGTACACATGCTACATAAACTTGTTTGATTCTCGTATCATGAAACTTTGATATAGCTGCTACTACAGTTTGCCGCAATGCGAATTCTATTAGAAAATCATTTACCTTACCGCTCGCCTATGTCACGTGTGTGAGTTAAAATCAAATGAAACGTGAAAACTTATAAGTGGTTGCTATAGACATTAAATAGGAAACTTCATGAAAAATTTAGTTTTAAAAATCGATAATTAAATCTCACAAAACAATATGTTTAAACATACTATATAGTCTTTATACACGGTGATAAATTATAGGTCTAAAAGTTAGGAGTGAATGAAAAAAGAAAAAGGTTTAATGCTTGCATACATATATCCAACCCTATATAAAGTGATCACTCTGAAATATATTTTTCTTTAGAAATCCGACCACGCAAATAACTTCTAGCAGCACAATCTGCAGTAAAGATAGTAAACAATTAATTTTAAAATGTAATCCGTATTTTTGTTAAAATATTTCTTGATATATCAAAAATCAAAACTTAATCTTTATTCAAATAAATCGTAACAAGCACTTAAGAATCTTCTATCAACATGAAATGTCAATATTATCAGTACAGAAGTCTACCACCAGCTCGGAAGGCAGTTCTGCTGAGAGCCGACGAGAAACTTAACCTCTCTTACTTAGACACTTCAGTTATCCATTTCTATTACAGTATCACAGTTTTAATTGGTTTAATTATTTTCTCGTGTACATCAATTTTATCGCGGATTTATTTTACATTTTTTTTTAATATCAATGAATCTATTTTAATAACTTTACAATGTTTTATCCACCTATGTTTTGTTATTGTCTATTGCGTATTGTGCAACTTTCCTAAAGAATTTGAGGACGCACTCTCTTTCATCCTTTTCCATTATAATGGAGGCAAGTGTTGCCTCCTCTATCTTTTTGCCTTTCGGTCTCATATCGGAGCCCTCCAAATGCGAGACATTCTGCTACCAGGTGGATCGCGGTCTGGTCCACGCCCGGTTCACAGAAGCAAAGGCCTATGTTAGAAGAACCAGGAATCGCAGAAGAATCAAGATAACCGGTGCTGCTCGAAGAACTGCTCGAGGTGGCAGTGGGTGGAGCTCATTGCTGGCGTAACCTTCAGCCGGTAGACTCAGCGTGGGTACAATGTCCACTAGGTGGAGTCGCTGGATCTTTGTGGGATGTCTATGCCCAGCAGTGGGAGTCCACGGGCTGAAAAGAAAGGAAGAAATTGTATTCCAATCACACTGGAACACGTAACTCAACAGTATCTAATACCATTAATTTACTGCAACGCTACGAAAAATTCTCGACCGAATTACAAGCTGAAATCAAATAACATCTGATCCCATTGACATTGACGAGGGTACAGGATATAAGAATTATTTTTTGATTAAACTAAATCCAGGTACATTTATGCAATAGTAAGATTGAAACTAACAACATTTATATTGTAAGAGTTATAAGAGCCAATGTGACATGTGTAGCTTGAAGAAATGCTCGTGAAAGGAACACATCGCTCGTGTAACATGTGTCTGTTGGTACAGGAAGGTTACCAAATGGCAACCACGAAACGGCAGATGCTGCGTTGGTATACCTCCACTAGATGCAACGACGAAATATTCAAGGTCACGGAAGGTACCAGAAGGCACCAGAAAAGCCGGGCTTTTTGTGAAGTCTTAGACCCTAAAAGCAACATACTTAAGTTAGATGTTCAGAATCGACAGACACGATATATATATATATATATATATATATATATATATATATATATATATATATATATATATATATAAGGACCGTTTATTTTGAAAGTGGTGTAAGTCCATTTTCTTTTGTTTCGAGAAAATTAAAGGTTACTATATTTGTTGATTTAAAAATACAGGCAAATTACATGAGGTCTGGCATTATTTCTATTGTTTTATTAACATTTTATTTGTTTATATATTTGATTTTGATGTTGATTTAGATTTGTTTTTGGCTAATTAGACTATAACACATATTTATGTGCTGTAAATGGACTTACACCACTTTCAAAATAAATGGTCCATATATATATTATACCATTTTTTGTTTGACCATGAATATATATATATATATATATGTATATATATATACATATATGTATTATTTTAGGTGCGATTTAAATGTATGTATGTAGTTGTTTAAAACATTTTCATTTATTTTTATTTCGTATACGAGTAAGTCTGTATAAGTTACCTTATTTCACGGCTGTACACATGCTACATAAACTTGTTTGATTTTCGTATCATGAAACTTTGATATAGCTGCTACTACAGTTTGCCGCAATGCGAATTCTATTAGAAAATCATTTGCTAAAGCTTACCACTCCCCCATGTCACGTGTGTGAGTTAAAATCAAATGAAACGTGAAAACTTATAAGTGGTTGCTATAGACATAAAATAGAAAACTTCATGAAATTTTGCTTTTAAAAATCGATAATTAAATCTCACAAAACAATATGTTTAAACATACTATATAGTCTTTATACACGGTGATAAATTATAGGTCTAAAAGTTAGGAGTGAATGAAAAAAGAAAAAGGTTTAATGCTTGTATATATATATCCAATTACCCTATATAAAGTCATCACTCTGAAACTCATTACATCAATACATTTTTCTTTACAAATCCGACACGCAAATAACTTATAGCAGCACAATCTGCAGCAAAAATAGTAAACAATTAATTTTAAAATGTAATCCGTATTTTTGTTAACAATTCTTCTTGATATATCAAAAATCAAAACATATTCTTTATTCAAATAGATCGTAACAAGCACTTACGAATCTTCAATCAACATAAAATGTCAGTATTATCAGTACAGAAGTCTACCACCAGCTCGGAAGGCAGTTCTGCTGATAGCCGGCGAGAAACTTAACCTCTCTTACTTACAAATAGTTTTGAGATGAGTCCACAGTTCCTTCACAGTATCTTTCTCTCTTTTTATTTCTTTCATCTGTCATTAAAATTAAAACTTCTTTAGTATTCTTGTTATCTTTTCACCTATAGCCTTTCATCCCTACACTTCATCCCTAAAATAACACAAATTTCACTCTTGTTACTTATTTATTACAATCTTCTAAACACATTCTCTTATTAGTGTGACCGAAAAGTAATGTCGTTTCTCTCGACATATATCACAGACAAACCGATCGATTTTTACTGCTCCAGCATTGATTTTGTATATTTTTTTTTAATGGCTCCCGCTGTTGGGGGCCTCTCGTACCCCTATTTATGGTAGGACAGGGACTTTATTGGCAATTTAATTTTTCACATAATTTTTTATTTTCTCTCTCTTCTTTCATACTTTACTTTCTCTTTCGGTCTATTATCTATCTATCATGCTACATTTCTGGTTTCTTACCCTTTTGCTCTGTTCATCTATCATTCTTTCCCTTTTCTTTTTACATTTTTATTACTTATATCCTATAATTATTTTCTATCACAATTTTATGTATCACTTTGGTTCTATTTTATCATTTTTTATCTATTTATCTATTTATTTACTGTGTTTGCTTTTTGTTCATTTCAATGGCACTTTTTGCAATTTTTTTGGCAGAGGGAACACGAATGACTGTTTATCTTCTCCGCCTATCAGGGAGGCTAGATTTTGTATATTAGACGGTAAAAGGTAGTTGATAACGAAGCCGAATATATTGCTGTGTGAATTTAACTTAAGAAAGCGACATTACTTTCCGTTTCCCTAATATTTCATACGTTTTTATTATGTTATTTGACCAGTTTATTGTTTTTCTTAAATTCTGATCTATTATTATATTATTGTCTTACAATCTCTTACTAATTTATGTTCCTTTCAATAACTATCTTTACAATTACTATACAATACTTTTGAAATGGTGGACGACACTCAACGAACGAAGAGAGAGGCAATAGTTTTGCAGTCAAATTTACATTTGTAAAAATATAAATAATAAGATATATAAAAACACTATTAACTGTTCCTGTGAATTTAAGACAGAGGTTGTTAGATGTCATTTTTCTCACATTTTATTTATTTTTTTCTGATTGTCATATTATTTATTTATTTAATATTATTTATTGTACACGTTAAGAAACATTTAAGAAGTTTTACAATAATATACAAGAAAGTACAATGGGCGGTCTTATCACACAAGGTAATCTCTTACAGACATCCATAGTATGGAAAAGGCAAAAGTACTAATAAAAGGTAGTTTACACGTACAAAAAATACATATTCACAAACAAATGAACATAAACATACACAAACATACATAGACATACATACTTAAACATACATACATACGTATATAACATATATACTTGTAATAAATAAGGTTTAATACATATTATAAATATAATACAATAATAAATCAAAACATCTAACTGACTTCGATCAGTATTGGTTCGATCGCACTGGCCTCAGAAAGAAAAAGAAATGAATTAACAGATAGATAATTATAGGTCTAGTAAATGGTTCTTAACCATTTTCTTGAAAATAGGTAGTGTGTTAGCAAGTCTTATATTCAGCTGTAAATCATTCCACAATCGAACGGCCTGCGTGGTGAAAGATTTGGCCATAAACGAGGAAGAATTATGTTTGTTTTATATAAAACTATAATCAATAATTAACCATATTTCACGTACGGATAATGGAAGAGAAATGGGTAACCTTCAAACAACCTTGCCCTCAATAGGCGATATAGATAATATCTTTCAAATAATAAACTCATTCCTTTCAACGTCGTATCCATTGAAGTATTATTTCTTTGTATTACTAGTGACTATCACGGAATATTCGCGTTTAATTTACTTTTATTGCTTCTAGAGTGCCCCGGGGGTAATGTTGGGTAGAAATTCACCAATTACTGTTATTTTTATAACTGTTTTTATGATGTGTTCCGTTTAGAAACAAATGAACTGTTGTTAAGGTATTATTAATGATATTTTCAAGTCGCTATTAAGTTCAATAGGCCAAGGTGACACGAATAGAGTTCGATAATCGTTTCGTATAGACATTAACATGTTTGTTTTAACACCAAACAAAAATATTTAAAAAGAGATTCTAAATAAAAAGTGAGAAACTGACACCACATAGAGCAAATAAATGTATTAAAACATAGTCAAGATTGTATAAAATCGTCTAGTAAAAATATTTTTAAATTATATAAATCAATTTGTACACTTTTTAAAATTAAACTTTATTGTAGAAATTTATTATATTACATAAGGATATCTAGAAGAACAAACATAATATTATTAAACAAGTCATCAAATGTAAGATTTCATTTACGTTTTTTGTAACGTAAATTATTATCGTCGTCTAATCCAATAACCCATATGCAATACAATATATACACACACATACACACACACACATATATATATATGTCAACAGTTAATATATATATATATATATATATATATATATATATATAATATTAACTGTTGACAGTAAAGCTCGAAGCCGTTAAGATTACAAATACGAAAGAAGATTTTTACTCATTCATTTAATTACCCTCAAATATCTCTAATATCCAAAAATAGGTGGACTTCCGTAGTGTATTTAAAAGGCACCATGAAAAACTGACTGTACCAAAGTTTCAACTACAATAAATGTTTAATTTCGCAAAAAATTATTGAACTGATATTTATGAAATTCAAAATGCATATTAAAACTGAATTGACGGGAAAGGCTTATTATTCAATAAACGAATATTTAAATGATAAAAATCCTTGGCAGTGATGTCGCTTGATTATTTTGATTTCTTTTAGGCTATATCTGATATAGTGCATGTGTATATATTTGCATTGTTAAACTTTATTAAAAGATGTTTTGTTGTGGATTTTCTTCCTGCTTCTTCATCTTTTAAAGCAGAGTAGAATTAAAAATAAAATACGATCGATAAGATTTAAAAGTTCCAAATTTAAATATAAATATTACGCAATAAAACACAACGTACAAGAGGTTGTAACAAACGCAATTATATGCAAGATTAACGCTTCTGTCAACTAACGTATTCAAGATGAAACACGTTCTAAATTTCTTCGCATTCGCCCGTAATAGCTCTCGCATCTCAGTACGAGCGGACGGCGGAATTTCCTTATTCACCGAACAAACACTCAGCCATGAAGTATGTTTGCGCTGCTTCAAAACAATTGAAATGATGAATTTAAACAACTTAAACCTATTTAAGGTGTCTTAACGTTCACTGCGGCTTGAGGTCGATTCAGCCTCATGGTAGACTTTGCACTGGTGCGGCGGGTAAAACTCGTGTTTTCTCTCTAGTGCGGCGGCTGTTTACACTCAACCGTATGAGGTATGACAAATACAAATATAGCTTCCTTTATGTCTGCGAAGCATTGACTCAATATTGTAAAAAAAATGATTGAAACATGAGGCAGAAAAGGCCTCAACCGCACTACCAGGAAGTTCAGCTTGAGGCTGATCCGACCTCAGCCGCACCAGCTGAAAGTTCTTCAAAATTGGGCCCGCAGTGAACGTGTTAAGAAAGTCCTCTGTCAAAATAAGATAGAGATTGCATGCCTGGCAGAGTTTTCGGACAGGAGGTAAGAGATGGGATTTTTTTTTATATGGCCCCGCTATTGGGAGCCTCTCGTACCCCTCTTTTGTTTGGACAGGGAGTTTATTTACAAATAATTTTTTTCTACACTCACTTTCATTCTTCTCAATTTCTTTTATTCTTTCCTTTTATCCTTCACAACATCTTGCAATTTCTAAGAGATGGGATTTATAACAGCTGTCAACGTTTAAATTTAGAATGGTAATATTTATTTTTATCGTGACTTTCTCTGTAGGAAAATTGAAAGTAAGAAGAAATATAACTCTATGTGTTGCCACATGAAAAAATTATCGAACTAATCAGCAGATATATTCTTACATTTACCTTAAAATACGTATCATTTATTAAAATATATTTTTGGCCCGTATGGTTGACAGATAAGAAAAATTTTCTCTGATTGCCTGAAAGAATTTTTCCTTTCGCATATCTAACTAAATCCATCAGGATATGTTTCTTTGGGTTGCCATACGAAAAAATACTTAATTAACAATATATTTTTTCTTTGCATGAAATATATTAAGATTAATATATTTATATCGTTTCGTTTCAAGACATAGACGTCCTCTGCAAATCATAGGCCTCTCAAAAAGATATCTATGGGAGAATATACCATAATCTTCAGGCTTTGCAGGCTGCAAGTGGTATTATGGTACGCAGAGAACGTTGCTGCACAAACTCGAAAACTCATTTCTTTGACATACTAATTATATAAGTCATTTAATGGAATCATGCGTTACCTTGCGGAAGTCCATCCTAAGTAAGAAAAGGACCAATATTTAGCCACTTCCGCGCATGCATTGTTATCTTACACCGATTAGTGCCAAACACAGAGTCCTCTATGCTCTCAATTCCTGAAGATCCCCCGTGGAGGGGTGAAACACGTGTTGAGTGGTTTGGTGGTGGCAGTTGTATGATTCGCATTATTTGCCGCATACGTGTTTATCAGCGAGCTGGCGAACGGTGCACTTTGTTGCACGACTACCACTGCATGTGCGGAAGTGGCTAAATATTGGTCCTTTTCTTATATAAGAGTCAGTCTTGATCCACAACCGGGGGGTGAACCGAGGTTAGGTCCGGATCCCCCCTTTTTATGGTCCCCGTTATTGGGGACATCTTCCCCACCCCTGTTTTTTTGGTAACAGAAACTTTATTTTTCTTTATTTAGTTTATTTTTATTTTCTATTTTTAATTCTATTCTCTTCTTCAATTATCTCAGGTGTTATGTGTATATTAGGGGGACTGTAAAGTAATGTCGCTTTCTTAAGTTAAATTCACACGACTACATTTTTAATAAGATTACATTTCTAATCAACATATTCACCTTCGTAATTAAAGTCTATTATGTCTCATTCATTCGTTGTGTATATTAATCTATCAAAAAATTTCAAAAGATGAGTAGTTAATAAAACTTTTAATATATACAAATATTGCAATGTCTATTTGTCACAGATTTTCGTTAGTATATTGTTGTAGCGAAGGTCTAGTCAGGGACTAGCTTACATTTTTTTTTTCACGGACATTTTTATTTTCTTTCTTTTTGTTCATACATCATATTATCTTTCGTTCGTTTCATTCTTACCACAATTCTTCTGTCTTTCTCTTTCGCTCTGTATCTTTCATTCATTCCTCATTACTTTTTACATTTTCTTTTATTATATTATTATTCTATATCACATTTTTTAATTTTATGACTTTATTTTGCGTTATTTTAGTTAATATTATTTGTTTACAATTATATAATAATAATAATTTCACCGGATTGAAAACCTGATAAATTCTAGATTTTTAATAGATTTTTTAATAATATATATTATATCAAGATCAACGTGCTATATATTAGGGGGATCGGAAAATAATGTCGCTTCCTTTAGTTAAATTCACATGACCACATTTTTAACAAGTTTTTAATTTATCATCAATATATTCACCTTCGTTATCAACAACCTTTTGTCATTTATACAAATTGTCAATAACAAAGCGGTTAAAATAAATCGATAGAAATTACTTTCTAATGCCCTTAAAATTATGAATATAGGATTGCGATATGTAAAACCCCATGAAATATATCAAGAAATATATTCAGATTTATTGTTTTGAATAATGACAAGAAATGCAATAACGGTAGGTCGGTATCTCGGGTTTTCCCCAAAATTCCCTTCCTCTCTCCAACCTTCCCATTAATAATTTCTCATTATAAACAAGTATACGTGTCATTCGGCTGAAACCTTGCCTTAATTATTATTCCAGCAAACGTCACAATGAATTACGACTCGCGTACCCCACTATGTAATTCAACTCGTAGCGTTAATTATTTATTACTCCACACGAAATTCTGAAGATTGTAGTAATTTATTAAGGAAACTATGCGACGGCAACTATATGCCTTAATGTAAGATAGACTGGCATACTACTGCTAATTGCTACCACATTAAATTTCAGATCAATTAATCTTGATAAAATTCGAGTGAATTGAGTGAAATGAATTTTATCATATAACTTATATATAAAATTCTCAAAGGACTCCTTGTTAACCAGTGGTGTTTTATTTCGAGTCAGAACCCACAGTACGTAAAAATATGTATCATATATTATATGCAGGAGTGTTTAGTTTTAGCAGTAACGTGAAATATTTTATGGTATATTTATATTATGTAGTGGCCATTACCATATTTTTTTGTGTTTTAATGTGATTTTCTTCCATCTAGATTTGATTTTACTTTTTTATTTTATTTCGGCACCGCCCAAACGGTTCTCTGGCAGTATGCCTTCGGCATTAAGTTTTTACATAAATAAATAAAAAATCTATTGACGCCTTGTAAATTTAAAGACGCAAGGACTTGTTAAGGAGTTGGCAAAGGAATATTATTAATGTGACGAATTTGATTTGTAATATACTTTTTAACTATCAATTTTGCCTTCCGACATAGATATTCAATATATATATTGTACATATATATATATGTGTGTATTCAACATGTAAATATGTATATAAATATGTCTCTGTGTGTGCGGGTGTGTGCGTGTGTGTGCGCGCGCGCGTTTTTGTATGTGTATGTTATTTTTATGCACTCCAGTCATTCCTCTTAACATATCTTCCTTTCCCCTTCTTCCATTCTATAATTTTAATTTATTATTTTCCGTACTAATTTCTGTAATATATAGTATGAAATCTGCAAGTAATTGTTATGAAAATTTTTAGATAAGCAAAAATAAATGTATGATAGTGGCGAAATATATATTCATATTCTAGTAATAAAGGCTTACAATATTTTCAATTCCGAATTGAAATATCTCATGGTTTCATATCAAGCGCATTGTCTATGGTAGTAATGTGGTGTCTAAGTTAAAGAGATATGGATATATAATATTGTCACGAAGGCAGGAAACATCAGTAAAGCTGTAATACACAAAATGTTTTGAAGGTTCAAGAAGTCTGTATGACTGTGACGATTGCAGAGGTTTTATGCTGCAGCTGACTTGCAAGAAAATGACAATGTCTTTAATTTCAAATATCAATATTATTACATACTAGAATGCCTGATTCAATATTGTTGACGACTTTAAAAACCGATACTGGAAGCATTCTAAGTCAGTATACATCCTGAAGAGAAGTGAAAAACAAGAAGACTTATAATAGTGAGAATAGTAGGGAAAGTACTGCTGTTAGTGGGAAGAATCCATGCCAGAATCAGGCAGTGGACACTTGTAGCGAATGCGTTGTTATTTAGTGAAAGTACTGCTGTAGGCAGAATCGCTGCCAGTTTCGTTGCCCGAAGTCTAGAATATTGAAGGCGTATTTTTATTGAGTCCGCGTTTAACAATTCCCTACATAAGGTCATGTCAATATTACGTTGATTATACCACAAGCGAAACCAAATCAATCAATTGATATTAGATATTCAGCAATTCTAAATTTAAATCAAAATTGTTTTTTTCTATAGAGATATAAGGTTTTACATATTCGACTAATTTTAAATTATTACTAGGTAGATTTTAAATAAAGTTCCGAGCACAGTTTCACCCATACCACAGCGCCGATTTGTAATATGGTACCCAATTGATTTATTATTTTTTATGTCCGATGGTAAGCTTGGATTAATATTTTTAAGAAATTAAATAAAATAAAAAAGCATGTGAACGATTTTAACAAAATGAATAGAAATGTATGAAAAATTATGTATAGAATTGTTATGTATTAATAATGATAAAAATAAAATGTTACAACAAAATAAATGAATAAAAAAAAATAAATGTACCTAGCCACCTAAGAGTAAGAAGATGATGGAAGAAAGGCGAAGAAAGAATGAAGGTATAAAAGAGCAAAACGAAAGATATTGTGAAGGACGAAAGTAAAGAATGGAAGATATTGTGACGTGTGAAAGAGAGTGATTAATAAAGAGAAATACTGAAAAAATTATTGAATAATAAAGTCCCTGATCCCAATAAGTTAGGGGTACGAGAGGCCCCCAATAGCGGGGGCCATTAAAAAAAAATATTTTTAAGACTTATTTTATTTTTAAAATTATATTATTAATATATAATAAACGTTTTTCTTATGTCTCTTTATTGTTAATTATTAGAATATTATGTACCATCAATATTAGATAACCTATACATTAAAATTTTCTTTTATATATTTTTTATATCGATGACGGGTCATAAACTATGTTGTCGGTCCAGTGAGCGATGTAACCAGCGAACTGCCACTCCATACTTAATATTTTATTATCATTAAATACTGTTGGAACGCTTACAAACCACTCACAATAATCATTAATAACATGATTATTTATATAAATATAAATTTTACCACTCGAACTAAATTAAATAAACATTTCAGTTAAATATTAAATGAATTATTATAATACAAAATCATATTAATAGGTTTAAGTATTAATTATCTGTTTAAAAGAAAAATAAAAAACGCTAAAGCTCTTCACTCGTACCAAACGTTTGGAACACAAATACTGTTGGAACACTCACAAACCACTCACAATAATCATTAATGATATGATTATTTATTTAAATATAAATTTTACCCCTCGAACTAAGTTAAATAAATATTTCATTTAAATATTAAACGAATTATTATAATAAAAAATCATATTAAAAGGCTTAAGTATTAATTATCTGTTTAAAAGAAAAATAAAAAACCCTTAAGCTTTTCACTCGTACCAAACGTTTGGAACACATATATTGTTAGAACATTTACAAACCACTCACAATAATCATTTATAATATGATTATTTATTTAAATATAAATTTTACCCCTCGAACTAAGTTAAATAAATATTTCATTTAAATATTAAACGAATTATTATAATAAAAAATCATATTAAAAGGCTTAAGTATTAATTATCTGTTTAAAAGAAAAATAAAAAACCCTTAAGCTTTTCACTCGTACCAAACGTTTGGAACACATATATTGTTAGAACATTTACAAACCACTCACAATAATCATTTATAATATGATTATTTATTTAAATATAAATTTTACCCATCGAACTTAATGAAATAAATATTTCAGTTAAATATTAAATGAATTATTAAAAAAAATCATATTAGAAGGTTTAAGTATTAAATATCTGTTTAAAAGAAAAATAAAAAACGCTTAAGCTTTTCACTTGTACCAAACGTTTTGATGCAACTCCGTTAAAGTGGAAAAAGCCCACAGCGGTTTCAATTAGAGACAGACTGCATCGTTGAGAGGAGAACAGGAAATTGTGATTCAAACCGATATATTGTGAATTTTTTATCGCCATTTATAGAAGCCTTATAATACGATTTCTATACAAGATAACTTAGGAATTAATAAAAATTACTTTATTCAAGTAGGCATTTAAATGCGCTTTTGAGTTGTCGATGACTTTAACATTATAAGTAGTAAGTTACCACCGGTTTGTATCAACAAAGTTCCACATATTTAGAATTAAAATGTCTTAAATGCTATAAGATATATTTAATAATATACATTTAATTTTAGATTTAAAACTAATTAACGTAAGGTCTAATATGGAAGTTTATTATGCATGCGTACGTGTTTGTGTATACGACTCTGTGTTTGGCACTGGTCGGTGTAACATTAGTCCTGAGGATGCCCCGTGGAGGGATGAAACACGTGTAGAGTAAATTAACGGTGGTAGTTGTATTTCGCATTGTTTACCGCACGCGCATTTATTAGCGGGCTGGCGAGCGGTGCACTTCATTGCACGACTACTGCTGCATAGCGGAAGTAACTATTAGTCCCTTTCTTAGTTAGGATTGACTTCCGCAAGGTAACGCCTGAATCTATTAGATATTTTTGTATGCGTACACCGAAACCTATGAAGGCATTGTAAACCTTTTGAAGACGAAATTAAATGAAGGTTTGTTTTAAGGTAACCATTTTTAAATATTTATACATACCTGGCGATGGCCGTTGGGATCGAAAGGTTCTAGAGTGGCGGCTACAGGCAGGTAGACGTGACGTAGGCAGGTCTTCCATTAGGTGGACTAACGACAGTTTATCGTGGCCGGTCTTCATTGCGATTATTAGGGGAGGTTTTTGTCTTGAACTCGGCGTCTATCACCTGATATCATGATGATGAAAGACGTAGGACTACTCTTTGAGCATCACGTCATCTGAAATTTCGAATCGTTTCGTCTTTTCAAATGACTCCTAGTACCGATAATAATTAATAATTCAAAACCGAGTAATATATGTATTGAATTTTCGAAGTGCTAATTTTGTCATGGTTGTTTTCTTAATCGTTTTAGAACAGTTGCGATTATACAGGTTGTTTGGTTATAGCGGTAAACACTAAAAGGGAGGATTTGTATATGTATATGCACATATGTGTATATATATATATATATATATATATATATATAATGTATGATTATCTATCTGTTAATTCATTTCTTTTTCTTCCTCTGTTTCTTCCTGAGGCAAATGTGGTCGAAATCAGTTAGATGTTTTTATTTATTACTGTGTTATAATTATAATATGTATTATACCTTATTTATTATAAATATATGTTATATACATATCTATGTATCTTTATGTTCGTTTAAGTATGTATGTCTATGTATGTTTATGTTGTTTGTTTGTAAATATGTATTTCTTGTACACGTAAACTACCCATTATTAGTACTTCTACCTTTTCTATACTATAATTGTCTGTAAGAGATTGCCTTGTGTAATAAGACCGCCTATTGTACTTATTGGTATATTATTGTGAAACTTATTAATTGTATCCTAACGTACACAATAAAGAATAATAAAATATTCTATATATATGTATATATATATATATATATATTTAATATTCTTTCTTATATTCTTTCACATATATATGTATGTATATATGTACGTATGTACGTATGTAAACACTAAACTACACTCTCCTTCGTGTCTCTTATCTCCATCCAAAGGTTGTTTGGTAGAGATCGCCTCGAGCTATAAGACTGCCTGTCATATCTCTGTATGATTTAATTTGTTACATTTCCTTTTAGATATATTTTTATTGTTATTTTTTTGTACAATAAAGAGGTGATATATCACCGCCTCTTGTGCCATATGATTTTTTCGTCTTTTAACGCCTTTGCATACTTTATTATTATTACATATTGATTATTTCTGAAACCATTGATTTAAAATAGGATATACAATCGCAAACCGCGACGACGGAGCCGAAAGTTTCTCGGGTGGCAACCATGATCGAAGACGCGTGGGTAAGCCCAGTGGGAGCCAATCTTGGCGATCAGGGCTGAAAAAAAGAAGAATCAGAAATATTTATTATTTTTGAAACCATTGATTTTTGATTAGATATACCATACAATAATTGCCAGCAAATTTAATGTAATGTGCAACACATTCACTTACACATACATTTAAAGCACTTTTTTTTTCTCGTACCCCTATCTTTGGTGGGACAGGGACTTTACGGGCAATTTATTTTTTCACATAATTGTTTATTATTTACATTCTCTCCTTTCGTTCTTCACATATTCTTTCAATCAATTCTTTCATGCCACATTTCTGCTATCTTTCCCTTTTACTCTGTGACCTTTCATTCCTCCCTCATTACATGTTACATTTTATCTTTATTTCTTTTCGTTTACATTTTTATCACATTTATATCACATTTTGAGTTACATTTTATCACAATTTTCTTTAATTTTTTTTGTATTACTTTTTTAATTATTTCCTTGCAGTATGAGAGGAATTCTTCCCTAGTATCCTTTCCGCCTATCAGGGAGGCTATTGACTCCTCCCTGTAAAGCACTTATTATCAAAGTGTGTAATTGACATGTTTTTTGTGTGTCAGCGAATAGATCTTTATTTCCTCCAAAGCCTTTTTATCAGAGAAACTATTTAATCTATATTAGTTTACATAATAAAAAAGTAATATATAACATTTGACAACGTCAAAGGAATGTAATTTAGTGTAAAAGGCATACAGCTATTAAAATTTAACAATACAGACAATAATTGTTCTTCGTATCTATGTCTCGTATCCGAGTTGTATTGTCTAAACAACTTTCTCCGCAGTCGCTTTATCGACATTGTTGTCACGTCTTTGTTGTTTTGTCCGTTAATTAGTTTGTTGTTTTATTTGTTCCTTGTCCACGCTGGACCTGGTAAAATTGTCTTTCATCTAGTGCTTAGTTACATCACCGATCTTAATAATAAGATGGATGTAAAATAGACAATTTATGACTTTATAATGAGTATCAAAAATATAGCTTTGATTTTATATCAAAGAAAAAACTCTTTTATTTATAGGTGTAATGGAATAGACGTTTGTCTTCCATCTCACCTGATAGAAAGTGTAGATGAAGACGAAGGCGGTATATGCACATATAAAAGAAACCTGTTCACTCTACTCTTAAAGGCTACAGTTGAACTCATCAGGAAAAATAGACCCAGGCAGGTTGTTCCAAATCTTGGCGACTCTCATCAAAAACGAGCTGTCAAATCGTTTAGTTCGACTTTTAGTTATGTCAACAACGTATGGATGAAACTTTTGCCTGTGCCTAGTGGTTTGATAAAGGAATGGAGATGGCTCGATCAGTTCGAAAAGAGCCTTCGTGCACTCTCCAGAGCGTATCCTATGAAAACCGATAAGCTGGCAACTCGACGACGATGCTCAAGGTTGTGTAGTCTGCTATTTGAGATCTTTTCGTTGTTAATCAACCTACGGGCTCTTTGTTCAACTGACTCCAAAGCTTCCAGATGATATTATCATTATATACAGGATGATTATTTGAATGGAGTATTTTTAATGAATGTACAGTTCAGATGCCATCGATTAATGTATTGTTGTCGTTTTAGCCTATATACGAAAATAACTTTGCTATAAGACATGTAAATCAACTGTGATATAGATAGTTTGTTAAAAAAAATAAAAAAGTAAAATTAAAGAACCCTGGAGAGAAAGCAAAGGAAGTGAGGCGATGCATGAAAGAGAAGTACGGAAATGGAATGAAAGATGTTGTGAAGGAAATTAGAGGAAAGAATGAAAGACATTCAAAAGGACGAAACATGAATATAGAAATTTGTTAATGTGAATAAAGATCCTTTCCACCCATGATAGGTGTTGAACAAGATGCTCCAAAAACAGGGCCATAAAAAACAAAGACGCGATAATTGAAAGATAATACGCCACGCTTGGTAGGCGGGTTGACGATCGCAGACGCCGCTGCCAATCCTCTGGAATTTTTTTTTTGGTGCAGTGGCAAACATATGTAATTAATACATAAAGTGTGAATTACATGAGGTTGTATCCAGAGAAACAAACCTGCGACGTACGATCGCATGTCTCAATTCTCTACCGCTTATGCGTGGCTATTATATATCTAATATATAAAATTCTCGTGTTACGGTGTTCGAACTTGAACTCCTCTGAAACGGCTCGACCGATTTTTACCAAATTTTATATGCGTATTCAGTAGGTATGAGAATCGGCTACTATCTATTTTCCATACTCCTAAGTGATAAGGGTGGTCCACCCCTAATTTTTTTTTTAAACAAATTTTTTGGTTTTTATTTTATTATGATACAGCATACAAAAATACATACAAACCTAAATTTTCACCCCTCTACGATCAACCCTTATCTTACATTTGTTAATTAAAAACTTTAATTTTATTTGCAAAACAACGTTTGCGGGATCAGCTAGTATCTTATAGATTCAAGCGTTACTTTGCGGAATTCCATCCTAAGTAAGAAAGGGACTTATACAGAGCTACTTCCGCTATGCAGCAGTAGTCGTGCAATAAAGTGCACCGCCCGCCAGCCCGCTGATAAATGCTATATTACAGTATATTCCCATAGATATCTTCGAGGGAGGCCTTAGCTTTGCAAGCGTCTATGGTCTGAAACGACGTCGATGAGATATAAAGCTATCTTGGTTTGAGATTTTGATATAGCTTTACTAGGTTCATTCATAATTTACTTAGAAAGAAGTAGGAATCTAGTTGGTGAAGATGAAGGCAATGTATTACAAAGTTAAACTTGCTCCAGTGGGGTTGTAGCGAAATAATCACAGTTGTCAAAATGCTTTCGCTTATCTGTCAATCCATCGGTCTACGCATGCGCAAAAACTAAGGACGCGCGGCGTATGATTTGTAGGCGGTTGTCAAAACCGCGTCTCACGCCGAAAAATAATAATGGCGAACTGCGTCAAGTGACATATGTGTTATTGTTTGTGAATTTATTTCAAACCTTTAGTGCTGTGATGGAATATGTAATTAAATACCATCTTATAACAATTTTGAATCGGTTTTTAATATTTACAAATGAGTGGTGAAAGTTTTATGTAAAAATTATTTCATTCACATGACAAATAATTTATTACGACGTTGGTGTACCTGAAGTTGTAGGCGGATGACTTTTAAAATAAATTGTCTATCTTTCATCCAAGCGTTTTAATTTTTGTGCTCCAGCTCGTTAGGTGTTGTCTCTAACATTGCCGAACCTGTTAAACTCCAACATAGGGTCATCACCATCAAGCACTGTACCCGGCCTCACCCCTACAACGCGATTGATCTTATTTATAAAATTACAATACAATACGATGAAATAAATAAAACACGTATATATTTCAGTACTCTATTAAATTATTTCATTGTAATATCAAAAGAAAAACTACTTGATTTATTCAATACGATAAAACTAGAAGTGTTCGATGTTGAATGTAAATCTAGTTGGCCCGTAGCAAATATAAACTGATATATTTCCATAACAAAGAAATATCTTAACGTATATTAAATGTGATTTGATGTGAATTCTTGTATCATAGTGGTATTTTATTAATCTCCTCTACAAATACGCTTACTAATAAATAAAAGACTATCTTATTTTTGGAATTAAAAAAAAAGTTAAATATTTTTTTTTAAATGCTGATTTTATTTTATGATTATAGTATATAGTCATATCCAAAGTTTTTCTGAAGCTGCCTCGATAATCTTTATGCTGCTAGGAGTTAATATACAATTTGAAATAAATACATTTAAAAAACTTTTAAGTTAAACGGTTTTTTGATACCTGCATTGTGGTGGTTGTGGAAAAATATGTGCCTAGTCCGCCATATTGGAACGGCGTCCATCTTGAATTTTAACTTTTGACATAATAATCGTGTTTTACTAGTGTAGCCCTTTCATTTGATACCCATATTGAGTGGGTTAAAGAAAAATATGTAATCCGCCATTTTGTATCGGCGGCCATCTTAGATTTATAATGTTATTGATTTAATTATATTGTATTGTCATCTAAATTAAATGTGTGTACCAAATTTCAGATCAGTCTGACAACGGCCTTTCCGTGTTTAAATTTTAACTTCTAATTTTGAGGCAAACAAATTCCGTACGGGTCGAACTAACTAAAACCGTTTAAAAAATGAATATAACATGTTTCAGAGCTGACAAGTTGTTTATTATTTTAATGCGAAATTGATGAAAGTAAATTTGCGATATATGAATATCGAACTTAGTTCCTTTTAATCGTTTTTTTATGACTTTGATTTATTACCAAATGTTATTCGCCAGATCTTAGAGAACTGGACGAACAGGCGATACGGTACTCTAACATTCTGGATCGTGCCGATGCTTTTAGACCAGAGTTCCCCAAACTTTTTTGTGTCGTAGACCCCTTGTCATGTTTTTCCGTCTTGGGTAGACCCCCTACTTACCTGATATTGATTTCCTGTAAATTTCTAACGGTAGTGAAGTTTAGTGTTAAAAACTAAAAGTTAAAACACATGTTAATTTATACATTTATTAATTGAATTTAAATTAAAACTACTCAAAATAAAATTTTGTATCTGTTATGTTAAATATACGTAACATTAAATAAATATAAAATAAACTATATATAAAATAACATAAGCAATCAGTCAATATTTTTAGTGAGAAGGATGAACCTGATGCTTTAATAATAAATTATCAACATTTGGCGTCAATTTTGTAAGAGTTAATCTTAAATCTCCTCGGCTAATGATGTCCAGTCTGTGGATCCCCATTTTCATTTCATGGACCCCCAAATTTTTTTTCGCTGACGTAGACCCCTTGCAGGTTGTCATAGACCCCTAGGGGTCGATATAAACCACTTTGGGAATCACTGTTTTAGAGCATGGATGCTTTAGCAAGTATCTGTGTCGCATAGACAAGGAACCGTTAACGATATGCCTCCATTGTGGTAGCGAAGAGGATACAGCACAGCATACGATTGAGGAGTGTACAGCTTGGAATTAGCTGCACCGAGAACTCACCGACATTGTAGGGAATGATCTCATGCTACCAGGTTTCGTTAAGGTGATGGTTCAAAACGAGCAGTTAAGTAGCGCGGGTATAATCTTCTGCGAAAAAGTTATGTTGCAGAAGTAGCTTGCAGAGAGAGAGAGAAAGAAGATCTGAACTCCACATCTGCAGTCGGCGACCTGGACCTCAAAGGGTGTTATACTGCATCTTTATCCAACCCTTTTAACATGGCCTTGGCGACGAGTTCAGAGTGATCTGCCGCTAGGAAGGAGTTGAGACACTAGGCCAGCGCCAACACATTTCAAGTGTCCTAATGTTCACTTATGCAAATTTCATACGACAATGTAAATTACCATCGCATGGACTAAACGCGGTAATGTTATAGCGAATTGAGAATTGCGTAAAGTTTAAATATTCAGTATCTCTATCGGACTAATAGGCGCAGGCAAAAGTTTCATCCATACGTTGTTGATATACCCAAAAGTCGAACTAAACGGTTTGACAGCTCGTTTTTGGTAAGAGTCGCCAAGATTTGAAACGACCTGCCTGGGTCTATTTTTCCTGATGAGTTGAACTCTGAAGCCTTTAAGAGTATGAAAAGGTTTCTTTTGTATCGGACCACCTTCTTCTTCATCTACACTTCTTATCAGGTGAGATGGAAAACACGCGCCTGTTCCATTACAAATATAAAAAAAATCGTGATATGAATTTTAAAAGAAGTGTTTGACGTTTTTCGTGTTTTGTGTCGAATATATGGTATTACGAATATATTCCTCGATTCACTTACATTTATAAAGATTATCTTCTCTTCTTATTTGGTTACGAGGACGAATCTTCATCAACATTTTCCATCAGGTGAGATGAAAAACACACACCTATTTCATTACAACTAAATAAAAATAATATTTCTACATAAGTTTACTTATATTTTGAACTTATTTTTATATATACCGATTACTCATTAAGACATTTATTTTTTATTATAGATTTATTAATTTTTAGGACATTCAATAAAGAAACTTTTCTGAATGAAGTATTTTTTTTCTTCTATAGGCTATAGGACAATCTGACAGAAAGAAAAAACGGGTACAACTTTTACAATACAAAGTTCTTTGAAGCAGTCAATAATAAGTATAATTCAATTACTTAATATATTTTTATCTGTAGTATAGCATTTAAAGTAAATAATTAATTATATCCTAGATGATACGAAAATATATATTGACATACATTTATGTTACCAATCGAATAACTGGTAATTGGAATGTAATATAGTTTTATGGGAACACATGGCGGTTAATTGGTTTCAGAGAATGTCTCCGGGGACTATAGACTGTTGTCTATACGATTTCAAATGAATTATTTACAAAAGAGATATTGTTTCTTTATTGTTCAAACTTTTCTAACTGTATCGATTTTATAATTATACTGTGATCAAAAAGTAAAGTGATTTTATTTATAAAATCTAAATTATTTATTTATTCTTTCAAATTAATATCATTCCTTTTATAGTAAGATAAGGTTCGATAAAACGAACTTTTCCCAGACACAGTTTTCCACAATCAGAATTGTCTGTTTCCGGTATAGCTAAGTTAAAACGGCGTCCCCGTTTTAGCTTTAAGTTTCCTAAATAGCCAGAAGTTATACGGATCCAAATCTGGCGGATACGGTGGCAGAAAAACGAAATGACTAAAATTTTTGGTAAAAAAGACGCGAAGAACCAATACAGTATGAAAAGGACCAATATTTATCCACTTCCGCACATGAAGTCGTGCAACAAAGTGCACCGCTCGACAGCCCGCTGATAAATGCGCATGCGGCAAACGATGCGAATTACACAACTACCACCGCTAAATCACTCAACACGTGTTTCACCCCTCCACGGGGCATCCTCAGGAGTAGTGTTACACCGATTAGTGCCAAACACAGAGTCCCCAATATAGTATGACATCGACCAATCAAGACGACGCATTTGAGATACAAAGCATCCTTCAAAATTTGACTGCGCCATGATATTACAACTTTTAATAAACAGACACTTGGCAAATATAAGCAGTCCTGCCAACTTAGGGAAAATATTAGCTTACTTCTTAATGCTCGGGAGTTTTAAATGATAATTTCAACTTACTTTTTCATGTTGGGGGACCGGAAAGTAATGTCGTTTCTGTCGACATATTTTACAGAAAAAAAAACCGATTGATTTTGATTGGCAATGAAATTTTTTATGGATCCCAAAAGGTTATCGATAATCAAAGTAAATATATTGTTGATTAGAATTAAATGTAATCGTGTGAATTTAACTTAACCCTTAATAGCCTGATTTACGAAAGTGATTTTTTTTTAAATATAACTGTGTTTGCTTGAGGGTCTAGGTGTACGGAAAATAGATTTTTTTTTAATTTCGCTGGAAAGAATATTATACAACAGTAAAATTCGTACAGCCAACCTATAAAAAAGAATCTAATAGTAATGTGAACATTCGGTTTAAAAGATTGGTATCAAAATTGAAACTCTAGGCTATTAAGGGGTTAAGGAAAGCGACATTACTTTCCGGTCCCCCTAATATATAGCACGTTGTTCTTGAGTTGATTTATATTATTATAAAATCTATTAAAAACCTAAAATTGATTGGGTCTTCAATCCGATGATATTGTATGTAGAATTATGTTAAGGCTTCTAAGGAAACCGACAACCTTCGACATCAAAATATACATACGCTCATCTGAAAATGAAAATCTGAAAAATCTCAATGAAAATCTGTGATAAATATACATATTTGTATATATTAAAAATTTTATTAAATTAACGCCTTTTGGGTTTTTATGCAATATTTGTTGGTTTAAAATGTAATTAACTAAATATTTTTTGTATTTTCCGATTGATTAATATACATACATACGAATGAATGAGACACATCGAATATAGGACAAACTATCCTAAGTGTTGTAAAGGAAATATAATGTAACATACATAGCTTTATAACAGATCTAGAACTTAATTTATTTTCATAATGTAACCTACAATGATACTAGAATCATCCCCTTGAATTATTTCATCGCTACGTGTGTTAACAAATATATAAATTCAGTATATCTCAAATTTAAAACCTATTACTAATGCTATAAGGTAGAAATTGGAATAGCATACACCTGGACTAATACGGGATAGTATCTCTCTTGGACATAGGATAACAATATTAGGTATGTTTATGAAACTATTACGGTTTGTGTATTGGAACAATAAAGTCTGCATACGGCATCTATTCACTACACTTAGTTGTGTATTATTCCGAATTGGAACACCATTCTCGAATATTCTAGAATTAATCGTTTGTATATATTAACACGTTCACGGCGGGCCCAATTTTGAAGAACTTTCAGCTGGTGCGGCTGAGGTCGAATCAACCTCAAGCTGAACTTCCTAGTAGTGCGGTTGAGGCCTTTTCTGCCTCATGTTTCAATCATTTTTTTTACAATATTGAGTCAATGCTTCGCAGACATAAAGAAAGCTATATTTGTTTTTGTCATATCTCATACGGTTGAGTGTAAACAGCCGCCGCACTAGAGACAAAACACGAGTTTTACGCGCCGCACCAGTGCAAAGTCTACCATGAGGCTGAATCGGTCTCAAGCCGCAGTGAACGTGTTAAGGTATTGTTGCGACATTATTCTACTGTATTATCAAAATATTTTTTGTTTTATACAATACAATACTTAGTAGTTAATAATTATATGAGTTGAACCAAGCGCTAGAGAGTGGCTGTCTTAACTTTAAAATTGTATTTTCAGGATAGAATTCACACTTCTTGCATTTATTATATAGGATTGCGTTTCTGTAACAGCGATGGAAGATGTGGATGCTTAAATGCGGCACTGATACACATGGGGCGTCCAGTGAAAGCCGTCCAACTCCGGCGCTGGTAACGAAAGGTTTAAAAGTAAACAAGTCTATTTCATTTGAGATGACGACGTAATATTAAGAAATAATCTCCTGAACAATCGAGAAATGGAGCAAGAAACATTGTGGCCATACACTACGGTTCATTGTTTCTAAATATATGATCCCGCGTGTATTTTCAACAGATAAGGGATTTCCCCTTTCACTTTAAACATTCACATTTCAACTTCTCTATTGACAAATGGTGTGTAATCTGTATATGTTTTATTTTGTACACGAAAACCGACAAATTTAAATATTCTGCCGTAAAACGTGTGATATTTCATCATTTTGCTACGTGATGCCGTCATCGCAGTCAAAACTCTTGGATGATAGGCTCCTCTGATGGTCGGCCTAGAAAGACAGACTTTCATCACTTACTTCAACCCTCTTCGTATATCCTATCCAAGAATATATACATCGTATATCTATAACATTTAAATATATAAACAGAATGCATATAATTACACAGACTGTACCATAAATAAACATAAAATCGATCACGATTGTAACATAACTCCTGAAGATGCCCCGTGGAGGGGTGAAACACGTGTTGAGTAGTTTGGCGGTGGCGGTTGTTTAATTCGAATTGTTTGCCGCATACGCATTTATCAGAGGGCTGGCGGGCGGTGCACTTTGTTACACGACTACCACTGCATGTGCATAAGTGGCTAAATATTGGTCCTTTTCTTACATAAAATCAAATCATACATTTACCTAATTTAAAATAATTAGAAAATCGCTATATTTTAATTATAATAAATTAATTGTACGAACAGTATGTTATTAATGTATTTTAATTTATTTATCATATAAAATATATATGCACAGCAGAACCAACATCATCTTCGTAGCTCGAAGAAATGCTCATATGAAGTGGCAGTAGATGCGGCGTGGGCAGGCCGCCCACTAGTGGACCGACACATATCAAGTCGCGAGAGGTTGTTAGATGGCCTTGCAGTGGGCGTAAATCACCTAATAAATACATTTAAAAAACTTTTAAGTTAAACGGTTTTTTGATACCCATATTGTCGTGGTTGTGGAAAAACATGTACCTAGTCCGCCATATTGGAACGGCGTCCATCTTGAATTTAAAATTTTGACATAATCATCGTGTTTTACTAGTGTAGACCTTTCATTTGATACCCATATTGAGGGGGTTAAGGAAAAATACGTAATCCGCCATTTTGTATCGGCGGCCATCTTAGATTTATAATGTTATTAATTTTATTGTATTGTATTGTCATCTAAATTAAATGTGTGTACCAGATTTCAGATCAATCTAACAACGGGAAGGTGCTTAAATTTTAATTTCTAATTTTGATCCAAATAAATTCCGTACGGGTCGAACTAAATAAAACCGTTTAAAAAGAAGGAGGTGATATAAAATAATCTCTCACGCAAATGAACGCATTGTTGTAACTACTATATCAAATAGGCAGAAAGGTTCTTAAATGCCAACCACGCCCCACTAGGCGGCTCCATGCAATAAGGTCGCAGAAAGTTGCTGAATGCTCTGCAGCGCCCATCGACTGAAAAGATGATATAAAAAAACTACACATTCATACGTAAATGAATAAACTGTTCTAACTGCTACATTTAATATGTTTTCAATTCTAATTCAATTAATTCATAATATCTTTATTTAACTAGGCATTTACATGAGCATTTGAATTATCAATTATTTTAACATTATAAGCAGTAAGTTACCAACGGTTTCAATGCAGATCTGTTGAAAAGAGCGAAAACAAAATCAACAGTTGCTCATTTAAATGAAATTTAATAGTTTTTATTTAATATTTTTAAATCTATTTATTTTTTATACATACTATATATTATTTGATAGCAAACATACATTCGACCCTGTAGGCAAGGTTTTATATATATTAACCATCGACCAAATAGAAACTTGTAGCCAAAATATAGGAGGTGTTCATTTATATTAAGCAATGATAATCATTTCAGGATTTCAGGATTGTCCTGATCAATAACCAATAATTTATTGTCACCCGAGTTATTTCATAAACATCGTTGATTTTATAATTAGTATTTGCATTACATAAATTACGTATTGACCGCATTATTGATGTTTTGGTACGAAATTATTTTATATAGACATTAATAGCATTGACCAATTGACTGAATAGGTAATTTGAATTTAAAGTCCTTATCAATGAAACGTAACCGCAATTAATTAAATAACATCATGTTGTCATTGTAAAACACATAAATAGGATCGTTTTCATTGTTTATACAAAGTTTTTGGTTAAAAAGAATAAAAGCTTCATATAAATTAATGGATTACCCATATGTCATTCGATATCGCTTTTTCATCTATTTCCTAATCACAATATATAAAATGTATCAATGAATAGCTCTTATGACATTCAAATTCCGCATTTACCTCTATTTCCTAATCACAATATATAAAATGTATCAATAAATAGCTCATATCTCATTCAAATTCCGCTTTTATATCTATTTCCTAATCACCCTGTATAAAGTGATCACTGTAAGATATGTTACATTAATTATTTTTTTCTATAGGAATGCTACATACGTCCACCCACAAGGTGGAAAGTCGGCTTAGTTAAAATCTTTGGAAGACCGTAAATGCAGACCGCTTCCAAATGGTCTTATTAGAAATATATGGATTTGTCCAATGTCAAACAGTGGACATCCTACAGCTAGAATGATGATGATGATATTTTTTTCTTATGTACTCCCTACCATATTCGAGATAGCGACTTTACGTTATGGATCTTTCATCCTTCTCAATTTCTTATATACTTTCCTTCTGTCTTTCACTGTCTCTTTCTTCTCTTTTCTTTTAAATCTTCTTTCACACTTAGTCTTCGTTTCCTCGTTCTCATTCCTGGATCCAGTTTGACTAGTATAAATTATTTATTTTAATTTCCAATAATAATTATCATTCCAATAAAACTCTTATAAGAGTTTTTTTCCCATTTAAAAAAAAAATCAAAGTATATAAGTAAGTAAGTAAGCCTATGTATAACGTAGTGACGTTATATATATATACATATACACATACGTCCGTCTGTCTGTTTGTTCAGGTTAGTCTCTGAAATGGCTAGTCCGATGTTGACTGGCTTTATACTGGAAGGTAGCTGATATGATAAGCAACAACATAGGCTTACTTTTATTAAAAAAAATTGGTAAAAGTGTTTTTTTTTCTTAAAATCCATACGAAAGAAGTCACCAGACACAGCAGGTCATTTATGTATTTGAAAGTCATTGAATGTCTTACGGGTTGTTCATATAGGGTAATTCTGCCGATATAGATACAGCCTTTGTACCTGAGGAGAAGGTATTTCGTGTCATCTATAATATGAGATTTATAAACTCTTTTAGATAAATGTTAGATATAGTAAAAATTGTAAAATCTCAGCACAAGAAATAAATACAAACTTGAATATGCGTGTACGCATATATAATGAAGTTCCACAAGACATATTACAGCTTCCGTTTTAAATCTAAAATTAAAAGTTTATTAAATAAATCTTATTATAGCATTCAAGGGTTTTTAGTTGATAGAAATAAGAGAAATTTTTTTTGAATCACATACGCGATTTTTATTATGTACACATGAAAAAAAATTGTTAAATTTCATTTAAAAGAGCAACGGTTAAATTTCAGGCTTTCTTGTCGATCGATCAGAGTTCAAACCTGTGGCAACTTATTGTTTATAATGTTAAAATAATCGACGACTCAAAAGCGCATGTAAATACGTACTTGAATAAAGATATTTTGGTACCTTTTTCACATACATATTACTTAGTCACTTCCTAGCTAACACCTTACCAAACCATCACAGATATCGTATCCTGTAGTTAAAATTTATTCTAAAAACAAATGATCTGTATTTATGAGAAATAAACGGTCTTTAAAATCAGTGATTCTCTCTTCAGTTATATTTTAAAATTCGAATATTTAAGAATCCACTATCATACCTTTCATATTGAAGAGCGATTATTTGAAAAAGGAATTGAATAGCGTACTTTGTAAATATTTATAATGATACAGGCTTTTGACCTGATTCGATTCAAAAGGCGAATTTTCTCTCTCTTTTGTCATGAATTAAAATTGTTGTCTTTTATAAGTAGTTAATTCAATTATGAAGTGAACTAAATTGCACAGAAAACGGGTAAAAAAGTAATATTCGTAAAACCCTTCTTACACTAGAAGTGCTGTTTGAAATTTCAATGGATTGAGAATATACAATTTTTTTTGTTAAAGTATTATTCACTTGTTCCAAGTAAAAAATAAATATTTCGCAATGATTACTTAATTTTATTTATTGTCTTAATGATAAACAATCGATAAATAAAAATAATTTTGCTAAACTTTTGTAATATTGTAAATTTAATTGTTTTTATTAATAACTTTGCTAGCACTGACTCATTATAAGAAAAGCCACATAACAAGCTCAGATTTTTTAAAAGCTCGGGGAGCAAGTAACTGACTACGAAAGAATCGCTTAGAGTTCAAGCATTGATCTTACATTTTAAAAGCCTTGATCGCTCTGAGTTATCATGGATGACTCACTTATCAAGTAAAAGCTCGGAAAACTATCTAAAAAGCTCATTTATTATAGACCAATATCACTTATCAAATAATGGGTTACATATTCATTTACGTAACATTACTTAGTTAGTTCATACAGAGATAGCTTGATAGAAAAGCTTGAACTTATTTTTGCAATAACTTGGACAGCTTTGAAGTAAAAGTTAAAATGCTAATATACATTGTTAAGTAAACAAGGCATTGCATGACTCCCCAAGGTAGATCCACAACTTAAATAGTGAAGTAGTTGGATGTGAAAATGAAAGAAGATACCGATCATTGTGATGATCTTTGGAAGGCTTTACAAAAGGCGTCTATCAGCGGACATGATGATGGCAATAATTAAGCAAGGCTTTGTAGCGACAATAACCGGCAGTATAAATTACATTTTGATATACCTTTCTCTGTCACACACACCTGTCATTTCCCTCACACAAACGACGCGTGTGATTGGTTGTAAACTAGAGAATTTGATTGGTCGAATAAATAAAGATAGTTCTAGAATTGGTAAACGTAGTTTTAGCTTTGGATGTAATAAATAAGAATATAATAAATACAAGGTCGATAAGGCGTCGTAAAGGCATCCTAACGTATCTCATCACAAAGTATTCACAGCCCAGTTATTACACTACATACATTACACTTCACAGAGACAAGATAAAATAAATTTCGTATCACCTACGTTGAAGTGTCGTATGAAGGATCTGAAACATGATACCTTAGCTATTTAATGGAATCAGGCGTTACCTTGCGGAAGTCCATCCTAAGCAAGAAAAGGACCAATATTTAGCCACTTCCCAAACACAGCAAACCCAAACAAGCCAAACACAGAGTATCTAGGCACTAATCGGTGTAACATAACTCCTCGATGCCCCGTGGAGGGGTGAAACACGTGTTGAGTAATTTGGAGGCGGTTGTGTGATTCGAATTGTTTACCGCATACGCATTTATCAGCGGGCTGGCGGGCGGTGCACTTTGTTGCACGACTACCACTGCATGTGCGGAAGTGGCTAAATATTAAATACCTTAGCTGTTTAGTATACTTCACAGACCCTACCGCTCCGTGAACTCTTGTTCATTAAGCTGTAAAAGCCTTAAGGTTTATCTTTCGAAACAATACAATACAATACAAAATCTCGTCTATTTACGGGTATATTTCCTCATCGTGTTAACGTCTTTGTTGTAACTTGGAAACGATCGCCCAGCGTTCAATTCCTATGAAGCTGCACAAAGCTAAAGCCTTATAGCAGCATAACTTTTGTCTTATATCATAGCAGTAAAAGCCAGTCTGCTATCTGCACACTAGTTGTATAGTCTCTGAAAGACAGCCTTCTAAAATTATTATGATTTGACTAATCGACAAGTAAAAGTTTAGATATTGTTTTTAAAAAGCTTTCGTTCCACTCAGTTGTTATCTCATAAGCTACTATCAAATGAAATCTTCGCATATTTAGCGTAGCTTTACGGCTGAAAAAAAGAAAATCTACCACCTGTTTAAATTATGATATTTTAATTCAGTTTCAACGTACCATTTTGCTTTTACTAATTAAGTTAATTAAGTCCATTAGTTGAAGCATACCGTTTAGTATTACGAGATGAGATTTATTTATAATATTCTAAAGTGTAATTAATTTTTTTGAAAGGATCTTTTCAGTTGGAACACTAATTGTGAAGTTTGAAAAACTTAGTTAACTTAATTGTAAATCAGCCTTGAAAACCATCGAAGATACTCGAGGAGGCTTTTTTAAATTTTATACAATTAATTAAAAACTATTTTCTCTACTTATGTCGTTATATACAATACAAGATAAATAAAAATTAAACTCAGATATAAAATAGCAAGTTGGCTTAAATCCACAGTAAGTTTTGCTTGAAATAATGAAAAAGTTTCGATTCACCATTAGTTTAAAGATATACAGGTACTGACCTTGTATATTCAAATGCATGTAGTGAACAGTGTTTATTTTAATATTGTTAACAGACCAATGTTAATTATTTTTATAGATTAAAAATAGTTATACAGAACATAAAATTGACCTTGTATGTTTACATTCTTTAAAAAAGGCAATTTTATATATATAAGTCCCTACACGCAGCTATTACTCAAGCCCGTTACGATTTCTCGTAGCTAATTTCGGAACAAAGAACACCGAACCCATATCGGCGTGAATTGATGAAGCCGGTAAGTCTTGTGTTGGATATAAAACACATTAATTTTCCATTGTTTCACAAAGCGATTTTGGGTGCGTATATATGTATATACATATATATGTATATATTGAATTATTTGATTTCTAAAATCTTTTATAATTCTCGAATATGTTTTATGACACGGTCGCATTTAAACTGATTTTAGAGTTTATTCATACCGCTTAAACCAGGTCAACTCGACCTGGTAGTGGAAACTAGTTCGAACCAGGCAGTTAAGGCCTGGTGCCGTTATTTCTGACAAAAATTCAAATAAAATCGATAAAATAATGTTACTAAGTAAAAGTTAATTAATTATCACGATTATTTAATTTTAATGTCATTGGTGTCATATTATATATCATATTATATATATCTGTATAATAATATATGAAAGCATTATTGGGCTGCCATTATCAAAATTTAAAGAGCATTTTAAAATTAATTAACGGAAAAAGCTTATTATTCAATAAACGAATATTTAAAAGATAAAAATCCTTGACAGTTATGTCGCCTGGTTATTTTGATTTCATTTAGACTATATCTGATAAAGTGTATATGTAAATCTGTGTTAAACTTTATTAAAAGATGTGTTGTTGTGAAGTTTTTTCCTGCGAAGCAGAGTAGAGTAAAAAATAAAATAGAAAAAATACAATAATAATATGTTGACGATCAATAATAGTTCTGTTAAAAGTTCCAATGTTGAATGAATTAATTTTATTTTTATCTTGTCTTAATCCATTACAACTCACACTAGCTTATTGCCTAGTAACTATTACGATTTTGAAACTAAAGTGTTTTTCTTCATATAAGGTCAATGACAAATAAGTAGAATGCGATATAAAGATATATAGTACAAAAAGTACAGTCAGAAGTTTAAATTCAAGAAATATTAGCATTAATAAAAAAAATGTCGCGTTATATTTGCTCCGGATAGCTTCGCAATTAAATACCCCCGTTAACTCGGCGAAGTCTTTTGATGTTATTTTTTTTCCGTTCTCCGCGAACTTCTGTTTCCTATCATACATTTCTTTGAAATCTGAGACTGTTCACGCTGTAATTTCGCTTGTTATTTCATGTTTAATGTAAGGTAAGGGTAGTAGTTGACCATGTACTAGTAGTTGACCGTTTTGTATGAAATTTTAAATAATAAGCGTTGTGTTTATCGTATCTAATTAAAAAATTAATTTATAAGTAGCTGCTCTCATCTATTTACAACTGCGGAAAGCTCAGAACTAAAGCGCATTGTGTGTAGCAGGAGCCGATAGTTATTTTTGACAGGGTTCAACTGTGAGGCACGTTTCTTGATTTCGTGACTGAATATTATATTTTTTCTATGTGAAAATTAAAATTTTAAGTTTTGTGGTCTTATTTACCATAAAAGTAGGTTTTTATTCATATGGTCAACTACTGACGCTAAATACGGTCAATTACTAATTTTTTCAGATTTTGATTGGTCAACTACTGAAGCAAAAACTTAATATGAATCAAAAAAAATTAAGTGTTTACGATTTGTTAAATTGAAAGACTTCTTAGCAAAACTTAATCTAAAGGGTATAAGAATTTCCTTTAAGCACCCACTGATATTCTAAAATTTGAATGTATGTGGTCAATAAAAAAAACATTTTAGCAGCGCTCTTAAGTGGTCAACTACTGGTGCCGTTACCTTAAATACAGAAACAGAGGTGACTACCTTCTGATTATAAATTTACTCTCAGCGATTAGACAATGTTTTGATATTAAATATTGTAATTGGAATTAGCAATCGTCAGCAGTTAGGAACTATACTTAAATGGAAACCTTACTATATTTAAGCATTAATAATATAACAGTAGTTTTTATCGAAGAGCGAATAGCGAATAGCGAAGAACGAAGAGCGAAAAGCGAAGAGCTAATAAGGCTAAAAAAAGGAGTAATAAGCAAAGAGCAAATAGCGATGGATGTCTTGAGAAAAAGGAATAGTGAAGAGCAAAGAACGAATAGTGTGAAGCGAGGAATGTAGAGCGAATAGCGAATAAAGAAGAGCGAAAAGTGAAGAGCTAATAAGGTCAAGGGGTAAAGACTGATGAGTGATTAGCGAAAAGTAAATAGCGATGGACGAATTGAGAAGAAAAAATTGTGAAGAGCAAAAAGCGAATAATGAAGCAAGGAACGAGGAGCGAAAAACGAGGATCGAAAAGCGAAAAATGAAGAGCTAATAAGTTTAAAAGGTAAAAAGCATGGAGTGATAAGCGAAAAGTGAATAGCGATGGACGAATTGAAAAAAAGGAATAGCGAAAAATATGAAGCGATGAACGTAGAGTGAATTGCGAAGAACGATAATCGAAGAGCGAAAAGTGAAGAGCTAATAAAGTCAAAAGGCAAAGAGCGAGAAATGATAAGCGAAGAGTGAATAGCGATGGACGAATTAAGAAAAAGGAACATCGAAGAGCAATGAGCAAATAGTGCGGAGTGATGAAAATTGAGTAAATAGCGAAGAGCGATAAATGAGGATCTAATGAGGTCAAAGGGTACAGAACCAGCTAAGAGTGTTAATTAAACATGTCATTTTCACAAGTTATTCGTACTTAAAAAGCAATTTAACTTAGCAGGTATTTCAAATGTATTTCGCGACTTCATTGATTCCTGGTTTTAAATTAATTGCTGATACAACTCGTATTTTTATATGGGACTACTCGTTTAAAGGGCGAAATCGCGAGACAATCTACTACTAACGCCATCTGTTGAAGCCGTCCGAAGTAACAGTTTCTACAAGTATATTTATTTCGTAATACATCCGAATGATATTTGTTTGTTGCGAATCTGTTTCGGCCTCGTCACAATGGAGCTTGATGAAACGAGTAACTTTTTGAATTTGTTTTACATTTTTATAGGCAATGTTTCTCTTTTAATTTTCAATTTGGCATATAAGTAAATGTTAAGCGATGAAAAGTAATATTTAAGAAAATATTAAATTATTCTTTTAATTTTTTAGACATTAGTCTAATCATTTAAAAAAAGAATCATAGAGAAATTGTATTGTAATGATTAATGAACTACGTTGTTTTATTTTATTGGAGATAAACAGTAACAAAAGGCAGTAAGAAGTTACAAAATAAAAAATATAAAATTAGTTACAATTGTTATCTTATAACTATCTCACTAAGAACATTAAATGAATCAAAGTCAAATAAAACAAAATCATAACTAAACAGGGATCAATAATCCAGTGCATTCTGCAGAACAGACAATAATAATTACGATTCACAACAAGCAGTCACATTCCAATGAGGCTTAAATTTTATTGTGTATATCCAATAATTTCGAATGAAATAATATATCAACATCACTAATATATGAATTTTGGAGGTCACACGTCCTATATAAGAGTGCATGTTTACTGATGTTTTTCTTAGCAGTTGATAAAAAGAAGAGAGATTTAGAAAGCATGCTAGGTGCAGGAATTCGAAAATTTACCTAGGACAACAATATGTACGTAAGAAAAGTACCAATATATGGCTACTTCGGCCATGCAGCAGTAGTCGTGCAATAAAGTGTACCGCCTGCCAGCCCGCTGATAAATGCGCATGCGGCAAACAATGCAAGTTGAAAATTGAAGTCGACTTCGTGCTCGAGGTCTTCTTATCATTTTAATTGTCTCTCTTTCTTTCTTTTTCCGTTCCACCACTCTATTATTAATTTTGTCCACTTTTTATTAAGCCTCTCTTAGCACATGTCCTGATCACCACCAGTTTAGTCTTTCGTGTCTTTTTCGCATCTTTAAATTTAGTTAAGTTTTTAATTTCTTTTATTCGGTTCTGATAAACACTTCTTCTGCTTCTTCTTTTTCAGTCTACGTTCGCTACAACACTTAAGCCTCTCTTAAAGATCGGCACAATGACCGGAGTTTTGCTGCGAGATCGAAACAGAAATAAGGATATAAGGATAAGAAATAAGGATAACTATAGAAGAACCAAGAGAATATTTAAAGGAATCAGGCATTACCTTGCGGAAGTCCATCCTTATTAAGATCAGGACCAATATTTAGCCACTTCCGCAAATCCCTCGACACGTGTTTCACCCCTCCACTGGGCATCTTCGGGAGTTATGTTACACCTATTAGTGCCAAACACAGAGTCTCTGTTTGATTTAGCGGTGGCAGTTGTATGATTCGCATTGTTTGCCGCATACGCATTTATCAGCGGGCTAGCGGGCGGTGCACTTTTTTGCACGGCTACCACTGCATGTGCGGAAGTGGCTAAATATTGGTCCTTTTTTTACTTAGAACCAAGAGAACCCATGTAGTTCAAAGAATTGCTCATGTGAAGTAATGGGCGAGGTACATTGCTCATGCAACTGATGGTCGTTGGCGCTGAAATGTTCTAGAAGGCGACCACGAGCTACTAGGTAGATTGACTATATAGATGAGGCTCACAAGCTTTTCACTCAACGCGTATATTTAGCAGTCAATTTGTCAAGCATGTGATATATAATTTTCACTTTTTATAAATAATTCAATTTATTTGTTATATCCTGTATTGATTATTTATAAACACGTCTGTCGGGTAAGGTGGCGTGTTAATAAAATTATAAAAACTTATATTTTAATTTAGCTACTGCAGACAGCAGCGCCGGCAATACAATTATATATTGTGAATATTACTACACTTTACTCTAACAGTTTCTGCTACGGACACGGAACGAGTTTGCGCGGAGTATTAAAATTAGTGAAAGAGCGAAAACGGTTCTTCACTAATTTACTTCGAGAGCATTTTTATTTTTTATTCTCGAACAATTTTTATATTTAATTTCTTTTCGTTTTATTGTTAAATACTCGATAACGGGACGGCTGGTAAAACGTAGGTTGTAAATCATTCAATTCAGATAAAGGCATGGTTTTTTTTGTTTTATTTATAAAAATGAATTTTTTATTTATGAAATTTAACTTTAGGTAACTTTTAGCAATTGTCTTTCATCTTGAAATCGTAAATATTTATATATATACATATATAAACCAGACATAGCACATACAAGCAAAGCCATTAGGCGAAGCTATTTACAAATAAACTTTTTCAAATTAGTGGAATGTGAAAATATTTTTGCAAATAATACGTGATTTTAGACTGACAGTTTTACAGCCGCGTAAAAACTATATATATATGTGTGTAAATAAATATATATAAATATATACGGGGGCCTCTTGTAATCTCCATGATATTGAAGACAGTTACTTTATTTGGATTTTTTTTTTCGGATTTTGTTTTATTTTGACTGTCCTCTTCCGTTCTTCACATTTTCTTTCATTCTCTTGCCATTTATTTACATTTCACACATCGGCTCTCTTCCTTCGCCACACTCTTCTGGCATATTACAATACAGTTTCAATTTTTGATTTGTAATTTGCATTCTTTGTTATATTATAGTTAAATATACATATTACACATGCCATGGTCTATCTTTTGTGTTTCTAGAATTAGGAATGTGAAGATTCGTAGACGTAACAAAGTAACCAATATAGTTCAGTAGATCCAGTCTGATAGAGCCTTAAGGTTCTCTGGTAGAATGCAAGGACTGACAAGCGAAGGATATATAGCTAATCGACAGTTTTGAATTATGTAGGATTGTATCTCCACAATGGAACCCGGGTACGACGATTGCACAGCTATTAAAATAAATTCACATCTGTCATCTTGTTCCCACTGAAATAAATTGTGTCTTTTTTCGTTTAGATTTGGATAGGCTCCGAAGCGAAGGTCACGCAATAAAATATACCGTCATAAAGATGGCATCATGGATTTGTGTATCGGCAGCCCTGTCCAACCCTTTTTGGACGTTAAGAGTTCAAATGTTGTGTTCGAGATTTATATAGTATGATATTTATATTTATAAATCGTGAAGACAATAATCGTGACATGATTTTGATGTTTTTTTTTTTTATTTAACGATAATTTGCTTTTCTTTCAGCAGATAGATGTCTAGTGCATGGCATAGGTGTCCCCGAAATATCGTCTCAATGATCGGTGCTGCGCTACCTGAATTCACTGTCTTCACTCATTCGTCCTTCGTTATCCTTCACCTTATTCATCTCTTCCGTTCACTTAGTGGTGGTCGCAATGCCATCATGTACAAGCGATTCGCTCCACCGTCACTTCAGACATGAAATTGTTCGAGCTACGTTAGTGAACTTGGTTCTTTTGCTCTTCTCATTTCTGTTTCGATTTTACAACGAAGCCTCGAGCATGACCCTCTCCATTACTCTTTTATATTATTCCTTAAAAATTGTAGCTTTTTTTATTTTTATCGTATATATTTGTTGTACATACTATAGCTATAAGATAGGTCATATTGAACATCTTTAGTGGTGGCATGTATATATATATATGCGTATATATATATATATATATACTTATATATATATATATATACGCTTGACTAGGGGTTGGCGATCGCAATGTAGCACTATATCACTACTTTTTTATAAAAAAAAACCTTTGTCTTATTACTTTTTTATTTATTTATTAACACTTTTTTGTACAGCATAGACAATAATTAAAAGAATAAAATCATATGGCACACACAGAAGGCGGTGTTATTGCTCAAGGCGATCTTTACCAGACAACCTTTGGATAAAGGTAAAAAATATGATACAGAGGACAGTTTAGAGTGTCTACATTCGGGTGAATACATAAATATATATATACGTATATATATATATATATATATATATGTATATTCTATTGCCGAGCCTGGTTACCTTTTGCAGCCTGCACCACTTTTATACAAAATTCTAGGAATGATTAGCGCAGGATGTCGTAGCCCGTATACTGTACGTTCATAATATTAACATACAACAATTTAAGCCTGCGTTAATAGAGTGAAGTAGTTGGGGCAAGCCACAGAGGAAAACGTACGAGTATGTCCTTTCTATGTAACTGAAAAATTACAGTAACCACAAGTAGACGATATAAAGCCTGATTTTGGTTTCAAAATAGCGTAGAATGGATTGTTACGTAATGCGGTTCAAGAAGTCCTGATGTATCAGTTATAAAACCAAGGTAGTGGATTTAGTATATAACCACAAGTATTTATTGTAGGGTTGTCAAAGTTTTAGAATTTATTTTATTGTAAACACGTTGTAAAATTCACTCATCACTTTTGTCTGAGGAACAATATAATTGAATTGGATGTTTTGACAACCGTTGGAAAATTTTTCCCTGGTTGAAACGTTCACCCAGGGCCGCCCACTAGATGGAACGTCAAGGTTGCAGATAGTCTCTGGGCTAGCGCTAAACCGATCATCATGTTGATCTTTAGGTATACCAACACCCAGCAGTGGGAATAAATCGGTTGATACAATGAAAGGTGTTAATAAAATCATGGCTTATACCGAAATAAAAAGCAATGAATTGCCGCCCACGATACCACAAGGCAGCGTGACCTATCTCGCACACGCATTCTCAAAGGCAATTTATATTAATTATCCTATCATTCAAATCCGCACAAATCGATTATAAGCACTCTATATTGCAATTCCTATAACACTATACTCTTACAACGCGTTTTTAAACTTCACTTTATTGTAAACCACAGATAATAACTAAAAAGAAGAAACAATTTATATAGAGATACGAGAAGCACTCTTATCGATTTAATTGATCTTTACCAGACAGCCTTTAGAGGTCTATGAGGTGGATAAATGACTTTGCCAATGTCGTTAAAAGACACTGGATGTAGGACGCTTCAATTTCTTTCCTAGTAGAAGAAAAGATTAGGCCTTTGTTCATCAGTGAACGACGTTTACCTGTAATGATGATGGTGACGATAGATATAACCTTTTTGTTTATTTTGTATGCCCCTTTCGAACGGCTAGCAAATAGCATCAAAAGAGATTCGCTGAAATTACCAGATCGCGATCTCTCCCAGCACGCAGATCCGAGTAAATAAAAGTATAGACTTTTGTACCGCAGACACACACTCTCTCTGTTACGGTACCTCGTATCATAGAGTATTTAAAATGTTAATAAATCAGTTTCATTGCTATATCGTCCTGCAAGGTTCTATTTATAAGCATGTCACGTTACAGTCCACTAAATAATAATGTGAAATGCCTCTATGGAATACGATCGGAGACGCAACCTTGCGAAAGTACATCCTAAGTAAGAAAAGGACCAATATTTAGCCACCTCCGCACATGCAGTGGAAGTCCTGCAACAAAGTTTACCGCCCGCCAGCCAGTTATGTTACACCGATTAGTGCACCAATCGGTGTAACATAACTCCTGAAGATACCCCGTGGAGGGGTGAAACATGCGTTGAGTGGTTTAACGGTGGCAGTTGTGTAATTCGCATTGTTTGCCGCATACGCATTTATCAGCGAGCTGGCGGGCGGTGCACTTTGTTGCACGACTACCACTGCATATGCGGAAGTGGCTAAATATTGGTCCTTTTCTCGCAATAATACCAGTTACAAGTTCAATATTTATTCTACATTACCTGAGATTTTTTTCATGCGTGTATATAAATATATGAAATATAAATATTTCCGCGTAACATTCAAGTTCGTTCAATATTAATGCAAATCCGTAGAACGGGGGCAAGGAAGGTTAGACGAGAGTGTTTTATGAGGGTCGCATTGCCTTACAAACGTTTCACTGAGCCTAGGTAGAATCAATTTCTTTGAACCATTTCGAAAATTTTCGTTACGTTTTTAATGCAATTATTAACGTATATTTCTTCTTCTTATCTGGACTCCTTCTTGGTGACTTCCTGTTCCACCAACTATAGGCCAAGGTTACATTTGGGATAATGAGATTTCCAGATTTTTTTTATATACTCGTTCCATCCTTCACAAACCTTTATGTCTCTCTTATGTTCCTCACAGGTGCCATCTTCCCTCACTTGCAAATCTTTTTCTAAACTTCGCTTTTCTTCTCTCATCTATATTCCCTAATCACAACCTTACATTACATATTAATTTTTGACTCATTTTATATATGTCGGAACTTCGTAATTACAGCCGACGTTAACAGATGGCGCTAGTTATCCATAAACGTATAAAAGTGACACCGTGCAATAGAGTTGACATTGATAAAGAAGACGCCATACCTAAAACACATATATTAACTTAAAATCTATTATTTTTAAATAATTTTCATTATTATGCTTTTCGACTTCAACGGCCATCCATTGCACAAGTGTTATACTAGTGCCACTTTAGAAGAGTAGTTTCTTCAAGACGTTGGTGATCTTGGTTCTGTTGCAGATCTCATTTCTGATTCGATCTCGCAGCGAAACTCCGAGCATAGCCTTCCATTGCTCTCCGGATGAACTTGAGCCTTAATATGATGCCGTAAGTGATCACGTCTCGGATCCATATGTCATCACTGGCAACACACTTTTGTCAAAAACCTTTGTTTTTTTTTTTTTGGAGAGGTTTCGCAACTTCCCAAACGCTGCACATATATAGTCATCAACAACTTCGAGGGTAACATCTCCGACATCTACTTGAGTAGGCACCTATATAAACATATATAAATAACCCGGAAAACTCTAACTCCTTTACAAGATATATCAAAGATTTTTCCGGCTTAAACTCAATTAGATTTAGAAACGAAGTGAAGGGATTAAAGGAATCAGAAAACAAAGCAATTCTTAATCAAAGAAGGAATTTAATTTTAAATCTTTTGACTTCGTTTTGTGTTCTACATGAACCGAAAATTGAGGTATCCGGTGGTTTTTTCGTAAAGTGGGTTTAGTATTTTTAAGTACAAAGGTAGAGATCTAAGGTAGAATCTATGTAGAATAGACACCCGTTTCTTTGCAAGATATATATATATATATATATATATATATATATATATATATACTCTCATTTATTCCGTCACAGTCTCTCTGATACATTATTATATTTTGCTTTAAAATATCTGACTGCCCTCTGACTTACTAGTCTTCTTGGATCCCTAAATGTCACAGATATATTATGGTTATTTGGACAGTATTTGTAATTGATATACTAAATAAATGAATGTTAGAATTGAACAGATATTTATATAAGAAGCTGTGAAGGTCAAAACTTTCTTTAATACATAAACCATGTATCATTCACTTCAGGCTCTTGAATAGATATTATCGCTGCTATTGAAGAGGTTGTTCGTGTCAAGTGACGCAAGTTGGACGATGTTCCAGCTTTATAAATGTCATCGGAACTATTGGTTTATCAAGTGCCTTATAATGTGATTTCGATATTGAATGTTTTACAAGTTTATTGGCAATTATTAATCGGAATTCACTTCTGATTGTCATTTCAGCTACAACCGCCATCGGTTTCACGAACGATGTACTTCGATCACTGCCACTTAAGACATGGAAGCAATTCTTCTAGCTATTCTACTTATTATTTTTAAAATCAATGACTATTGGATGCTATTTATCATAAAATGACATACATTAAATGACAACAAGTAAACTATACATTCCTTCAGTGGCGTAGCTAAGGTATTTGGGGCCCGGGGCAGATTGGGGCTTGGTGCCCCCCCCCCCCAACCCCCCGAAGAGTAAATAATTTTAAAATTCAGAACAGAATGTAGTTAATATATAATTTTTTTGGTTCAAAATAATAATAAATATATATAAAATAACATTAAATCTTATATATTATCGTGTTTTTGTGATTTAGGGCCCTTTTAAAAAACACGTTTATGTGTTTTGCGAATGAAAGGCTTAAACACTGTGTATATTATAATTAGTAACCGTTTACTTTTTTTAATGTTCATATTATTTAACAACTTTTTTAGCACAAAAATAGTAAAATTCGATATTCTTTTTATGTTATTTACTTTAAATTATGGTTTGCATTTTTCTTTTAACATTTCATTATTCATCATCAAAAAAAAAATTCAAAAAAATTATTTTCAACTTTGGTGCCCCTCCTACTTGTGGTGCCTGGTACGGCCGCCCTGCTCGCCACCCCCTAGCTACGCCACTGCATTCCTTCACTCAGTATATCTTATAAGATATTTCCATATACTGACTCTCAACAGACATCGGTTGTAGCATGTTCCTCGCCTCCTACCCACTTCAAATAACCAATCCCAGGATTTATCTCAATGTCCTTGAATATTCAACGAATCACTTTCATCGCAATATTTCTAGCATAGACCTTTTCAATGCTTTCTGAGTGACCTTGACGGTATTTGTTATCTCGTTTGTATTGCGTTGAAGTTTTGAATTGAATGTACTCGTACGAAAGAGATTTGTTTACACTGTACACAGTTTGACACTGTTTACAAGCGAGTTTCATGTATTGCGTTGTGAGGTAATTTAGACCCTAAGAGAACTTTTTTCGATGACATTGCAGGTCATATTTACCCACAAGCAGTGTCCGTTTAAATCAGTGATTCCCAAAGTGGTCTATATCGACCCGATCAGCGAAAAAAAATTTGAGGGTCCATGAAATGAAAATGGGGGTCCACAATAGTGGATCTTAACACATACAGTGATAGTACCTATTTACTTACATCATACTATCTTATAATATCAAAACCTTTACATTATTTATAAAAGTACCTAGGAAGTAAAAAAAATTATTATATATGTTTATAAAATTGTGTAAGTTGAAGGATGTTGGTATTCGCTTTGTGATTTGTTACGTATATTTTACATACCAGATACAAAATTTTATTTTGAGTAGTTTTGATTTAAATTCAATTAATAAATGTATAAATTAACGTGTGTTCACTACAGTTAGAAATTTACAGGAAATCAATATCAGGTAAGTAGGGGGTCTACCCAACACGAAAAAACATAGCAAGGGGTCTACGACAAAAAAGTTTGGGGAACTCTGGTTTAATTTAACTATCATTAAATATCATTATTTTTAATAAATAAACATAAATAAATGGAAAAGTCATCTCTTTCTAATTCAAAGTAATCAATGAGATATTGTTGCCGCAGTGAGGAAGAGAACTCTAATTTTCTCTACGCACTCTATGTGAACGTGTTAAATTATACACAAGTGCCTCCAAAGTGGTTACTAATGTTGTTGTCGATATATATATATATATATATATATATATATATAACAAGATTATCTTTATTTTCCTTTAAATTTTACCTTCTTTATATAGGCAGTTGTGAAAATTTACATACGTATAATCGACTTTCACCGATCACATGTTTAAATAGTGTAGTGGCAAGCTTTCAGTTCATCGCGAATGTATGACGGTGTAAACATTATACATTTTATCTGACAATAGCTTCGCCGAGCTGTTTGCGTTCCGAAATAAACGTTGTGTGAAATTCGGTCGCGGTCTCACGTCGTTTCGCAAATGCATTTCATTTAGCTGCATCAAAACGAATGATGTTATACAATATGAAAACATTTTTATTTTTAACTTACGTAATTTATTTTAACACAATTTCATTCGACTGTATATTTAAATACATTTATTTTTAGTAGTTATAAAGACAATTTGTCTAGAGCAGTGATTCCCAAAGTGGTCTATATCGACCCCTATGGGTCTATGACAACCTGCAAGGGGTCTACGTCAGTGAAAAAATATTTGGGGGTCCATGAAATGAAAAGGGAGTCCATGATAGTGCATCTCAACACATACACTGATAATACCTATTTACTTACATCATACTATCTTATAATATTAAAACATTTACATTGTTTATAAAAAATAATACAAAGAAACAGACTGGACATGATTAGCCTAGGAGATTTAAGATTAACCCTTACAAAATTGACGCCAAAAGTTGATTATGTTATTTTATTTATAGTTTATTTTATGTTTATTTAATGTTACGTATATTTTACATAACAGTCACAAAATTTTATTTTGGAGTAGTTTTAATTTAAATTAAATTAATAAATGTACAAATTAATATGTCTTTTTACTTCAAGTTTTTAACACTAAACTTCACTACAGTTAGAAATTTACAGGAAATCAATATTAGGTAAGTAAGGGGTCTACCCAACACGGAAAAACATGGCAAGGGGTCTACGACACAAAAAAGTTTGAGGAACTCTGGTCTAGAGAATAATTATAATAAACTGTGTGAGTGCATCCCACTAGGTGATCTGACGACTTAGTTAAGATAGTATAGTAGATAGATGGAAGTGGCTGAATTCAGGTAGGCGAGAACGGTCATCCTGGCTATATAAGGCTTCATAGGCTTACCTGTTGAAAACAAGAAAATATACTCGTAGCATCCAGAGCAATGCTAGCACAGTAGTAATTACACAGGATTGCCCTATCTCACAAACAAGTTTTCAGAGGACTGCCAGCAGCGTCCTCTGTGTACCATAACCACACTCCGATCACCAACCCGCCTACAAACAAGATGATTATAGTATATCACCCATAGATATCTTTGACGGCCTGTGCTTTTCAGTGGGCGAATATGAACTGAAATGACAATGGCGACAATTCTCGTAAATTAAAATACAAAAAAAGAGTACATATATACCTTATATGCTAGCAAAAAGTTTTAAAGTTTGTACATATATTTTCAAACAACCTGTATAAAATTATAACTTTGATATATTTTATATATATTTTCTTCTATTAGGATGCAAAATGTTATTACTTTCTAGCAGTAATAACACAAAAGAGACAAATATTAAAAAAAAATTATAAAGGTTTTTTTACTATGCCATCATTACGTAATTTATTATTATTGAAATCATCATATTCTCATCTTTAAACCTTTTACACCTTTAACCGATCACTCTGTATATAGTATAAGACATTTCCACAACTGTACTGACTTATCAAGATGTCTCTGACACTATAAGGTTTGAAAAGTTAATATGAAAGAAAAGTTTAGATTTAAGAAGTTGATGTAATAATACTCAAAACGCCGTGATAAATATATCATCTTGTGTGTGCACGTGTGTGCGTGTGTGCCTGTGTTCGTGTGTGCGTATGTGCCTCTGTGCGTGTGTGCGTGTATGTCTATAAGCATGTGTGCGTGTGGGTGTGTGTGAACTCGTGTGTGTTTTTTGTTTTTTTCGAAGAGGTTTAAAAATACGTTTACGTATCATAGGTCCTGATGGTGGTGCCCCGTATGTCGGACTCGATCTAGGCGTTAATACCGACTAAAAACAATCCTCTTTCTTCGGTATCCCTGGTCCCCACGGCATGGCCGTTAGGCATTACTTCGCGGGGGGGATTTAGCCGCAGCTTTCTCTGATAAACTGGCTGTTCAGGCCAGCTTCCTTCGCTCCTGCTCTATTTTTCGCAAGTCCTTCAGCACAGTCGTACAATACGCGCTCGTAAGTTCTGTGTTGTTAAGTGTTGTGTGTGTGTGTGTATATGTGTGCGCATGTTTGTGTGTGTGTTACGTCAGGCTAAACGTCGGAATTATTTCCCACAGATAATGTCGCAATTTACAACGATCATTATTATATATTATTTTAGCATGATACACGTTAAAATATGTAATTAAATGAAACTTTATTTAATATTGTAAAGCTTCAATATATCCCGCGTTATTGAATCGAAGAGAATAATTAGTTGAGCTTAACATTTTAAAATTGTTATTAAAATATCTGATAGTTTATATTTAAGGTTTAATCTTGTTTTAATATATATGTAATAAATACATAAACGCAGTAGTCCACTGGTATCGGGAGTACAAGCATACATTCTACTGCACTTTTATCTGTGGTGGAGTTTAACAGGTTAGGTAGGCAATGTTAGAGACAACACCTAACGAGCTGGAGCACAAAAATTAAAAAGCTTGAATGAAAGATAGACACAGTTTATTTTAAAAGTCATCCACCATCAGATACACCAACGCCGTAATAAATTATTTGTTATACGAATGAAATAATCTTTATATAAAAGCTTCCCCTCTCATTTTTACATATTAAACATTGATTCAAAATTGATATAAGATAGTATTTAATTACGTATTCCATCACAGCGCTAAAGGTTTAATACAAATTCACAAATAACAACACATATGTCAGTTGACGCCGTTCGCCATTATTATTTTTCATAATATTTTTTTGCGTGAGACGCGGTTTTGACAGCCGCCTACAAATCATACGCCGAGCGTCCTTATATTTTGCGCATGCGTAGACCGACGGATTGACAGATAAGCGAAAGCATTTTGACAGCTGTGATTATTTCGCTAAATTTCAACAAAGTAAGCTGGTCAAGTTATTCTTTTTTATTACATCATTCATATTACATGAAAGCCTGGATTTGAAGTCTTCTAGTGACCTCAGAAGGTTGGTCCTCCATTTTGCGTTGGACGTCCTATGTTTCACAAAGTAGGATTTTCACCTCAAAACCTTAAGGCTCTAGTATATTTTTTGTTTTTAGTCGCCATCGAAGTCTCTACCGCCTAATGGCAACCTTTTACACATATTAAAAAATAATTATTATTAATTTTTGTCACATATTAAAAAGTATTGCATTTATGTTTTCTTGTTATTTATATTTTCCCTATTATTTTACCATTTTTTTTTAAATATGGCTCTAGTTGTCATATGTTCTGCACTCTATGTGATTTGTCCAAAGCCATTTTTACATGCAAATCCAACAGACTACCTCGTTTACTTTATCTTCGCAACAAGTACTGATTTGACCTGGTAAAAAATTTTTGAACATAGCTTTCTACACGGTTCATTGAGCAACTATAAGCTCACTTAGCGGTACAGGAAAGTAAATAATACATTATAAAAGGAATGTAAATATAAGAACATAGTAAAATCTAGATAGAACAAAATGCAAATCTGTAGTGGAAGGAGGACGAAATTGAAGTGATGAATGTAAGGATTAGGAAAGAATTTGTGAAGAATAAATGACTAATAGGGGAAAAAAGATTAAAATGTAAATAATAAAATCTGTTAAAAAAATTGTGGACCGAAAACAGAGGAAATACTAGATGCCCCTAACAACAGAGGCCTTAAAAAAACTTACCGATCGACCCAATATGAAGACCTAAGTGCTTGGCTGATGACACACATTGATCTTAGACCTTCGTCTGGTGCTGAGAGAAATGAGATAAAAATGATTGGTAGTTTTCTCAACACTGAACGATTTGGATTCGAGTATTGATCTCTTCCACAAAACTGGACTTACATGATTTGACTGTTTGTCCAAAATACACATCTGAGGCAATAACTTACGACTTAAACTTTTGATAAAGTTTTCTTTTTGTCTATGTTCATTTGAAAGCTCCACGAAACTCTATTAAGATATTCGAGTATGGTGTTAACACGTTCACTGCGGGCCCAATTTTGAAGAACTTTCAGCTGGTGCGGCTGAGGTCGAATCAGCCTCAAGCTGAACTTCCTAGTAGTGCGGTTGAGGCCTTTTCTGCCTCATGTTCATCAATATTTTTTTACAATATTGAGTCAATGCTTCGCAGACATAAAGAAAGCTATATTTGTCTTTGTCATACCTCATACGGTTGAGTGTAAACAGCCGCCGCACTAGAGAGAAAACACGAGTTTTACGCGCCGCACCAGTGCAAAGTCTACCATGAGGCTGAATCGACCTCAAGCCGCAGTGAACGTGTTAAGTTCTATCATGGACTTCCAACTACTAAAGTGTCGAAAGAAGATTATTAGTGTTTTGAAATGCATGCAAAAGGATATGACATTTACATATGTCTTCAATGCATTATTATTTTTGAAGGCTTCAAGTGGTATACTTCCAGGCAAAAGTGTTAGTTATTTAATATTAAAATTAATATCACGAAATATTCATATAGCTCACGGCTCAAAAGCACTCCGACTCTTGCGTTGGACAGTGGAAATATATTTAACTCGTGCGACTCAGACATTTTCTGTATGAAGTGTCCCGGCAGTGGAAGTCAGGCTTTAGGCTAGAGCACGTTTATATTCCGTGAGAGTTTCCGTAAAGTTTTCTTTTCATAAGCTATATATTTTCCAAGTTGAAAATTTTCGTCCGTGCCACGAATACAGGTTATAATTTAATTTGGTGAGGAAATAAAAAAGTTTGAAGATCGTTTGCGGCGAAACCGCGCTCCAAGCACTTGCAGCGGTTAAGGATTTTAGTACTAATGTTTAGTTTTTTTCCAGCTGTTCATTGACATTATAATACAGAAGCATGCGACTCTACGCTTCAGAGAGAGTTGTCGCTTTTCATGAGTATTTCTTATAACTCTACCAACTTCTAGTAGCTATAATTTTTTTTATTTTTACTTACGGTTGTTAAACACATCCTTTTTTTTCGCTTCTGGAAGAGGAAACATAAACGTTGATCGTTTTCTGTACTCTAGAATAAACTAGGATCTCTTACAGCAAGCACAATTACTAATATCTTGTTAAAGATCATCGCGGTGGGAGTCCAGATTTTGCTCCTCACTTCGTATAGTCTCCCATGGTCGACATTTTGAAGGTCATATATTTAACTTACGTTGAAGCCTCCAACTTTAAAGTCCTAATAGCTCTAAATACCATTTTTATGTTATAATATTAATAGGTTAATAATTCATAATTTTTAAAAGAAGGATAAATTAGACCGCAAAGGACGGAGGAAGCAGATTTAAGAGTGCTTAATTTTTTTAACATGCCTTTGGACGAAGAACTTGGAGGAATCCGATATCCACGTTATATGGTGTAAAATGAAGAGAAAAGAGAGAATTTTCTTTCCCGACATAGGGCTTGATAAGCGACCATCGATGGCAGGGTTTTACTGTGAAAATATTCCTGAAACCTTGAAATATAGCGACGATGGGACATCAATCAAGGGTCACGTAAAGGCATTTGCAAAACACAAAATCTTTGAGCACCATACCAGTTATTCTATCGAATATACCATGACTGCGATGTTGTAAAAGAATGTTTGTCTTCATTATCATTTCAGAAATAAGAAGTCCACTGTTGGATATAGCTATCTCCTATTTACAATAGGACTGGTTGGTAGCATAGGTTTTATCAGGAACCATATAATAAAGTCCAAACTAAATAACGTAACAGTTACAGATTTACTGTACGTCGTGCTAGCCTTTTTGACCCTGAAATAATTGGGGTTGAAAGGTTCTAGAGTGACCACGAGACGGTAGACGTGACGTGGTTAAGCTCTCTACCTGGTCTGGTGATAAAGTCAAGATCGGGGGATTTGGATGCTGGCAGCGCAAAACTGGTATCGTGGTAAACTTTAAGGGAGATCTAAGTCTTGCAGTGAAGGTCAACGACTGAAAAGAAGAAGAAGAAATTAGTTCTATACTTAAAGAATAAACGCTGAAACAAAAAATCGATTTCACATAGTCATAACTTAAACATCCAATCGCGGTAACTCGATAAAAAGAACATCCCATATATTTACTCATTAAATAGACTGAAAGCAGTTAACTCAAATGACGTGATTATAAACGCCACGTGATTCCGTAATTAAAAAGGACTCGAGCCTTCCGTAATTGAGTTCTCGAATCAATCCATGCGCGGAAAAATAAATGCGGCGTGAAATTTTCTTCCAGTTTTATATTTCATCGCTGATTGGATGTTGGCGGTGTTAAACTCTCGATACATTACTTTTAAACGCATGCCAATTGTTGTTGCATTCTATTTTATTATTACAACTAACACTTTTTGTACACCATAGACAATAAATAGTGGAGAAAAAAAATCAATTCATTTGGTAGAAGAGGCGATCTTATCGTTTGAGGCGATCTCTACCAGACAAACTTTGGATGGAGACGAGAGATATGAAAGAAAGAATACTTGCATAATATATACACGTACACACACACACACACATATATATATATATATATATATGTTGAAAATTAAACGAGAGACGAGATCTTTGACATGATCTTATATTCACTCTACTGCGGGCTAGAATGAATGGCTCTGGATGCAAAGGTTGTCTAGTTTTAAGACCTCTCATGGACTCTTCCTTAAATCTGGGCGTGGTGAAGAAGAGGCGATAGGAGAGCATGAAAGGTTTTTGACATAACATGCGACTAAGAGGGCAAGCTTTGCTAAAAAATCAATACATCATCGATAAAAGCGATGAAGGTAAATTGGAATACATGCTACTTAAGAATATGTCAACAAATACTTGGTGAAATCTATTTGTTGTTATAATAATCGAGAAAATGCTAGAAAAAGAATGGTAGATCTTTTTTTATAAGAGAGCGATGACAACTCTATGAGAAACTTCCAATACAACAGTTTCACAGAATTTTCTTATATTGGGCTAACATCGCAGCGTCTTTTGAGATTTGAATGCTTTCTAGCTTTTAAGATTCGCTATATATGAAGGTAACGATCCGTGCTTCGACGAATTTATTACTAAACAAGTTATTGTGACGGTGGTTTTACTTACTTACTTACTCCGCTGGCTCAGTGACCCAAAGTGGGTCTTGGCCTCCGAAACGAGAGACTTCTACTTTCCTCTATCTTGCGCCATCGTCTGCCATTGGTTGACATTCAATTCGCGCAAGTCTGCCTCAACGCGATCGATCCAGCGATACCTGGGTCTACCCACTGGTCTTCGACCCCTCGGTTTTTCCAGGTACGCTACCTTCACGCTCCGATCCGATCCCATTCGCTCCAAGTGACCAAGCCAATGGATTCGTTGAGCTTTATATTCGCCAATGATATTTAGCTGTGCTACTAAAGTCTCAATTTCAATTTAATTTAATTTTTTATTAATATTCGCATTTACATCTTCAAAAGTTAATTTTCAACACGAAATAAACAACGAAGGAGGTCCATCAGTAAAGAGGAAAAAATATTTTCTTTAGATCATTAAAAATCTGAATGAATGCCATTTTCAACCGCTCCTGTTGGAAATCTATGAGAAGTCCTTATAAACATTCGTGTTCAAATTTAATGACAATCAACGTAGACCACAGTGTATATTTGCTACCATACATACCCCTATAGATAAATCGTAACAATTCTAGTACAAATTTGTCTGTTGACCTAAACTTGAACTTACTAAGTAAGAAAAGGACCAATATTTAGCCACTTCCGCACATGCAGTGGTAGTCGTGCAACAAAGTGCACCGCCCGCCATCTCGCTGACAAATACGTATGCGGCAAACAATGCGAATCACACAACCGCCACCGCCAAATTACTCAACACGTGTTTCACCCCTCCACGGGGCATTTTCAGGAGTTATGTTACACTAATTAGTGCCAAACACAGAGCCAAACACAGGCGGAAGTGGCTAAATATGATGGACTTCCGCGAGGTAACGCCTGATTCCATTAAATATTGAACTTACTAAACTAAACTTAAACTTTCCTAGCTTATTTATACAGACATCTGCACTTAAACTCAATTTCTAAGTACACGATGATTGCCTTACTTAACTTAAATACGGCATAATTCCTTTAACAAAGGCTAAATGAAGCCGTGATAAAGTGACCATAATTAAGTTGAAAGAAAACGAGACGGTTTTTATAAAAACTCAGTTAAGTAGAAGCATTAGCGTCCCGTAATGCGTGGTTGTAATATACTCACCGCTTGGGAGACTTAATATACTAAGTTATCTAGAACGCTAATTCTAATTTCAAATTTAAAATATTTATATTTTTATTTTACATATTTAAATTCGCTTTTGAATTGTCGATTATTTTACTTTGAACATTGGTTTGTTATAAGCAGACCAGAAACACAACAGATGGTCTTTTAAATGCAACTTAACATTTTTTTTCATGTATACATTATAATATCAATCATGTAAATAAAACAAAAAACGAGAATCAATACATTTATATGAACTAAAAGCTTTTGAATGCTATAATAAGATTTATTTAATAATATACTTTTAATTTTAGATTTAAAACTAAGTAATCAAAATTCTAAGATATCCTGTGAAATGTTATTATACATAGTTACATTAATACCTTTAAAATATTTATCATCGGCTGAAAATAAGAGAAAAAGAATACTAAATTTGGAAACGTCTTTTCTTACTATATAATTATTACATTGTTTATTATTTATAAAATCATTGACTTTCGGATAGCGTGTTCCATATATTTTTGGCAGCACTGCGACAGCTACTGAGTACTGGCTTACTGTACTGTACTGTTTCTGAAGAAGTTAATGCTGTTAGCCTTGCGGCTTTTACAGTTTCATCTGTATGAGTTCACGGAACGGAGGGGTCCGTGAACTTTAAAACTTAACAAGTTTGAATGTCGGAACTCGTATCAGGGACGGTGGTGAGACTTATGGAGGGCGACGAAGATGAAGCTCAGGAACACGGGAACAACCTAGGAACAACCCGGTCGGCCCCTCGAAGACACAAATCGGTCGCGACCTTGCTGGCCGGTAGAACGCACGGTTAGTGCGCGTGTATGATCGATGTTGCTGAAGTGTAATGCACGAGGAGTTGTGTGGAGTACTGGCTTCCCGGGGACCAGCGTTTTATGCGGCACTTCCATCTGAAAGTGTGCGAGAAGGACTTGCGTGAGGAACGTGTGAGAGGGACACAAAATGGAGCGCCCTCACTCGCAAATATATAGAAATCATTTTTAGACACCACACGCTTCGGACACTCGCAACACTGCAAGCGCAAACTCAACCACTCTACTGAAGATCGCTCAGCGCACGACAACACGCGTGCGTTGCTCAAAAATCAAGCAAAATACTCTCCATCGACTGTTTTTTTTTATGACCCCCGCAATTGGGGGCCTCTCATACCCCTATTTATGGTGGGATAAGGACTTTATTAGCATTTAATTTATTCACTTAATTATTTTATTTTCATTCTCTTCTCTTTCATTCTGTTCTTTTATACCACAATTCTGCTTTCTTTCCCTTTTGCTCTGTTTTACCATTCTTTCATCCTCTTTTCATTTTACATTTTCTTAATTTCTAGTTCTGTTGTATCACATTTTTATCTTTATCTTTATCACAGATAATATTATTTATTTTTACATGTCTTTTTTGTTTTTGTTTGTGTTTGTTGATGCCTAACTTTTAATTTTTCTATTGCATATTGTATAATTCTTTTGCAATAACTGATGAATTCTTTCATGGTTTCTTTTCCGCCTATCAGGGAGGGTATTGTCTCCTCCCTGATTTCAACGCCAGACCGGCACTCCACCGTCTGTTACGTAAACGCCGCCGCTGCAAATAGCGTGGGCGATCCGAGGTAGAATCAATATCCTTCCTCATATTGCTGAATGGTCCACGCTGCCGTCTATACTTTCACTCTACACTCAGTATACGAATAGCAACACTCACTCGACCAGGAAAGCCTCGAATCTACTGCCTCATTCTCCATCTGAGTGTGTAATGCAGGTTTAGAAACCCGAATGCTTTAGTTTTGTATAGTTCACGGACCCTTCCGTTCCGTGAACTCATTTCCGATGAAGCTGTAAAAGCCTTAGGGCTGATAGAACTTCTCAGATACACTACAATACAAAGAAATAAATTCACTCACAATCGTAACGTTTTTCATTAAACACGCAACACTAAATTAGTGAAACAGTACAGTTATCAAAGCTAAAAAATCAGTTGAAAGTAAATGAGGTATACATTCATATCTTCAAAGTTTCTATAACTATTAATAATCATCCTGTATATATGGACTTGTACAATAAATCACGTATATCTCTATAAAAAATCACACCAATTTGTAGACACCCTAACCTAGATCACACGTGATACCTGATTAAATCGATTACGTGGTCCATTGGTTACCACGTTGTACAATACTCGATCAGTCATCCGTTAATTTCCAGGCCAATGCATGCTAGATATATCGGACTTTATAAAATCTTTACTTAAAGATATTTGAATTAGAATATTTGAACTAGTCTAGATATAAATTCTGTTACTGGCTGTTTACATACATTTAAAAAAAACATTAACATCAGCTTCTACATATTTAATGGAATCAGGCGTTACCTTGCGGAAGTCCATCCTAAGTAAGAAAAGGACCAATATTTAGCCACTTCCGCACATGCAGTGGTAGTCGTGCAACAAAGTGCACCGCCCGCCAGACCGTTGATAAATGCATATGCCAAACTCGAGACTCTGTGTTTGGCACTAATCGGTTTAACATAACTCCTGAAGATGCCCCGTGGGGGGATGAAACAAGTGTTGAGTAATTTGGCGGTGGCGGTTGTGTGATTCGCATTGTTTGCCGCATACGCATTTATCAGCGGGCTGGCGGATATATATATGTATATATATATATATATATATATATATGTATATATATATATATATATATATATATATATATATATATACCAAATTTCATTATTAAATTAAAGTAACAGTCTTCATATATTTTTTATGCTATAGTATATTTCTAACCACTTTATCATTTCTATGAGTATTCACCGTAATTTTTTTCAAATATAAAGATTATAATTCAGCCCGTAGCGTATTCTGTCTTATCGAATCCAGATAAAAATAATTTTCCCGCGTAGCGCATCGCAACGTGCTGCGTCGGCTACGAGATAAATCTCCTACACGTCGCGTAGAATAGTAAACAGGAATAGACATGTTCATGTTCCGATTAAGGGATTCGGTACGTTGGTAAGACTTCCTGAATATCAATGATGGTGTATATCCGCAAAGTGGACGGATTGACACCTACATGACAATATTAAGGTTCGCACTTGTGTGTCACTCACACACCGACACAATCACACCCATATATATATATATATATATATATATATATATATATATATATATATATATATATATATATATATATATATATACGATATTTCTGATTCGATATCAAAGCAAACTTTATATTCAATGTTGAACAAAATTCTCGAGTACTTGCTTTATAAGTGAAGAATAAATACATTTAAAAAACTTTGAAGTTAAACGGTTTTTTGATACCCATATTGTGGTGGTTGTGGAAAAATATGTACCTAGTCCGCCATATTGGAACGGCGTCCATCTAGAATTTTAAATTTTGACATAATCATCGTGTTTTATTAGTGTAGCCCTTTCATTTGATACCCATTTTGAGGGGGTTAAGGAAAAATATATAATCCGCCATTTTGTATCGGCGGCCATCTAAGATTTATAATGTTATTGATTTTATTATATTGTTTTGTTCATCTAAATTAAATGTGTGTACCAAATTTCGGATCAATATGACAACGGGAAGGTGCTTAAATTTCAATTTATAATTTTTATCCAAATAAATTCCGTACGGGTCGAACTAAATAAAACCGTTTAAAAAACAAGAAAGATATCAATTACAAAGAAAGTATCGGACCGAAGCAATTAGTGTAAGAAAATTTACACGTTCAAACTTGTATGTTATTGTTTCTAACTTTGGCAATAAATATCTAATTAGTCTACGAATCGTCGGCGAAACTTTGCACGTAATTAATAGAATTGGAATTGATTAACTTGATAAATTACGGGTAATTTTATCTAAACGCTCTCGTATCTCTTGTTCAGGAATTTCGTCCTCGTAACCGAATGTTTAGGGGCGACCGAAACAAATAAAAGATAACCTTTTTAAATATAAATGAATCGTGCAAAATGCAAAATAATACTATATTTTCGACACAAAACACGATAAACACACATCTTTTAAAATTTATATCACGATTTTTTTATATATATTTGTAATGGAATAGGCGTTTGTCATCCATCTCACGTGGTGGAAAGTGTAGATGAAGACAAAGGTGGTACACGACCATCCAAAATAAACCTGTTCACTCTACTCTTAAAGGCTTCAGTGTTCAACTCATCGGGAAAAATATACCCAGGCAGATCGTTACAAATCTTGGCAACTCTCACCAAAAACGAGGGGTCAAAATGTTTAGTTCGGGTTTTGGGTATGTCAACAACGTATGGATGAAACTTTTGTCTGCGCCTGATAGTACGATAAAAGAATGGAGATGTTTCAATCAGTTCAGTTAATGTAAAACACATATCGTTACCTAGTAGTATAAAGTATAATGAGTAAGCTAGTCAAGAAATGATATCTATTTCCTAGACTTACCTTTGTCAAATAAGCTGTCTGCAAAACTATATTCCAAGAAACTCAATTTACGAATGTGTGGTCATGGCGTCAGTTTTTGAGTTAGGCTCCGTGGGAATCGCTGCTCACCGTAGTACTAGCTCAGACTCACAGAGTCCCCAGATTGACCCTTATATAAGTTAAACAATAGAATAAGAAATATTGTTACACAACGTTTTTTAAAAAGAAGTCTCAGATTTCTGAAACACGAATAGCTACCAAAAATTAGATTTCAATTTAAAAAATAAATAGGTGTGTTGAAATGTAATCAAATAAAACTATTTATAAGCATATTTAATACGTATTTACGTTCAAAATATAAACATAGTTGCATAACAGTAAACAAAAAATTACAAAAGGCGGTGTTATCACACCGTCAGCCCCGACTGGCTCGATCGCAGAATTCGTCTAGTATCCTTGTCCCCGATAGTATCCTTTGTGTTAGATTTTTTGGTGGCAGTTACAGTATTTACATAATAGTAAACATAAAATTACAATGGACGGTGTTATCACACCATCAGCCCCGACTGCCTCGTTCGTAGAATTCGTCTACTGTCCCCGATAGTCTCCTTTGCGTTAGATTTTTTGGCGGCAGTTACAGTATTTACATAATAGTAAACAAAAATTTACAATGGGCGGTGTTATCACACCGTCAGCCCCGACTGCCTCGTTCGTGGAAGTCGTATACTGTTCCCGATAGTATCCTTTGCGTTAGATTTTTTGGCGGCAGTTACAGTATTTACATAATAGTAAACAAAAAATTACAATGGACGGTGTTATTACATCGTCAGCCCCGACTGCTTCGTTCGTGAAAGTCGTATACTGTTCCCGATAGTATCCTTTGTGTTAGATTTTTTGGCGGCAGTTACAGTATTTACATAATAGTAAACAAAAAATTACAATCGTCGGTGTTATCACACCGTCAGCCCCGACTGGCTCGTTCGCAGAATTCGTCTGCTGTTCCCGATAGTCTCCTTTGTGTCAGATTTCTGGGCGATAGTTACGATATAACATGCAGTATAAACAAGTTTTGTTAGATTGGAAATATTCATCCGTGTGTTTTCCTTTTGGTTAAGTTCAGTTTCATACATTGGTATTCACAGCGTCGCCAGGCTTAAAGCACCGTAGCGCTGAAGACGCTTAGTGTTAAGCACTTAACAATAATAAAGTCAAAGTGCTCTCTCATATTTCTCTATTACATGATTTATTTCATCCGAGAGAGAGGTATCAAAATTGTAATTTTGTTTACGCTGACTAACTGGACCTTAGAAGCCTTGAGATCTTGACTTAGCCTTCGTCATTGCTTTTCAAAGGTATCACATGGCCGAACCACAAAATCGTCTAACATCAGATCAAACCATTCGGAACACAGTGTTTTACCCGAAAATACCCGTTCTACTACAGTAGATATTTTGTAATAATATTATTAAGAAAATATGTGTTATATACTAGCCCGTTTTCATATAACGCTATTTCAAATTTCTCATAAAACAACTGTTTCTCTTCCTATAACGCGAAAAATTCCATAATGGAACACAGATTTGTTTGTCTATGATTTCATCACAGTTCATTATCAATTTAGTGTACGTCTTTGTATGTATTTATTTGAAATTAATTATTTTTATAATTAAATATGTATGGGTATGTTTTTTAACTATTTTAGAATTGAAATTTATGTTTAAAAGTTTTTACTTTTATTTTGATAGCTCTTAAGTCGAAGTCATGGTCAAATCAGTCAAGAAGTCCACTGCTGGAGATATATATAGATATCTACTGTAACAGAACAGTATTTTCGGGTAAAACACTGTATTCGATGTTTGATCTAACCTTAGAGCATTTTGAAATTACAGGCTATTGACTATCAATAAGACCCAATAAGACACTGTATTCAATATCGCTAGTCGATTGTTGCTACTCGATTTGGTTCTTGATTCTCTTCCGGCTTGTACCTACGCTTCTCAGTTCATTGCGTGTCTTGTTTCCTTTGACTTTTTTATTTTATCGCTATATTTAGACATTTTGAGTAGTTCAACTAGTGGGTGAGTGAATCAGCACAGGACTCCGCTTGTGGTAGGTACTGTGCGAGCGAGATAGCACTAGGGCGATCCACATAGGTCAAACGTAAATCTTAAGTTAATAACGCGTAATAGGAGGTCATCTCTGCGCGTTATGTGAGTGTGCTTGTACAAAGTTCTCCAATTCATACCGTGTTATTGGAGAGATTATTGTATTTACTTTTTCGGCTCTATCGTAAAGCGTTCACTTGCTTATATAAATTGAATCCGAAATCAGCATGAAATATGATTTCCCGATGTAGCGAATTTCCCTTAATGGGATTCCGGTTCCGTCGACCCAGTTACGGTGTGAGTGTTGTAGTCGATACTTTCTGTTTTCGGGAATCTAATATGAAACAGAAAAATAAGTGAAAGTTTTTGCCAAATTTAACGCAGATATCGTAACATCTAATATATAAAATTCTCGTGTCACGGTGTTCGAACTTGAACTCCTCCGAAACGGCTTGACCGATTTTTACCAAATTTTACACGCGTATTCAGTATGTCTGAGAATCGGCTATTATCTATTTTCCATACCCCTAAGTGATAAGGGTGGTCCAAACCTAAATCTTATTTTTAATTTTTTTTAGACAATTTTTGGGTTTTTATTTTATTTTGATACAGCATACAAAAATACATACAACCCTAAATTTTCACCCCTCTACGATCAACCCTTATCTTACATTTGTTAATTAAAAACTTTAATTTTTTTTTGCAAAACAACGTTTGCGGGATCAGCTAGTTTATATATAGATAATATCTATAGTATATATTAAAGTGTAAACAAATAAATCTATAGTATACACTAAAAAATAAACAATTTATAAAAAAGTGTAAGAGGTTAGTTGTGAAATCTTCAGATATATTTGATTACCACTACTGCATGTTATAATGTAGCAAAAGGAAAATGTTCAGTTAGGAAGATATGAACGCCAAACTCTGATTATTAATAATTTAGTTAATTGAATAAAAACCGTTATGAAATTTTAATTTAAAAAACAACAATAAAGTACGTGTTTTCGAATTTCGAATACATTTCGCTCCAAAAAATAGAGTGTATTAAATTTTGAAAATAAATTGTATTTCGCTCGGTTACCTAGTCCCAATTAATCCGATTAAAAGATTTATTTTCCAGCACTTTCGAATTCGCTGAGTTAGTTAGCGCAGAAACCACCGATTGAATAGAGTAATTAAAACGTTATTTTAATCATTTACTTAGTTTTTATTTACGCTTCTGTTGTAAAAGTGATTTTTGTGTCACTGAAATGGACAGGATGTTTTCATAAAAAGATCGTTTTTATAAATATATTACATATATATATACACATACTTATATATATTTACATATATATCTATGTAATAGATCGACCAGATTTTTAAGGAATAGATTTATTATTGTAAAATACATATTCCTAGAAATTCATAGCTGCAATCGTTCTCCCGAAATAAGTCGAAATGGAGGTTTGCGATGTACGACATTTCCGCTGTAAAAGTCTGTCATTTGCGAAATTCAAGAAGGCTGCTGTACCACTAGTACTGAGGTTTCCTTGTCGCTTTTTTGCCTATATCGGTGTTATTTTCGGCTCTATTTGATGAATACTGCAAATTACAAAAAAGCAAGATGGCCGCGGAGATCCCACAGAGCTGTGTTCGAGCGCGCGCATCGTGCTCATTTTCCGTCGGTTTTGTAAAATTCGTTTTTCCTTTACGTAAATACCCTCAATTTTACCTTTTGTAATGGATATTTTTTCCCCACCCCGTGAGCAACCTTTCAAAGCCGCGCAGTAGCACGCGCCCAAAAAACTTAGTTATTAATATCAGAATGTTTTACTTACAACATGTCATTTTAAAGGTATAGTCTTTTGTAGTATTAAACAGATTACAAGTACTCTTAAAAGCAGTTCATAAAATTATCATCATCAGCCGTAGCATGTTCTACACTAAACATGGGTAAATGTAAACGTCTTATAAAAATAAAATAAGAACAATCCCATATGAAAAAGTAGTATTCACCACTTTATGTTCTATCTGGTTTATCGTCTCCTTTTTTACTATCTATTACATATTTGAAGAACTGTGTAGGGCATGGTTGCACAGACTTATTAAGACTAGGGGCCACTCGGGCAAATCATGAACTGATGGCGGGCCGACCGCCAGAAGTATAGGTAAATAATTTTTTTTCGTTTTATTCTGGAATAGAATTCAATAGTTTTCGAATGTGCGAGAGTATTATTTTTGCTGTCGGCGGGCCACCGGTATTCGACCGGCGGGCCGCAGTCTGTGCATCCATGTTCTACACTAAACATAGGTAAATGTAAACGTCTTATAAAAATAAAATAGGAACAATCCCATATGAACAAGTTGTATTCACCGCTCAATGTTCTATCTGGTTTATTGTCTCGTTTTTTACTATCTGTTACATATTTGAAGATCTATGTAGGTGATGATCTTCGAATTATTCGAACACATCGCTCGAAATTCTAGCAACGAGTAAAAACTCATTATCACCAGCAAAGTTGACTGCAAGAGACTATAATAGAATAGTTCTACGCCAGTGATTCCCAAAGTGGTCTATATCAACCCCTAGGGGTCTATGACAACCTGCAAGGGGTCTACGTCAGCAAAAAAAATATTGGGGGTCCATGAAATGAAAATGGGGGTCCACGATAGTGGATCTCAATACATACATTGATAGTACCAATTTACTTACATCATACTATCTTATAATATCAAAACAGATCGAATTGATGCCAAATGTTGATAATTTAATATTAAAGCATCAGGTTCATCCTTCTCACTAAAAATATTGACTTATTGCTTATGTTATTTTATTAATAGTTTATTTTATGTTTATAGTATATATTTTACATAACATAACAGACAAAATTTTATTTTGAGTGGTTTTAATTTAAATTCAATTAATAAATGTATAAATTAATATGTATTTTTACTTTAACTTTTTAACACTAAACTTCACCACAGTTAAAAATTTACAGGAAATCAATATCAGATAAGTAGGGGGTCTACCCAACACGGGAAAACATGGCAAGGGGTCTACGACACAAAAAGCTTGGGGGAACTCTGTTCTATGCTGTGATTCAATCCAATTCGCATAATTCTCAATCTCTGGTGGAGAAATATCGTTATACATAAAATCACTTTTGGATTAAAGTCACGGCCACCAGCATTTGAAGAACTAGACAATTGTTAACTACATAAGATTGTATTTCCACGTACTAAGTATTTAAAATACTGATAAATTCTTATTTTAATTGTGATAAAATTCTCTTTTTTCTTATTGCAGTTGATTACTATAGCACATTATTAAACTATATACAATATTATAACTCAATGTTACTTGGTAGCGGTAAAACAAAATTAAACAAACAAGTTTGACTAATAAAACAGTGAACTATTTGACGTACTTAATAATAAAGAATATAAATTATGCGCGATGAAGAATGAATGACGTCACAAATATGACGCCATTAATACGACTAAACGAGTAATGAAATGACTAATGAGTGATATCGTATTAATTGCTATGCTATTGACTAAAAATATTTAATCAACATTATTTTAAACGCAACTCATTAACTTATTTAATTAAAATTGTTATAAAATTTATGTATTATTTGATATGTAATTGTTAATGTTATTTAATCAAAAAAATATTGAACGCTACACATTGAATAAATAAATTTCTTTTTAATTAATATTGTTATAAAATTTAACATTAACTGGTGTATAATTCTTAATATTTCATAAACAATCAATAACATTGATTAATTATATTTCATATTAATTAATTTTGTTCTAAAATAACATATAAATTGGCAATTGTTACTTCTATTAAATTAATTATGTTTGTATTTAATGAGATATTTTAATTAACTTCAATGGTGTTTACATTTTAATTATTTTGCATTATACGTTGTATTGTAACAATTTTAAAACTGTCGTCTAAATAAAAAAATGGCTTCAATATAACATCGTGAAATATATTACAAGTGTTTTAATACATGACATAGTGAACAATTAGATTCAAGCACTTGGTATGTGAGTATGCGTTCACTAAACAAACAACAAGTCTGTTCTAAAACATCTCATGTGCGTTTTGATAATTGAATCCCCATCTTACCGCTCACAAACTGGAGACTGACACATCCAAGCAGACTATATCCTAAGAACATCTACACCAGTGATTCCCAAAGTGGTCTATATCGACTCCTAGGGGTCTATGACAACCTGCAAGGGGTCTACGTCAGCGAAAAAAATTTGGGGGTCCATGAAATGAAAATGATTCACTATCGTGGACCCCCCACGATAGTGAATCTCAACACATACACTGATAGTACCTATTTACTTACATCATACTATCTTATAATATCAAAAAATTTACATTTGCATGAACCAGACGTTCATCCTTCTCACTAGAAATATTGACTTATTGCTTATGTTATTTTATTTATAGTTTATTAAATGTTACGTATATTTTACATAATATATACAAAATTTTATTTTGAGTAGTTTTAATTTAAGTTCAATTAATAAATATTTAAATTAACATGTGTTTTTACTTTAAGTTTTTAGCACTAAACTTCACTACAGTTAGAAATTTACAGGAAATCAAAATCAGGTAAGTAGGGGTCTACCCGACACGGAAAAACATGGCAAGGGGTCTACGACACAATAAAGTTTGAGGAACTCTGATCTACACCGATATTTGTATAAAAAAATGACATATACTTTAAAAAAAATCTGCGTTCGTAAAAAAAAATAAAAACACGTGTGACATCAATTAAAAACGATGTTACTTTCACGGGTGTTATTGCTTTACTAGAAAGATATTATGACAATAATACGCTACTCAATAAAGAACTCTAAACCATTATATAATATAGTTTTTTCTTGAATGTCATATGAAAAAGAAATATCCGAGATTTAGCCTTATACACGCTGGAGTTCATTAAATTTTTTATTCGACCATATCAAAAAACCATATACAATAAGTGATAACAAACGGATTAAGGAAATTTCAGTTTTAATAATAACAACTTAGAGTTTAAATTTCGTTTAAATGTAAAAACTTGATAGTTTTTCATCTCTTAATGTATATCACTATCATGTGCATTCATATGATTTCCTCATATATATCAGAACGTGCGTATATTACACGGAAGAGACTCAAGATGCGATCGCAAGATTCATCGATACGACAACCGCCGCACAGATACTGATGCACAACATGAGGAAGTCAATATGGTGTAGGGTTTAAAAATTAGACATTGTTAGATAAAAATTAAATTCGTTTATTCAACATCGGAACTTTTAACAGATCCCTTATTGATCGTCTATATATTATCTGTTTTATTTTTGACGCTACTCTGCTTTGAAAGATGTTAGTTGTGGAGAAGAAACAGGAGGAAACTCCACAACAACACATAATTTAATAAAGTTTAACACATTACATATACACTTATTCATATACACTTTATTAGATATATCCTAAATATTTAATGGAATCAGGCGTTACCTTGCGGAAGTCCATCCTAAGTTAGAAAAGGACCCATATTTAGCCACTTCCGCACATACAGTGGTAGTCGTGCAACAAAGTGCACCGCCCGCCAGCGCGCTGATAAATGCGTATGCGGCAAACAATGCGAATTATACAACTGCAACTGTCAAATCACTCAACACGTGTTTCACCCCTCCGCGGGGCATCTTCAGGAGTTATGTTACACCGATTAGTGCCAAACACAGAAGGTTTCTAAGTTCATATAATTCATTTTCGCCATTTTATGTAGATATTAACATAAAAAATGAATCTATGAAAAATGTGTTCACGTTATATTGTGGTTTTAATATGTGTCATTGTTGATAAAAGTAATTGTTGTCTAGTACATTGCGTAATTAACATGAGACTAGACGGAACATGCGAAGGCGTTTGCAAGCAAGGGTAGAACGTTTTGTAAGGGTCGACGGCAAATTGATCGCCTACGGGTAAAAGTGTTGGTGAAAATCCATCCTCGTTTTATATTCGTTTCAATGAAATAAGTTTTCCTCGCGAGAAAATTTAGATCGCTTGCAAATTCGTTATATACATTTATGGATATAGAAAATATTAACTGTTCACTGTATATAGGGTGATGTGTGCAAAATATTTATGGTATAATTTATTCAATATCAATTTAGTAAAAAGACATATAATTGACAAATATGATAAATAAATCGGGAAAAAAACTTGTAAGTTAAACGGTTTTTTAAACGGTTGTATTTGATACCAATATTGTGGTGGTTGTGGAAAAATATGTACCTAGTCCGCCATATTGGAACGGCGTCCATCTTGAATTTAAAATTTTGACATAATCATCGTTTTTTACTAGTGTAGCCCTTTCATTTGATACCCACATTGAGGGGATTAAGGAAAAATATGTAATCCGCCATTTTGTATCGGCGGCCATCTTAGTTTTTATAATGTTATTGATTTTATTATATTGTATTGTCATCTAAATTAAATGTGTGTACCAAATTTCAGATCAATTTGACAAAGGGAAGGTGCTTAAATTTCAATTTCAATTTTTGACCCAAATAAATAAACAAATAAATTTCGTACTGGTCGAACTAAATTAGTAATAAGTCGTTTAAAAATATGACATATTTTACAGTCAATATTTTATATAGAGAGTTTGAAAATAGATGTAATAGATATATTGCTCTTTACTGAGCGAGCCAAATTTTGCTACTTCAATGTTTTTACTTATATTGATGTATGGCTGTGAAGCTTGGACGATAACTTTGAAAGAAGAACAAAAACTGCTAGTGACGGAACGCAAAATCATGCGGAAGACCTTGGGACCAGCGAGAAATCAAGACAGATCTTGGAGGCTCCGAAAGAATGCCGAAATTGAGAATTTAGTAGCACAGCCAAATATCATTGGCGAATATAAAGCTCAACGAATCCGCTGGCTTGGTCACTTGGAGCGAATGGGATCGGATCGGAGCGTGAAGGTAGCGTACCTGGAAAAACCGAGTGGTCGAAGACCAGTGGGTAGACCCAGGTATCGCTGGATCGATCGCGTCGAGGCAGACTTGCGCGAATTGAATGTCAACCAATGGCAGACGATGGCGCAAGATAGAGGAAAGTGGAAGTCTCTCGCTTCAGAGGCCAAGACCCACTTTGGGTCACTGAGCCAGTGGAGTAAATAATTAAGTAAGTGAAGTTTTTACAACTTTTTCCAATCACCCTATATAAGAAAGAGTAATAGTAACTTACTAAATTTATGGAGCTATGTTAAAAAGGTGGTTTTTTCGCTCGAGTCAGCCATGGTACTCTTTTGAGGTCCTTGACACTCATCACTCTATGGAGTATTCGCTAGGAGAGGTAAAGATGCGTTTACATAAAAACTCTTTATTTTGCTTCCCACTACGTTTATAACACTTATTATAAATCATTCTTCACATTCGAATTCGAAAGAGAATTTAATTTCAGACGCCATTCAGTAATGTTAGTTGTCATTGCATTTCGACTAACAATATATTACACGTGATCGCTGAAATATCTGACATTAAATAACTTTTGTTAATATGTTCTGTTGATAGGCGATGTATATAATCTTTTGAAGTGAATATACACGATATACTGTGATCAAAAAGTAAAATTAAAATGTCATTTATACCTCCCGGGCATTAAGGCATGTTTTTTTTTTTCTATGTTTTTAGGACTGTCTATAACATTTGAAAAGAGGTTTTATTGTTTTTAATTAGATTGCAACTGGCCAGTCACTTTGTAATGGCTAATATATATAATCAATTGTGTTTTATCAATGTGTTGATTTCTGTAAAAATCTTATGCATTGTAATGGAATTTTATTGACATGATAATGAACATGATTAGCTGAAAAATATCTAAATTTACGTAATATTAAGTTAAACTCCTTCTTCCTTTTGATAGTAGTTAAGAAAACTTATAGCTCCGAAGCAATATTCCAGAGTCACGGTTGATTTCGTTGACATCTCACGTTCCTTGAAAGTGGTGAAACTCGGTAAAACGTACCCTGCAGTTTTAAACTTAATCAACAGTTTGAAAATTTCTCACGTAAAATTCCACAGTTGTTTGACTAGTCAAATTTTCCCACCTTCAATTAGTTACATTTAAACTATTTTAACTAGAGTTTTTTTTCAATAAGTATTCCTTTTAAATTAAAAAATGTTGTTTCACTGCTTCACTTCCGGCGACTTCCCATCACCTTGACTATATTATTGATCCATATATTGGGAACCTTTCGGCCCTAAAAGCCTTCAGTTACAAGAGTAATGAACCGATTGCCATTTCAGACGGCGAGTTCTTCAAGTAACTGTCAACTTGGTTACTCGGAATCTTCTCATTTCCGATTCAAGCTCTCTGATTGAACTTCAGTCTTCTAATGAGGGTATCATAAACGACCACATCCCGGATATGTCATTACTGGCAACACATATTCTGTAAGAATTTCGTCTTCAAACATGTGGTAGTTTGGACGAGAAGTGGTTTCGGAGCTTCCTGAACAATAAAGACTACGAGTATATCTCTTCTATTGATTAATTCATACTGTTTAATCCTATAATAATAACAACAACAACAATAATAATAACGATGATGATGACGACGACGACGACGACGATGATGATGATGATGACGACGATAACGGTAATGATGATAATAATAATAATGATGATGCTGATGATGATGATGATAATGCTGATAATGATGATGATAATAATGATAATGATAATAACTATTATTATATTAATTATTAATATAAATATTGTTATATATATAAATAATGTGAATAAATAAATTAAAATAACAATAATTATTTATTTACATAGTTATTTTTTTCTAGTTTAAGTATAACAAAAACTTATTCAATTTCAAAATAGAATCCAAGTCGTTTTTTTTTTTTATTTTGTCTTAAAGTATTTACACTTTTCTTTCACAATTGTAAAACTAAGGTATATACTCTCCAATTAGTCGATATTCTCATAAACAACAAGTCTCGCTGCAACGCGCCGTGGTAGACCGTATTTCAGGAGTCAGGTAGACAGTATTTCAGTATACCGTAGTATACGCGCCGTACATTTCACGCGTCGCTAACTGCATACCCGTAAATAGAGTCCTACCTCATTACGGTTTACGTTCACTTAAGTTTACGACGTAAGTTAAGTGCAAAGTGAATTTTACGTCATTTTTAGTCACTCGCGAAATCATTTTGATGTTTTCTCGCTTGGTTATACACAAATATCTTTATTGCTCTTACACTCTTATATGTTACTTTATGTTTACGTATGTATATTGATATATATATATATCTCTTATTTCCGTTCTCTTTTAATATACAGTAATACCACGCTTTACGCGACGGATACGTTCCAAAAAAAATCGCGTTAGCTGAAATTCGCGTATAACGAGGTTTATGATTAAACATAGTCAAATATTATTACAAAAAAATAAAAATCATTTTAATCGATTACTTTAATTCTAGGAACACTTTATGCAATACATACTCTTATTTTTAACGGAAAAATACATCTATTGTCTTTTGGGTAACGTTTTGTTTACGTTCTTGTAAAATACGTTCATAACACCCAACACTGTTTTTAATTGTTTGACAGATGGTCAAGACACCATAGAGAAGTTGATGACTACATTATATTTATACGCACTCTTTCGCGTAATTCGAGGCATTTGAGCGCGAAATTTGCAATTCGCGTTACAGTGAATCCGCGTATAACGGGGTCGCGTAAAGCGGGGTATTACTGTATTATATTTATTTATTTGCTTTAGTATAATACTAATAATACAGTGATGAAAATTATTAATAATGTTTATTTATTCCTTCCAAATCAATTTCATTCCCTTCAAAGTAATCACGGTTCGATACAACGCACTTTTGGAAACGCTTTTTCTTGTCTTCGAAACAGTCGAAATAGTTTTCCAACCTTTAAGGATTCGATTCTGCATTTATCGCCTCAATCGTGTCAACGGCGTTCTCGCATTGGTCTTTTGTATAGCCTGAAGTAGCACGGAGCGAAATCAAGCTAATACGGTGGTTGCAGAACGATATCAATCGAGTATTTGACACTTAATAAAGTTAAATTACTTGACAAAAACTCGTGTAAGCCGGAGATAATTAAGTTGACATATTTCAAAATACTTTCTTAACTTATTTAATAAATATCAAAAAATGATTTTATGATACTCCCGTTTAAAGAGAATATAAATTACTCGTATCGAGCCAAAGAAAAAAGGACCCAATCCGCCGACCGCCCTGTAGTCTGCGCTTAAGCCTATAGTATAGTGTAACTATTGCGTACTTACACTACAATATAGTCACAATACAATACACCTACACGTGTATAGTCTCTCTTCGTGTAAACGTATTTGTTGTGACTGGGATACGATTGATGGGATACGTAAATTGTGAAATATATGTACGGCTCTTATAATAATCAAAATGAAAACAAAAAAAAAAATAAACCAAAAAAAAAAACTAACAAAAGTGGACAAACCAAACAATCCAAACAAACCAAACAAACCATACAAACCAGATAAACCAGAGAAACCAGACAAACCAGACAGACCAGACAAACCAGATAAACCAAACAAACCAAACCAAACAAACCGAAGAAACCAAACAAACCAAACAAACCAAACAAACCAAACAAACCAACCAAACCAACCAAACCAACCAAACCAACCAAACCAACTAAATCAAACAAACCATATAAACTATTTATTATTTAATTCGCTAGCCACAGCCGGAAATATATAAAAAATCGCTTATGTAAAAAACAATCGAAAAGATATTTTAAAAAAATATACTACTGTGATACCTTGATGAAAAATAAAAATTAAAAGTAATAAACATATTATAATTATAGATGTCATAAACACTAGTTATTTACAAAAAAAAGTATATAAGTTCAACTTATGGTATGGTAGGTCACCTTGATATTTAAGTTACTTTATTTGTAATATTAAATCTGTACACGGTTTTAACAACGGAAACGAGAAAGTGTAATCACTCGGGTACACCATAATTTAAAGTGATTACAAAACATTAAAGCCTCGAATCTGCGGAACAAACAAGTTGATTAAGCGTCTCACTGAAGATGACGCTGTCGTGTGCTTTTGCTTGATTAAGAGCTTTTACAAGCTTGTTACATTTTTCTCTATTACTCTTTCTTTAGTTCAAAGTAAAGTTTCTTTTAAATAATTTTTTGAACTCATCCTTCTCTATAAACCTTTTTAATATTGTGAAAATATTAATTCAGTCGAATCAACTGAATTCATATTTATTTTTATCCCAAATTTATTAATACATTTTTATGACTAGGTATGTTTCTGGCTGTAGATGTCCTAGAGCTGAAATCATGAATATTTATTTTAAAAGAGCGCATAAAACTTATGGCTATATATATATATATATATATATATATATATATAAGTGTATATATATATATGTATATATATATAATGGAGAAGTTAGAATGAGACAAATATATTTATATCACTCACACAATTTATTCAGAAATAAATAAGTTACATTCATGATCTTGTTTTTTTCTGGAGTTTCTCATTATTTGATCGATATCGCAGCGAAGGATCGAGCATAACTCTCTCCATTGTTCTCTAAATAACCTTGAGCATTCTTATGAAACTCATCATAAACGACCACATCTCGGGTTCGTAGATATAACAGTGGTTTAAAAAACCGTGGTATAGGAATAGAGATTGACAGAAGGAAGTTATAGTATAAGAGATTGTGAAGAATGAAAGGAGAATGTGAAATCAAAAGTATAAAATAAAAAATGATTTACCCGAGTAGTGACATCTTCATCTCATTCACGGCAGGGTGGGGGGGAGTGAGGTCCCCAAAAACGGGGACTAATAAAAAATATATCATCTCCAGACATTGTATTTTCAGCGAGATGTTTTTGAAGCGTCCTCAACGCTGTCCATCCGAGTTAGAAACTTACCTAATTTAGTAATAAGTGATGTGGAAAAACGTTTATTGAATCATTAACATAATTTGTGCCCGGAAAATGAATAATGCGTCTACGAGCGGTTGCGCATAGTTCCCTAGTTCAAATCCGACTCCCCGAGAACTGCAACGGCCGCGCGCGCACGTGCTGCGCCTTGGCTACCTGCCAAGGCGCAAGCAAGAGCGCGTATAGTGTACGCCGTGCGAGTGAGCGAGACGAGTGGGCGAGACGAGCAAACGGTTGAGCGTTGTGACGACGTCCGCGGGAACTTTCACTTATGGCGGCTTTTTATGTAGCAATATTATTACAAATACAAAATATTAATAATTCCAGAAATTTAAAAATAAATTTAATTAGTTATAAACAATTTCGTAGTATTAAAAAGTCATGAAAGTGTATCTAGAATTTTTTCAACCGTATGAAACAACAAGCGATCCAGTTGTGGAACATTTTTTAAAAATCGAACACACGAATCCGCATTTTTATGTCGCCCTTTCGACGCAACCGGACCGTAAAGTATTCGACTTCTGCGCAAAGTTTTAACGGAAAAAATATTTCTGTTAATTTAAAAAAAAAACACACACCACGAAAATGTTTGAAATTTTTCGTACTCTCTTTTAGGACGAATAAATATCTAAACATTTAACTAGAATGCAATAGATAAACATACATCTATTGTTTTGTGATCTTGCTGCGTACATTCTAAAAGACTAGATGTCGTTGTCATCGTTTAAACTCACATACGCCCTCTACAAAGTATAAGTCTGCCCCAAGATATCAATGGGGTCATATACCATAATCGCCATGCCTGCTACGTGGATTTTCCATCGCAGTTCGGTATTACAAAGATAAAAATCAAAATTAAAATATGCTTTAGTTCGTTTTAACATAAAATGTGGGTATTGTTGTCCCTACAGGATGCTACCACCAGCTTGGAAGGCTGTTCTCTTAAGAAGAACTGACGATAAACTTAACAAGCTAGCTTTATAAGGATTCCGCGTCAATAATTATCCTTCTGAGTGATCACCACACATTAACATCAGTATAGTATATTCTTTGATAGAATAGTATACTTTTTTAATAATAGAAAGAAAGCCACTGCATAATAAAGTGTGAATTATATATGATAAAGAGAATTGGATCATTTGACACTGAGTTACCAGTGATAAAAGAATATAGCCTTTGAAGACATTTGAATTTATATTTACATAAGAATATGATTATTCCTACCGTCACGTGAATACGTCAGGCAAAAAAGAAACACGTAAATAAATACGTTCAATAATTTATTTTCACACATCCAACATCCAATTTGTACCTGTTGAGTGAAATAATATAACACATGTCAAAGTGGACCCACGTCAACGTCTGAAGATTAGAGACATTTTTGATCTTTCGACATCTGTTATGCTTTAAGAACGATCCTCCGGAGGGCTGTGAGGTACAAATATTCCGATAAATATATTTATGAAAATACTTCACGCTCGAAATTAACTTTCTAACATTTTCGGATGTGGGGTTTGTAACTTATTTGCAAGGAATACTTTTAACTTTAATACATTTTAATATAATAATAATAATTAAGCTTTATTTTATTCCATACAATTTTTTATACTAAGTTTGTATGGAACACTTAGGATAAAAGCCTCCACCAAAGCTTTTCATTTTTCTCTATCTTTGGCAACTTGGAGTCCCCCATGAATTGCCATAGCCACGATCTCGTCAGCCCATCAGACATAAGGTCTACCTCTCACTCAGGTACCTGGTGATCCCGTCCATTTTATAACCCTATGTGTCCACTTGTTATCAGCGAACCTCGCCACGTGTGCTGCCCAGGTCCAGTTTCTTTGGAGGGAATAGGTAAGTGCATCTGTTATAAACGTTTTTTACGGACGGCTGTGCTCATTATTAACATTTTTATATACAGTTATCTTAATTTCGAGCAGTGGTAAACCAGCGCTTGAACTTACGTGAAATGATCCTATACATAATTCACACTATGCGCGTTATAAGATTGCCACAGCTCAGAAAAAATTCCAGAAGAAGAGTAGCAGCGTTCTCTGAATACCATAATACCACACTGCGATCACTAATTCGCCTGCCAAGCGATTACGGTATTTTTTGTCTTTTATAGGTGAAGCATTTGACCTCTATCTCGTCGTTAAACAACGACGAGATTTATGATACTACATTCTTGCCCAGAAGAAATCCATTCACTCTTAACTTAATGACCCATAAGTTATAATTGCTTGAAAACAACGACGCTAGTAGGTTGTTCACACTATAAAAGTATTAGCAAAACACTTAGTACGGGTGGAAGGAATTTCAGCAATGTACAGATGTCGTGAATCTGTGTGTCTTGTTGTCTAACGGAAGAACAGAGATGGGGCTATTATTGGGTGTAATTCCATCTCACTCTTCAAATTGCAGTCTGTAGAATACAAATAAACTGGCAACTCTTCACCGATGTTCCAAGTTTTGGAGTTTAGTGCTCACCAAAACAGCATCAGCTTCTTGGCATATCTCAATATGGAGTCCAAAACTTCGAGTTGGTACTTCGTTGATTTATCCCACAAATGGCGACAATATTTTACACATGCCTGGACTTGTGCGACATAAACACTTAACAGCTGTCCTGGTGAAACACTGCCGAACCATCCTCCAAAATACCAAGCTTATAAGAAGTTAATTTAGCGCTGGGCACAATATACGACCAGAAGAAGACTTGATGTTAGTGTAATACAAAACAGTTGAAGGTTATCTGTCATCGGTGTTTTTACACCGTGGAAAATCTGAGACAGTTGAAAAGGTCCTGTGGGTCAAAATGTACGCTTGGGTCATGCAGGTGTTAAACTTGACCAGACTAGTATATCCCCCTTTAAGGGAGACCTACCACTTGCAGTTGGCTGAAACAACGAATTTTAATTTTATATTACTCAGGCCAGAGTTCCCCAAACTTTTTTGTGTCGTGGACCCCTTGCCATGTTTTTCCGTGTTGGGTAGACCCCCTACTTACCTGATATTGATTTCCTGTAAATTTCTAACTGTAGTAAAGTTTAATGTTAAAAACTTAAAGTAAAAACACATGTTAATTTATACATTTATTAATTTAGTTTAAATTAAAACTACTAAAAATAAAATTTTGTATCTGTTATGTAAAATATACGTAACATTAAATAAACAAATGTTTTACTTCATAGGTACTTTTATAAATTATGTAAATGTTTTATTATTATAAGATAGTATGATGTAAGTAAATAGATGCTATCAGTGTGTGTGTTGAGATCCACTATCGTGGACTCCCATTTTCATTTCATGGACCCCCAAATTTTTTTGCTGACGTAGACCTCTTGCAGGTTGTCATAGATCCCGAGGGATCGATATAGACCACTTTGGGAATCACTGACTTAGGCTAACGCATGTGTAGTAATATAGGAAATCTTTTCTTCAAGGAACAGATCGGTGTCGGGAGGCGTATATAAATGAATTTTAGTCTTTATGTCTTTTATAAAACCATAAACTATGCATTTGATCATATGCTGATTTTAGCAAAGTTGTTAAACACGAGCTCGTAAAGGTTTCTAAATTAGTACGTAGTTTTAAATTTTCGATAGATGGCGCCACTGTCATTACAATAAATTTCATGATACTTTTTTTCGAAATTAATAAATTCAATAGTCTTTCAGTCAAAATTAATATAGTTGACGTAGCAATGCGTACAGAGTATAGCTGGTATTAAAATAAAACATTTGTATAAAAGCGTTTCAATAAGAGATCATAATAAAACGTAAATTTATATATGCTTACTAAGCCAATTGATAGGTACCTTTGCTTTATATATGGGAAAGTCGATCCCATTTCAGTGACAAAAGGCTTTTGCCGGCTCATCGCGAAATCCATCATTCATGGCCTCAGCTTCTATTGTTGTCCACCTAAGTGTATAACCTTCAATTATAGGTTTAATTAAAAAAAAAGCATAAAGCTGACACATTGCTCAACGACGTAACTGATTCAATTGAATAATTGAAAGCTATTCACTTAATTTACTTAGTGATAGTAAATATAGTATTGCAATGAACACACTTTGCAGGAATATATCGGATATATAATCAATATTACAATGTAATATATAAGATGAATATATATGTAGAAATTGAACACAAATTGAATTTTTATTACTTAGCAAAACATTATTAAACTATTAAAAAAATTAAACGCATATTTCATAATAAACGAATATTTAAATGACAAGAATCCTTGGCAGTGATGTCGCTTGATTATTTTGATTTCATTTAGGCTATATCTGATAATGTATATGTATAAATGCATTGTTAAACAAAAGAGCTTATTATGAAGTTTTTTCCACAATTATAACACAGCAAAGCCGAGTGGAGTCAAAATAATTATAGTTTTTTGTACATTATTATCAAGTGGACTTAAGAATAAATATAGCAACTAAAGTAGCCAAAATTAGTTTAGTTTCTAGTCTCTGCGTATCAAAATTAATACCTAGCGAAACTTGAAAGATAATTAATTCAATATCTGCTATATGCTAATTTCGCGCTCGCAATTAGCAATTATGCTTTTAGCAGTTTAATAAGATTATATGACTCCTAGTGTTATAACGCGATTGTTATATACGTTATGAGAATAATAGAATTTAAAATCGATTGTTTATTCTAGTATTTACGATTTTGGCATATTAAAGCTAAAAGAAACCCTAACACTGTTTTATTTTAGGTTTAGAAAATTTGAAAATATTTTCTGGATCTTAAAAATTAAAAATAAATAGTTTTAATTACATCGTTTGCAAAAAGAAGGTGAGTAATCTGTACGATGAAAACACAAATTGCGTTTAAGTTATAAAATACATATACGTATCATTGTATTGCTAAAATAATAAAAATAAGAACGATGATTATGGTGATGGTAATTATTATATTAATAACAACAGGGATGATGACGACAACGACGGCGATTATGATGATTCTAGTGATGATGATTATGATCGTAATAATATTAAAAATAACCACAATAATATTAAAAAAAATTCCACTGTAATAATAACAATGATGATAATGATGTTGACGAAAAGGATCATGATGATGTTATTGATGATGATGATTGTTATCGTAATAATAATGAGAAAAACTATAATAATATTAATAATGACAAAGGAAATGTAATAATCATGATAATGATCAAAATAATAAAATTAACATTGTAATAATAACTACAACCGTAATAATACGAGTAATAATGATGATGGTGGTTGTGATGATGATAACCATAAAAATTTGAGAACAATCACAATAATATTAATAATTACAGTCAGAATAATAATAATACTAATGATGTTGATGATGACTGTAATAATAATTATAATTAATGTATTGCATTCAACTATTACAGTAGTATAACTTATTGAAGTAGGCAGACACATTAGAAATATTAGAATGTCTTAGTTATTCTGACGCTTACACCTGGTTTAAGGAGGTCATCTTGAAATGCATGAAAAAAATTTTGGAACTTTCCTTTCTTACCTAACAAAATGTTAAATGCATCTTCCAATGCTGTTACAGAAACTTGTTCCTGGAATAATGCGTTCACTGAAAGACTTCGGGTCGACACTGAATGCCAATTGGGCACAAAGATTTGCGAGTGCTCGATATCCTTGCTGATAAAAAATTAAAAAACAAAAGAAAATTTCCTCAGGTCTTGCAGAAAAATCCTGAAAAATTCATAGAAATAAAAGTTAGAATAATAGAAAAATTGTAAAAATTAAATAGCAAGTAAAGAAATTGAAAATTGAGGAAATAAAAGAAAGGCATAGGAAGGAAGAGAAAATACGAAAGAACCTGAGATGCATGAAAATAGAGCGCGATATTAAAAATATTAATTGAAAAATTTATTAAAAAAAAATTGAAGTCTCTGTCGGAGAAAAAGTTAGAGGTACAAGATAAAAAAATCCTTCTTAAGACTATAGACACATTTCTCTCTTATTTACCCATAGTAAAATTATTTTTTGTTTAATAATTAATTGTCTTTGTGAACAAAGCACTTTATTTATTATTAATGATTGTGTCAATCCGTCAGAAAAGACACATTCATTATTCACGATGGATCACCTGTACAAAAGTTTGCAATTTTTTTATTAATTATAATTTTAATGATTAAAAAGAATCTGCGTAAAACCTTGATTAACTGACATCTATTCTATTAGATCTTACTATGAATATTAAAAATACTTCTTGTATTAATAAAAGTACGTATAAACAATAATGTATTACATGGTATGTATACTCTGTGATCTAAAAATAGATACATTTAAAAAACTTTTAAGTTAAACGGTTTTTTGATACCCATATTGTGGTGGTCATGGAGAAATATGAACCTAGTCCGCCATATTGGAACGGCATCCATCTTGAATTTTTAATTTTGACATTATCATCGTGTTTTACTAGTGTAGCCCTTTCATTTGATAACCATATTAAAGGGGTTAAGGAAAAATATGTAATTCGCCGTTTAGTATCAGCGGCCATCTTAGATTTATAATGTTATTGATTTAATTATATTATATTGTCATATAAATTAAATATGTGTACCAAATTTCAGATCAATCTGATAACGGGAAGGTGCTTAATTTTCAATTTCTAATTTTGACACAAATAAATAAACAAATTTCGTACGGGTCGAACTAAATAAAACCGTTTAATAAGGTGAAATTGTGCAATTTTTTTTCTAGGTTAGTAAGACTGTCTATAATATTTGCCAAGCGTCTCTTTGTCAAAATTTGGAATATCATTTTTCTCAGCTCAAACAGTTTCGAAGGATGTTTTGTATCTCAAACAAGGTGGTTAATATGTTCGATGTAAACACAAATTGCATTTAAGTTATAAAAAACATATACGTAACATTGTATTGCAAAAATAATAATAACAAGAACGATGATTATGGTGATGGTAATAATCATATTAATAACAACAGTTATGATGATGACAACGACGGCGGCGATAATGATGATTCTAGTGATGATGATAATGATCACAATAATATTAAAAATAACCATAATAATATTAATAAAAATTTCCATTGTAATAATAACAATGATGATAATGATGTTGACGGATACGATGGTGATAATATTAGTGGTGATGATGATGACTATCGTAATAATAATGAGAACAACCATAATAATATTAACCCTTTCGTCCCAGATGGTACATATGTGTACCACAAATGTGTGAAAACCCCTGGAAACTAAAATGATCGCTCGTTTTCAATGGAAATTGTACCAGGCCGTTGTTTATACGTTTGGCTTTGAGGTTATGTACAAAAATCGCACGGTGTCTACATGACCCTAGCTAGTCTAGCGCTAATTTCTATTGTCTGCACGTGGTTTTGGTTATTAAATTTTTTGAAAAATTTTGTTTTAGTATTCCGGGACGAGAGGGTTAATAATGACTATCGAAATATAATATTCATGATAATGATCATAATAATAAAAATGATGTTTTGTATCTCAAACTAATTAAATCTCGTTTGGTTTATGTCTGAATTGGTTCTCTTACCTTCTTTTATTCTTCTCTCTTTCCGCAACCAACGTGTTCGTTATGATATGGCTCCGTACGACTTCTGGATACTCAGTAAACTAAAGACCAATAAGGGGACGTTGTTTTATCACGATTGGGGAGGTAAAAACGGAATCTAATAAAGTCTTGAAGACTGTACCGAAATAAAACTATTTCGATCACACACAGGACTTAACAAAGCCTTATTAAAAGTACCTTTTATCGGACGGGGATTACTTTTAAGAAGATGAAATTGATTTGTAAGAATAAATAAATAATTTACGTTTTATAAATAAATTCAAGTTAGTTTTTGATTACAGTTTTTTATAAAGCGATGGTAGAAATGTTGACTGTAAAACAATATTTTGTATAATGTGTTTACATATTCCGCATTTTCATATCCCTCGTATGTGAAATAACTTACTGTGACGCCGCAGAGATGTCATTTGTACTCAACAATGTTGACAGTTGGTTTCAAAGTATATTTCCATTCTAAGACATTAGCGTAAACGCGATATATATATGTATATGTTTGTATATATATATATATATTGTAATAATATTGCTACATAAAAAGCCGCCATATGTGAAAGTTCCCGCGGACGTCGTCACAACGCTCAACCGTTTGCTCGTCTCGCTCACTCGTCTCGCTCACTCGTCTCGCTCACTCGCACAGCGTGCACTATACGCGCTCTTGCTTGCGCCTTGGCAGGTAGCCAAGGCACAGCACGTGCGCCCGCGGCCGTTGCAGTTCTCGGGGAGTCGGATTTGAACTAGGGAACGATGCGCAACCGCTCGTAGGCGCATTATTCATTTTCCGGGCACAAATTATGTTAATTATTCAATTAACTTTTTTTCACATCACAATATATATATATATATATATATACATATATATATATATATATTATAACAAAATCGTGACTTTAAAAGCATCTTATCTTGAAGTTTGTAACCTTATGAAATCAAAAATAGTTATATGTCATTATCTATTTAGTCGCACGACGTACTCTGTTGGACATAAACTTCCTACATAAGTGTAACACCGATCACCTGACCAGTTTAGGTGGACGTATTTTGTAATCCATTGACCTTTTATAACGTGAATAGAAATGATTAGTTCTTTTTTTAAATACACAAGCGTTGAAGTTAAACTTTGAAAACGTCTACGTTTGAAAAAGGAACAGACGAACTCAACCGCCGATCCCCAAGGAGGTTCAATATTTCGCGAACACAGAAACGTTAACTCTGCGGTCTCATAAATTCTAATTAGCGAAGGGTATCAGCGAAACTCTGCGTCAATGCGGATGGAGCTTTTCACATTTGAAATTCTCATAAATATGATTGTAGCTCAAACTGTACGCCATACTCATATATTTCGTTCACTTATTTATCAACTTCTTTTCGATTTTTAATCAATTACAATAATCAATAATATCTTTTAAGGATAAGATGCAATCAATTTCAGCTTCTCTACAATGAAATCCTTTAACTTTTCAGGACCTCTCGTTTACCCCCTCATTTTCTCACAGGAAATCCTATATAGGATACCCCTCCACTGCGGAGGCAACGAAAAGGTTATGCCGGACTCCTACCACCTAAAATACTACGGTGTTCTTGAACGCCTTTGTTGAAAACTACAGGCACGCTTTCGCATAATACCGGAGTTTCAGCGGCCTAGTGCCTAGGACTAATATATAGCTACTTCCGCCATGCAACAGTAGTTGTGCAATAAAGTGCACCGCCCACCAGCCCGCTGATAAATGCGCATGCGGCAAACAATGCGAAACATAACTACCACCGTTAATCTACTCTACACGTGTTTCACCCCTCCACGGGGCATCATCAAGAGTAATATTACATCGATTAGTGCCAAAGAGTCTCAACTCCTTACTTGCGACGGATCACCATGAATCCGTCACCAAGGCAATAATAATGGGTTAGAAAAAGACGCAGTATAACACCCTTCGACGTCAAGATCTCAGACTTGACGTTACGTTCATGGATCCTTCCGTTTCGTGAACTCAGTTCCGATGAAGCTGCAAAAGCCTTGAGTTATCTGCATCAACGTCAACCCAGAATAAGTAGCAGGTCACAGAAAATCGGAGGCCAAATAAAAAATAGATTGAATTTGTTACCATAATAAGGTTTAAAATAGATTAAGCGTCGAATAATGTTCTAGAAATTTAAAATCGCAAGAGTTTTTGTAATGATCACGTATCAAAATTATGTCGATTTTCCCGTTAGCGTCATGTGTCGTGTGTATATTATGAGGTGTACTAAATGCCGAAAACGCACCTGCTACTGGGCTGGGAGATGGTTAATTAAAATTTACTCACCTCGTATACTGCTTAAATTTATATTACATATTTGTGAGGTAAAATATTTTCGTAAATATGAACACAATTTCAATTGTTTAATGGAATCAGGCGTTACCTCGCGGAAGTCCATCCTAAGTAAGAAAAAGACCAATATTTAGCCACTTCCGCACATGCAGTGGTAGTCGTGCAATGAAATGCACCGCCCGCCAGCCCGCTGATAAATGCGAATCACACAACCGCCACCGCCAAATTACTCAACACGTGTTTCACCCCTCCACGAGGCATCTTCAAGAGTTATGTTACACCGATTAGTGCAAATACAGAGTTCAATTTCAATTGTGTTCAATATTGCTGACGATGGTAGAATTCTCTTCTCTTAAAGAGGAGACTCCAGAGTAATTAGGCAACGTTGCATCCAATCTCAACATACCAGGTTCCGGACCCAGAGGGCAATCGAAAACGAGATGGATGGATTCGGTCAAAAAAAACATGCGGTTTTGCAATGTTTCCAAAAATGAAACGTCTGATAAAGTGAAGTGGAAAACGAAGAAGGCCAACCCTCACCGTCTGGAGGAAATAATAAATGTCAAGGAGAAAGAGAGAGGTAGGCTGCCTTTCAAGGTTCGGGAAGATAGGAACACAATATTCGGGATATACAATTAGTGGTTTTTAAAAAGTGTCGGTAAATTAGCACGTCTAATGAGGCTTATTGACTAGCGCCATCTATCAGGTTTAAAAGAAATATTATAAAATAATTCAATGTATACCAAATACTCACATAAATTTATTATGAAATCAAATCTCTTTGGTTGTACTACCTTTATCTGGCTGGTTTTGATAATGTTAAAAAATGATGATAAAATTTTGTAACGAGTACTTTTTGTTTTTAATTTTTAAGTAATGTTACCAAATAAATTACGATATTTATGGGGATAACCGTTTTCAGTATATGTCATCGATTCGAGCAATAAACGCCTACTTCAAGTAATGGACCTACCCTAAAGATATCTTTGGGGATATCATAATGTCCATACCAAAATCGCCACGCGTGGCAGGTGGATTGGCAATCGCATAGTATTATGGGCCATATAATAAAATCCATACCAAAACCGCCACGCCTGGTAGGTGGGTTGGCGATTACATAGTATTATGGGGAATATCATAATATCCATACCAAAATCGCCACGCCTGGCAGGTGAGTTGGCGATTGCATAGTATTATGGCCCATATAATAATATCCATACTAAAATCGCCACGCCTGATAGGTGGGTTGGCGATCGCATAGTATTATGGGCCATATAATAATATCCATACCAAAATCGCCACGCCTGGTAGGTGGGTTGGCGATCACGTAGTATTATGGCTGATGTAATAATATCCATACCAAAATCACTACGCTTGGCAGGTGAGTTGGCGATTGCATAGTATTATGGGCGATATCATAATATCCATTCCAAAATTGCTACGCCTGGCAAATGAGTAGGCGATCGCATAGTATTATGGGGAATATCATAATATCCATACCAAAATCTCCATTCCTGGCAAGTGGGTTGGTGATCACATAGTATTATGGTACGCAGAAAATGGTACTCCCAATCTTCTGGAAACTTGTTTGTAAGCATTGGCAGTTCTATAGATTTAATGCAAAAAGTTTGAATTATATAAGCTTATATGACGGTTATCTATGAGCTACCAATGCTTTTAATAAAACCTTTAAGCTTCAATTTTCACAAGAAAAACCTTCTCAGGAAAATTCAAAGAAATTAACGTATATAAAAAGCGTATGTGATTTACAAATATAAAAAAATAATACTAACCTAATATAAATGACCGCTAGGAAGACAAATGACCTCTAAAGCCTCTTTAGTAAAGGAAAATAAATGCCATAAAACACTTACTTCTCCCACGCATATACATTACCCGATGGGATTTTCATGTAAAATTCCATTACCTCGAAGGAAATTTCCCACTTGACTTCCATAAGGGGCTTACATTTAAGCTACTGAGATTTCTTCTTTATTACAGTTGTTTCTTATTCAACATATACTATTTTAACAGTTTAATATGTTTTTTTTTTACCAATAGTAGTATTTTGTATAGTAATAATTACGAGTAATAAATCGTCTAAAATATTTAAAATTCAAAATATCAGTAGGTTTATATATGTGCCATTGAATCGTCGAATATTAAAACATTACTAGCTGATCCCGCAAACGTTGTTTTGCAAAAAAAATTAAAGTTTTTAATTAACAAATGTAAGATAAGTGTTGATCGTAGAGGGGTGAAAATTTAGGTTTGTATGTATTTTTGTATGCTGTATCATAATAAAATAAAAACCAAAAAAATTGTCTAAAAATTAAAAATAAAATTTAGGGGTGGACCACCCTTATCACTTAGGGGTATGTAAAATAGATAGTAGCCGATTCTCAGACACACTGAATACGCATGTAAAATTTGGTAAAAATCGGTCAAGCCGTTTCGGAGGAGTTCAAGTTCGAACACCGTGACACGAGAATTTTATATATTAGGTAAGCAGTAAGCTGTTGGGAAGAGCCAACCAAAAACAGTTGATCTTTGAAATGAAATTTGAAAATATAATATCAATCATGTAAAAGAGTCAACAAACCAAGTTTCACACATTTTGAACAACAAAAAACTCTTGAATGTTACTGTAACATTTATTAAATAATATTAATTTTATTTTACATTTAAAACTTAGAAACGGGAGATCTGAGATACCTCGTGGAACTTTATAATATATGCGTACACCGAGATCCATGAAGATTTTGTTACAAATATAATTTCGTGTATTTCTAGATCCATGAAGGATTTGTTACATGTAGGTTCAAAGTTTATTGGATACATATTTTTTATTATTTATATCAAGCATATATTAGCATATATTCATATATTCGTTTAAGCATATATTCGTTTATTTAATATCTCATTGATTAGCCTGATATCTACATGAGCTGTCCCAATACATTTCCAACACTGTTATCAGTTGGTACCGGCTTGCATTCAGCATCGTCTAGTGACTGTTCAAGATCGCCTTGTGATTCGAGGTTGCTGCGCTTGCTGATCCTTGGTCTCCATTTCAGAACCTTAAGGCGTTATTCATTCGTCTACTAAGCCTTATTCATACATTCAATTTTTATTCGATCATTTATACATTTAGTTATTACTAATTCTATTGTTATTTTCCATTTATTATCCATACAATTATAATTCACATATTCAGTTACTACTCATTTATCGTAGCCTTATTCGAGCCAACCCAACTCCTCGAGGAATCTACGTAGACCTCTAATGTTGCCAGCGATCTCGGAGAAGCATCCCAGTAAACAGAATTGGTAGCTCTGTACATCAAAGCAGTGAGATATCAGCAGTCTCCTTCTCTTCTATGTATGTCCTGTATAGAGAAATATCCGTAACACCTAATGTAAAGATGTTTGTTAAAAATGCCATGACTAGATTACATTTTTTTTTATAACGGCCTCCGCTATTAGGAGCCTCTCGTACCCCCTATCTGGTTTGGGACAGGGACTTTTTGTTTTAATTTATTAATTTTTTCACAATCTTTTTTTTTCTTACTCTTCATTTATACATCTTAAGATTTTTCAATCGGTTTTCTTCCACTAGACTAGAGTACATTTCACACTATATCACCTAAACAAGGCTGTCTGTTCATTTTGCAGTTGAATATACGTGTGTAGGTCCGTCAATATTAAAGGCAAACGATAAATAAAGTATATAGGAGGTATGTTCTCATTTCACGCGGCGTGCGTCGCTAACATGCAGCGTGTGGGGCGCTGTAAAGCGCTTCGCCTTCCGCGCTCGATGCTGCAATCACACGCCGACTTACCCCGGCCCCACTTATGCAACTGTGCACTTAATTGGCGAAGTAATGAAACTGCATCCTCGTGTTAAAATGGGAAACGGTGTCTAGACTGTATCCGAAGAAATAAGTATAAACCTACAATTTACTAAAATAACATGATCAAAATAAAATAATATAGAACCTGTTTAATTTAGCAAGAGAAAGCGACAAAAGTGAGATGAAGTATGAACATAGAATAAAAAGGAATTAAAAAATATATAAGAAATAAAAGAAGAAAGAATAATTTACATTAAGAGACAGTGTAATGTTCTCTCGTATATTTTTTAATTTTATTTATAGCTAAATTTCTATTATCATTTCATAGCCTGTGTACACGTTGCACATTAAAACCTCTTTTTTTATAAATTTAAATAGATAAGAATATATAAGAACACGTAAAAATTTCAGAATAAAATATGGGAAAACTAAAATGAATCGACACACGAATTTCAACATAGCAAAATCACGTAAGATTCGCTAAAACTTAAATTATGTGGATTACAAATTCTACTTCTTTTTTTTAGTCGATGACTCAAACATCACCTCGATGACAGTCCTTACGCTACTTGCATCAAGCAACTTCTCATGACCTCATGATCGGTCCAACTAGTGGGCGGCGTGCCCACGCCACATATAGGCTCGTGGTCGCCATTAAAGAACCTTTCTACTAATTAACTAACTCTACTTATGTATATATAACTAAATGACATACATGGTGATTTGAAATAGGTCTTACACGACGCTGTGTGGTTTGTCTGGTCAATCTGTTGGTCGTCAAACGCAGAGAAATAAACTTTAAAAAAAGTATAAACTCATGTTAAAGAAGACAAGGACTAATACATAGCTACTTCCGCTATGTAGCAGTAGTCGTGCAATAAAGTGCACCACCCGCCAGCCCGCTTATTATTGTGCATGCGGCAAACAATGCGAGTTACACAACTACCACCGTTAAATCACTCTATACGTGTTTCACCCCTCCACGGGGCATCCATCATCATCATCACTTTATTGCACGACTACTGCTACATAGCGGAAGTAGCTATGTATTAGTTCTTTTCTTACTTACGACTTCCGCAAAGTAACGCCTGAATCTATCAAATATTTGTATTAAAGAAACAAAATTTTTATACGGAATATCATTACAGAAAAGTAAATTGCATAAGCGTCAAATAAAGACAATGCAAGCCATTCGTAAATTCTCGGACAATTACGTAGCCAAGATTGCCTCAGGAAGGCTGTCGTGAAACGAAATTGAATAAAAAGCAACTTCTGAATTCTAAGCACTTTTATATTGCAGTCGAATGCATATGTCCGACTTACATATAATTTTATTCCGCTCGTTTAAATTTCGAATCGTACTGGATATATTTTTAGACAAAAAATTCGTTTAAAAATTTTACGAAGTTAAATTATGTATTTATAAATTTACTATTCTATATGTTTTATAAATCGTCATAGATATCTCCTTTAGATTTCAAGTTATTTAGAATGAAAAAGACTAATGAGTAACTTAGTAACTTAAAAATAAATCCAGTGGCTTTGCAAGTTGAAATGACAGATAATCATTAGAGCCTTAAGGTAAGTAAAGACCACAGACCGGCAACCTTACTAAAGTCGTTCAAAGATATTATAAGCCCCTTCTGGTAAATCTAAATGGAAAACTAGGGGGGAGTCATATATCCAGAAGTGAAAATCTTCAATCAAAATGAAAATAAAGAATTATTTGTTCGAATAAGTTATTCCAAGCACTTTAGAATCGGCATTGTTGTTGGAAGAAGCCAAAATCGTTCTGTTGAAGATATTGTGAAGGATAAAAGAAAAGAATAAAAGAAATTGAGAAGAATGAAAGTGAGTGTAGAATAAAGATAAAACCCTGTAAAAATTATTTGTAAATAAAGTTCCTGTCCCAAACAAAACAGGGGTACGAGAGGCTCCCAATAGCGGGGTCCATAAAAAAAACATCGTTCTGTTGAGAAGAGCCGACGATTAATACAACAGTTGCTCTTGACAAATATAGTTTTACTAGCTGATCCCGCAAACGTTGTTTTGCAAAAAAAATTAAAGTTTTTAATTAACAAATGTAAGATAAGGGTTTATCGTAGAGGGGTGAAAATTTAGGGTTGTATGTATTTTTGTATGTTGTAGCATAAAAAAATAAAAACCAAAAAAATTGTCTAAAAAATTAAAAATAAAATTTAGGGGTGGACCACCCTTATCACTAAGGGGTATGGAAAATAGATAGTAGCCGATTCTCAGACATACTGAATACGCATGTAAAATTTGGTAAAAATCGGTCAAGCCGTTTCGGAGGAGTTCAAGTTCGAACACCGTGACACGAGAATTTTATATATTAGATAAACAAACTTTTGGCAGAAATGACGTTAAAATAGTATGTGACTATAAATGGTGCAAGCCATCCGGACAGTGTAATGCTACACAAAGCTTTTTAAACTAGAAACTTAAAAGTTTAAAAGCTTCAACGATAAACTTAATTCGAGTGTTCGTTTTTGAACGTGTGTTAGTTTACAGTGTGGTCTAACGAATTGCGGTAAAATAAATCACTGGTAAAGTTTATTTCGTACAAAGTTTGCGACGTTCGAGTCTGGATCGTAGTTACGGAGAAGCAACGTCCATTTGTACTGCTTCATCGCAGTTACTAATTTGATTCTAACATCGCACTGTGGCAGATAAGTGGTTTAGTTATGTTTTAAGATCACTAACCACAGGTTCACTGTTACACACTTTATACTACTGTGCTCGATGGTTTTCCTTTGGCCCACGTTATTAGGGGTCTTTTGTACCCCTAAATGATTTATGGTTAGGGACTTTTCTTTTCTTTAATTTTTTTCACAAAAATATTTTACTTCTTCCATGCATCTCAAGATGTATCATTCTTTTCGTTGTTTTATAATTTCGTCTGTCTTACTCTTCCACACCTTTTTCCCTCTTTTCCAATACCTTTGATCTGTCACCTCGTTCCTTAGTTTTTACAATTTTACTTTATTTAACTTATAAACATATTTTTATTTCTTACATAAATTTTAATTTTATTTACAATTTTCTTACTTTTAACTATTATTCTTATTTATTATATTTGCAGCAATTCTCTTACAAAACCTAAGGAATTCAGGATGTGTCTTTTCTTCCCTGATAAGCAAGGCCATTGACCCACACGGAGTCTTCCGAACGCGGAACAGTGGGCCACAAGGTGGAGCAAGGTTTGGTCCACGCCCGGATCACAGAAGCACGAGGGGTCCTCCTTGAGCTTGAACCTGTGAAGGTACTCAGAGAACCCCCCGTGCTCCGTGAAGAGTTGGGCCATGACCGCGTCTACCTTGACACTGGGAAAATGTGTTCGATGGTTAGGAATCGTAGACATAATAATTTTTTTATATATATTCTTCCAAATCAATTTCATCCCATTAAAACTAGTTGTACTATGTGTAGTATGTTTTGTACTACTACCTATTTATACTTCTACTCTTTCCATACTACGGTTGTCTGTGAGAGATTGCCTTATGTGATAAGACCGCCCATTGTACTTATTTGTTTATTATTATGAAGCTATTTAAATGTATCTAAGCGTGTACAATAAAGCGTGTAAAATAAAGTAATTAGCGATCGCTTTTTAAAACATTCGGAATAGTCTTTTCAGTATAATCTTCAAGACATACGACTCTGTTTTTATCACCTCAATAGTTTCAAAATGGCGTCCCCGTATTGACCTTTTGATTTTGCTGAATAGCCAGAAGTCGTACGGAGCCAAATCAGGCGAATACGGTGGTTGCGGAACAAATTAAGCGACTTTGGAACCAATTGAGACTTGACGCGTGTGAGACAAAACATATTTAGAAATGTTTTGGGATGACGAAAATTATATTCCAACTTTTAAACAAACATACGTTTGTCAAATGTTATAGACAGTCTTACCAACATAAAAAACATTATATCTGCCTTTCTAATGCTCGGAAGTTTTAAATGACAATTTCACTTTACTTTTCAATAACATAGTATTTTTTTATTATAAATATCTTATTGTTGACATATATTTTGCTAACGTGTTTGTTTATTTATGACAATTTTACATTTATTTAACATTAGTTGGCAATTAATTAATTATATTAGAGAAACCGGAAAGTAATGTCGCTTTCTTAAGTTACATTCACACGACCTAATTTTAACAGGTTTCTATTTCTAATCACCGACTAATAAGTACCAATAGCATAAAATGTTTACAGGATTAGTGAAACCAAGTCTAACAGAGCACGAATACGGCAATAACGGTCTGCTCGACCAGTTGGCTGCTCTCAAATGGATCAAGGACAATATGGAAGACTTAAACGGTGACCCTGACTCCGTGACCCTCATGGGTCATGGAACCGGTGCTGCCTTATATAAATATCAACCATACATATTAATATATTACAGCATTTAAAAAGAGTTAATAAATAAATTAACTTATTTGGGTCACAATAAAATATAAACATACATTTTATTTTATTGTGGTGTACAATAAAAAGTTATCCATTTTTTCGCATATTAAAACTATACTGTTACTTATAGAATTGTGAATGGTGTGAGCAAGAAGAATATTTGTTTCTCTCTCTCTTTCTCTCTCTCTCTCACACACACACGCACACACAAAACAAATTAGTCGAATAAACTACAAGGAATAAATTCATAATAAATTCTTATAATGACGGACGGCCGATCAAGAGTGAAAACTAGATCAGTTTTGGACAAGACTTCTATAGCCTGGTTCGTTCAAAATCTTTATAAGGTAGACAAAATAACATAGTCAAGTACTTAGTTTAGCTAGTTAAAGTGACAATGAGCAAGCCTTAAGTTTTTCCGCCCACAGTGTGAACAGATAATCATATTAAGCTTGTCAAAAGATGTTGCATATAGGCTGCTTTAAACCTTATTGGAAATTTATGGGTCAAGCCTGTTTCAGCTGTAAACGTCCTAATCCTAAAATTATGGCGTAGATAAATGTATTCGTAAAGATGAATAATAATGCATTACAAGGTCTATGCGAGTGGTAAGCCCTGAAAACTATAACAGGCCTCTAGACGTATAATTCCGTGAACAGTAACGTAAAAATTGCTTAAACTCGGTATTTGGCACTAATCGGTGTAACACAACTCCTGAAGATGCCCCGTGGAGGGGTGAAACACGTGTTAAGTGAATTAACGGTGGCGGTTGTGTAGTTCCCATTGTTTGCCGCATGCGCATTTATGAGCGGGCTGGCGGGCGGTGCACTTTGTTGCACGCCTACCACTACATGTGCGGAAGTGGTTAAATATTGGTTCTTTTCTTACTTAGGATTGACTTCAGCCAGGTAACGGCTGATTCCATTAAATAATTATTTAAACACCTCGTCAAGGAGTTCAAGGCGTAACACTTAAAAATTGTTAACGAAAGATTCAAAATAACGATCATCATTGGAATGTAAATGAAATACACGGAATCCTCGAAGTCCGCTTCCGGTCACGTTCAGAAGCTTCTGCGGGTACGTTTCCGGTGTTTAGAGAGGATCGCGAATAACCCCTTAACCAACGGCCTTTGAATTATTGAAATAGAATTTTTCAAATTAAATACGATCATATTCATGGATTATTTACTCTCATTTATATTTGATTTATAAAGGATTTATTCAATGTTTAAATATGCATATATATTTAAATTCCAGCTTTCATATATACAAAGTGTTTAGTTAAAGGTGTAAAATATTTAATGGAATCAGGCGTTACCTCGCGGAAGTCCATCCTAAGTAAGAAAAGGACCAATATTTAGCCACTTCCGCACATGCAGTGGTAGTCGTGCAATAAAAACGACTCTGTGTTTGGCACTAAACGATGTAACATAACTCCTGAAGATGCCCCGTGCATATGCGGAAGTGGCTAAATATTGGTCCTTTTCTCACAAAGTTGTAAAAACTTTAAATATCGTGGCCGCCACTGGAGGGACTTTTGACCAACTAGCTTCAGTAGTTTCGAGCTACATGCGTATTCTTAGTTCAACTGCGGATGTCCTTATTTCTGTTACGATTTCGCTGCGAAACTGAACGAACTTCTCTCATTTGGTCTTTGGGTGAACTTGAGCCTTATAAGAAGGTCCACTGTAAGCGAATGCGTCACAAAAAAAGAAACAATTCTTGTAGGTACAAAAAGCGGTGTTATCGCTCGAGGTGATCTCTACCAGACAACCTTTGAATGGAGATGAGAGACATCAAAGAGAGGGCAGTTTAGGGTGTGTGTTACTATACACATACATATATAAAAACATAAATATATATAGTTCTATATATATATATATATATATATATATATATATATATATAAATACTATGTGATCAAACATTTTACTATAGATATTAGGTTTATCAGGAATCGTTGTACATTCTAAGCGAAGGTTCTATAGCTGTCGTTTGAGAAAGCTACGAAATCATAACGAAATTTAATTTTATTGTGTATATTTGTATGAACACTATATATAGATATTTAAATTTATATTATAGTATATTTATATATTATATTACAGTAAGTAGTAATCATTAATATATTCACATTAGGTGTTTTTTTATCTTATTATTATTTTTTCACCTACCTTCTTCTCTGCACTGATATAACGGTTAACTGGTAGAGAATGCCTGCAGCAAGTTCGCCACTATTATATAAAAATTATTGAATAAATGAATAAAATAAATTATTTATTTATATATATATTATAGCTGATCCCGCAAACGTTGCTTTGCAAAAAAAATAAAGTTTTTTATAAACAAATAAAAATAAGGGTTGATCGTAGAGGGGTGAAAATTTAGGGTTGTATGTATTTTTGTATGCTGTATCATAAAAAAGTAAAAACAAAAAAATTTGTATAAAAAACAAAATAAAAAATTTAGGAGTGGACCACTCTTATCACTTAGGTGTATGGAAAATAGATAGTAGCCGATTCTCAGACCTACTGAATACGCATATAAAATTTGGTATAAATCGGTCAAGCCGGAGGAGTACGGTAACTAACATTGTGACATGGAAATTTTATATATTAGAAGAATCTAGATATTGCTAAGAGAAAACGTTTAATAAACGGTATGTGAGAAACATGCATTGAGTTTAAATCGACTCACACGGCAGTTCATTTGAAAATTCATAATAATAGATACGAAGTTGTTTTAGAACTTGAGTCCAAGAGGTAACGGCATACGGAGTTCTATAGTTTGTTAAGCGTCGATAACTGAGTGTCACACCAGTTAAAGTTATCCTTTACTGTAGTTAAACATGAACTAGGTATTGTTACTTACATAGATGAGATGGCGTCCAACATTTCAATAAATAAATCAGATATATCTTTTGTTTAATATTATTTTTTTTTCAACATAATCATAGGTAATTCAGCAATAGTAGATTGGATTACCGTTGTTCAGTCTTATACAATTCATAACTTATGCATTAATTATATAGGATTGCAATTACTTAAAAGCAACCACTGCGTATTATTATACAAAACTGTGCCTGAAAAAAGCCTTTAAGTGAGTCTTATGCCTCATATCGGAGATCAATAAGCTAAAACAACGACAATTTTCAGGCTTTATTTTAATTGGCATTTATATTTGCCACTATTTAAAAGTGTTCTCTGCGTATCATTGTACTAAACTGTGCCTGAAAAAAGCCTTTGAGGGAGGCCTATGCCTCATATTGGACGTCAATAAGCTAAAACAACGACAATTTTCAGGCTATATTTTATTTGGCATTTATATTTGCCACTATTTAAAAGCAACCACTGCGTATTATTATACAAAACTGTGCCCGCAAAAAGCCTTTAAGGGAGACCTATGCCTTGTATTGGACGTCAATAAGCTGAAACGACGACTATTTTCAGGCTTTATTTTATTAGGCATTTATATGCACTTTTGAATTATCTTTTATTTTAACTTTATAACCTACTTATGCTGAAATCTGCTGAAAACTGAAAAGAAACTCAACAGTTTGTTCTTTCAAATAAATTTTATCAATAGTGTATACATAATAATATCAGCCATGTAAGTGAGTCAATAAACCAAGTTCCCACATATTCCGATGTACTGAAAACTCTTGAATGATATAATAAAATTTATTTGATAATATACTTTTAATTTTAAATATAACCGTAAAAAAGGTAGGTATTTATAGTAGAACTTTATTATATATATGTACACCCATAACTATGAAGTGTTTGTTAGCTTTTTAAAGACGATATTAAGGTGTTACGAGTTTATTTTTATTTTTTGTATCTATCATTATCTGTCACTGTTTTTATATAAGCATTTAAATTTTGATACATAAATAAGATATTATAAAAATATATCCAGAAGTAATCATCCAAAGACCAATTAATTAAAAAACTTTTCTCAGGAATTATTTACATTTTAAGTTATAAATACGTAATGAGGTTTGCTATGTTATTTCGCTGGTTAAATTCCCGGGATTCAATCTGTACAGATATATAAAATTGAACTGTCTTATATTAAAATAACCGCTTTTTAATTCGAACTTATATATATATATATATACACATAACATTTTTTTTTATAATTTAGTCTGTGTGTCTCTTTGTTCCGGATTATCTTTGCTTTGAAATATCGGGATCGATATTAACGAAACTTATAGAAGCAGGTAGGTGATGTAATAAGGAAAAACTTAGGCTACTTTTGTTTTAGAAAAATTCTTCTACGAAAAAAATATATGTTACTGTATATATGTATACACATACATATAAAAACGTCGTTAGTATATTTATAACAGATAAATTTATGTACAATATTATTTTCCTTTTCATTTTAATTTTCTCCTATTTTTTATGTAATTAACTTATATCACTTAACTCAATTTATCTTTGCACCGCCCAAATGGGTTACTGGCAGAAAATTATTAATCGGTATTAAATTCACCATTAAACTTATATTTTATTTTCGTATTTAAACTATGCTCAATTACATGTGGCGGAGTTATTAATAAAATGTGTATATGGGCAAATATATACGTATACATATATCAATATATTTCACAGCTCTTATAAAAAGGCACCAAGGTCAATCAAGGTCACCAAGCGAGCGATGGATGGCTATAGGGAGTTTCGCTGCGAAATCGAAGCAGAAATGAGAAGAACCAAGAACACTAATGTAGTTCGAAGAATTGCTTATTTAAGTGGGCGGCATACATAGCTTATGCAACTTATTGCCGTTGGAGCCTGAAGGTTCTCTAGTGGCGGCTACGAACCGGTAGACGCGGCGAGGGTAGGCTTTTCGCTTTGTGGATCGATGACATAGTTCGTGTCGTGAAAATTTCCTGGATTTAGGCAGTCATCGTGAAGATCTTTGGATGACGCCTACGTCTTGCATTGGGTTTCCATCGGCTGAAAAAATAAAGAATCAGATTTCGATCGTACATAATTTTTATTTACTCCCAATTATGTTTTCAATTGAAATCATTTTAATTAAAATTGTTTTAATATATACTCATAACTCTCTGCACAAAGGTAAGGGATCATATATATATATATATATATATATATATATATATATATGCAGGCTGTTGTACAATCCTCTCTAGTACTTACCCTTTCTTGCACGTTTGTACATGTTTGTGCTTATACCTTGCAAGAAGATATAAAGTATATATGTATAATATATACATATACATATATGTATGTGTTTATATATATATATATATATATATATATATATAGTCTAGTAACAAAATCCCTTGTACATCATTTGTTATCAAATGAAAATCGCTTAGAAGTTTGTTAACATTAATCTTAGAGACACGAATACTTAGTTGAGGTAGTAACTTAACTTCAAGTTCTCGTTTCTGCGGCTCCACGCCCTCGATACTAAGTTATCTGTTCGTAAGCGATTATAACGACTTACGTTGGGTTTGACTTTGATTAAATATTTTACTTATAATTAAGTTATAGCTCCCAGCGATAAATATTGCACATCGACTTTGGAAAGAGACAATCAGCTTATTTCAGCTTCGTAGAGCATTATCTGTACCCGACACTACCTATGTGATGTTTCTTCAGTCGTACGACAGAGATAACGCTCTATGGAGCCGTAATCAACCGATTGTCTCTTTAAAGGTCGATGTGCATTATTTATCGCCGGGTATTGTACATCATATGTATATATATAATTAATTAAAACACTAATAAAGGTTTGCTAAATATTCCTTTAACTACTTCATTAATAATAATAAATACATTTATTTTTTTTTTATTTTTAACGGTTTTTTGATACCCATATTGTGGTGGTTATGGTAAAATATGTACCTAGTCCGCCATATTGGAACGGCGTCCATCTTAAATTTTAAATTTTGACATAATCATCGTGTTTTACTAATGTAGCCCTTTCATTTGATACCCATATTGAGGGGGTTAAGAAAAAATATGTAATCCGCCATTTTGTATCGGCGGCCATCTTAGCTTTATAATGTTATTGATTTTATTATATTGTATTGTCATCTAAATTAAATGTCTGTACCAAATTTCGGATTAATCTGACAACGGGAAGGTGCTTAAATTTCAATTTCTAATTTTGACCCAAATAAACAAATTCCGTACGGGTCGAACTAAATAAAACCGTTTAATAAAAATAAAACCGACCAATTTTATAAGTTGACGGAAAGATCTTATTTAATAAACGAATATTTAAACCATAAGAATCCTTGGTAATAATGTCGTTTGATTATTTTGACTTCATTTAGGTTAAATCTGATAAAGTGTACATGTATAAATCTGTATTGTTAAACTTTATTAGAGTCTGTGTTGTTGCGGAGTTTCTTTCTGCTTCTTCTCCACAACTATAACACCTTGAATTAGAGTAATGTTTAGTATGTAAATCTATACCATTTTACCGAATATTAACACATAAGGTGTTACAAACTTTCGAATAATAAATAGTGAATAAATCAAAAATTATAAAAGTACTACAAAACTTATTTTATAAATTCTTGAATAGTAGTATCCTCTACGGACTGAGATATGCTAGGTCACGGATTCGATTTTCTGGATTCAATCTTATATAATTCACACTGTGCAATAATTATATAGGATTTCCGCTACTCAGAAACAGGTTTCCAAAGGCAGCAGCGTTTTATTTGTACCACAACACTATACTATGATCGCCAACCAGCTTACCTTAGCAATTATGGTATATCCTTCCATAGATATGGAGGAAGCTTATGCTTTCCAGTTTTTTTTTTATTCAGACATTTGTGAGGCTAACGACGGTGACAAAAAGCGTCCCTCTCATTTTATTTATTTATTAACACTTTTTTGTACACTGTAGTAAATAAATAGAGGAAGAATAAGGAACAATTCATATAGTACAAGAGGGGTTTTATCGCTCGAGACGATCTCTACAAGACAACCTTTGGATGGTGATGAACGACACAAAGGAGAGGGTAGTTTGGGTGTACGTACATACATATACATATACTACTATACACATATACATATATACAAGAATACTTACATATACATATATAGTTAAAGAACTTGAGGAAAATAGAGGAGGAGATAAGGAAGCTGGCCTGAACAGCCACTTTATCAGGTAAAGCTGCGGCTAAATTCCCCCCGCGAAGTAATGCCTAGCGGCCATGCCGTGAACCAGGGATACCGAAGAAAGAGGATTGTTTATAGTCGGTATTGACGCCTTGATCGAGTCAGATATAGAGGGCACTACCGTCATTCTCTATGATACGAAAACGTATTTTAAAACCTCTTCAAAAAACACACACATACACATATATTATATATGTAGTGTTTTTTGCGCTTTTCTTATCAATAAGCAGAAGGATATCTAGATTCGAAGTTACACCAAATTGGGCTTTTTCAATATTTTTTTTACGTACATGTCTTCCTTCTTAATGACCCTAAGTGGATACTGTGAGTAAATGAATAAAAGTGTTTCACATAACGATACCATACTTATATAAAACTTAAGTACGCTTAAAACTGAACACATTAGAAAGTTATGTCTTAAGTGTAATGAAGTGGTAATCTTTGAACTTTGTAATTACATAACTACAGCTGCCTTCTACCGGAAATCCGTAAAACCTTCTCACTACTCCTAAGCGGAAATATCGAGATGGTAACCATCCGTGATGTACTGCATTTATCTCGCAGATAATTACGGATCCAGTTAGCGCGGAAGCCAGCCGTCTTTTCCGGAAAACGGGCGAGTGGTAGAGACGCGGTTACGAAAATGAAGGGAGGCTTTTAAGTCATTCGCTTAGGGCGTAAATCATCAAGTAATATATTGTACAGTCGTACAATTTCAAGGTTTACCAAATATTTCGTCTTGCAAGATATCCGAGACTGCTATACCATACCTTAGTAAAGCAGCGAGCAAGACAACCACTATAGTATGTGGAACATGAAAATATGTTATACCATTTACATTTCGTCCCCTTATAACGCGGTTTCATATAACGCGATTTCAAACACTTTTGAACGATGTTTCTTTTCCTACAACGCGGTGATTTTCTAAACAATATCTCTGTACATTGTAATTTATTGTCATTTATATAGTGCATTATAAATTTTGCTTTTGTCTGTGCATATTTCTTTGAAACTTACTATTAAATATTTAGTATGATAAATTCGTTATTTTAGTTAAAATTTTCTTAGTAAGATAATAATAAAACACACTTATTATGTTCATGACATAGTTTTTCTTCTCTTTAAAGTGAGTTAAACTTAAAACTTTATTAACGCGTTATAGGGGGGCGGTATATGGTGGTACTGATGTATCGTGTTAAAAGGGAAGTAAATGTAGTATTTTTGTTAAATATTTTTAGTTATTTTCTTTTCGACTTAGTAGAAAATTTCAATAGAATCTGAATTTAAACATACCATTCCGCATTCTTCTTCATTTATAGCCAAATCTTTTACCACACAGGCCGTTCGAAGATATGAGTTACCGTTAATCATAAGACTTGCTAAATCACTACATATTATTAAGAAATATTTTTCAACGATCATTTATCTTTTAGTTATTATTTTTTCTTTCTATGTTTCTTTCTTATTATTTTTGAAGAAGGCAAATCCGATCTAGTTGATTTTGATGTTTTTATTTATTACTGTATTTATATATATGTATTACACCGTATTTATTATAAGTATATATGCTAAATACATACGTGTGTATATCTATTAATCTTATGTAGATATGTTTTGTTTTCATGAACATGTTAACTACCCGTTATTTATACTTCTACTGTTTCCATGCAACGGTTGTTAGGAAGAAATTGCTTCGTTTTTATAATCGCCCATTGTACTTTTTTTCTTTACTATTATTCACCTTTTATAACGTATATCATTGATATGAACAAAGAAAAGTGACGCCTAGTTCTTGTACTAAAAGTATGTATTTTATAAAGTAAAATAAATAAACAATTTTCGTAGACGCCTACGGCGTAGCAAACATCAGTACGGAGCGTCGTAGCCCTTGGCCCCAGGGTAAATTACACTATGAGTGTGCGATGCGATTAATGTCCCTCGCAGCGGGAGATGAGGGAGTTTCGTAGCCATCATATTAACTACGAATATTGTGTCTACGCTGCCAGAAGCTTCGTAGACATGAAATTATATATCAAAATTACTTTTCGTAACGCCGACGTATATACATATGTGATGTGATATACTTGAGGTTTCTCTCAGGTTACGAGATTTTATATATATCGTACGACTAGAGAGAATAATTTTTTTTACAAAGCCTTATTACCGTATATATAAGTTGTGTATGTCGTAACATATTCTATAACTTGATTTTAAAATTTTAATTGTAAATTTACTAACAGTTGCTCACGATACAACCGCTAAGACTAACAAAAATTAAATATCCTGTAATCCTAAAAAAAATATTAGTCTTTTTAGCCTATAGACGCCCAATGCAAGGCATACGCCTTCGCCAAAGGTTTCTACGGAGATATACCACAGCCACCACGTTTGACTGGCGATTTGACGATCGCAGTGTGGTATTATCTCACGCAGAGGATGCTGCTGTCTATCTTCTGACAACGTTTTTGTGACAATTCTATATAATAAATGTAGAAACTTTTAATTAAACAGGATTATACTTCGCGAATCGAACTCGCAACCTGCGATCGCAAATCTCAGTCGTCTACTATAACTCTTTTTAGAAGATTTGTTTTTCTCATCTCTTTCTACTATCTTCTTTATTAGAGGAATTTTCGCATGCTAAGCGTTTTGTTTTAATATTTGTCAGATTGATCCTTCATATCCTTTTTTAAACAGTATCTCGATGGTTAAATATATTAAAGTTTCTTAAGGTAATAAAGATATGAACGAATAAATAATTTAAAATAGAAATATATAAATGAAATAGTTTAATGCAGCCACTTGATTTTGTATGGGACAAGAAATAAAGAACTCCGACGGCAACGGATTAAAAACAAGAAGGAAGTGTACGTAATTAATACAGGTCCATTAATTACGAGCTCTCTGGAACACCGACGCGGCGAACTCGCAGCCGCAGCGCCCTAATGAAATCAACAGACTTTTTTTTTAATTTGCCAAATGCACCACCGTTATATACATATATGAAGTTTTACTATAGTATCTTTAGTAAGAAAAGGACCAATATTTAGCCACTTCTGCACATGCAGTGGTAGTCGTGCAACAAAGTACACCACCCGCCAGCCCGCTGACAAAGTCAAAGACTCTGTGTTTGGTACTAGTACAGTAAACATAAACTCCTGAAGATGCCCCGTGGAGGGGTGAAACACGTGTTGAGTAATTTGACGGTGGCAGTTGTGTAGTTCGCATTGTTTGCCGCATACGCATTTGTCGCATACCTGCGGTGTACAAAAAAGTGTAAATAAAATATAAGTTGAATATTTTTATGTGCTTCATTATCGATATTGTGAAACCTAGTGTTTTAATACACGATATTTTAAGCTTTAAGATAATTATCAAAATTTATTAATTAACAAATCTTTCACAATCCTAAAAAAATAGTTTTTCTATAAGTAAAGCTACAAATATATGTTTTAACGAAAGTCGCTAGTGTGAAATATTGTTTGTTAAGATTAACATTTTGTGTAAGACGAGAAATCATCCAAGTGTAAAATTGTTACTGAGATCCAATTAGACCTAACGGAGTTAGACTTGACCACAGACGAAAGGTAATTAGGCTCTTTGTGTTTTGAAGGATGCATTTCAGAGAGCAAGCACTAAAATTTCTTTATTCGATTCTGCAATTCTCTTCTTTGCGTTTACTACAATGCTTCGTGCTTAGAAATTTGTTTTATGTTCCTAATTTGTATGAGTATTTGTATGGATGTATGTAATATATTTTTGAGACATATATATATATATATATATATATATATATAAATATCATTTTCCAGAGAATCAACTGCTTAATACCACATTGCGATCGCCACCCTGTCTGCCAAGCGTCGCGAATATATTATATCCCCCATATATATATATATTTGGAGAACGTCCATAGCCTTCAGTTGGCATCAATGGACTCACAAAGAAGTTGAATTAATAACTTTAATTTAATCTTTAATTAAACCTAAAGGCACATAGTAATTAATTATATTTTTTTATTTATAGCAATGTGAATTTTGAAAGTACCTTTTCTTACTTAAATATTACTATATTTTCAATTATTTATGAATATTATTTAACAGGAAACGAACTATACATGTATGTGTACTCTTTTGAAGATTGTATACCTATAACTAATCATCCTGTATATTAAAAAAATATAAAATGAAACCATTGCACCTACCTTGACTATGATATTTGATGCCTAATTAGCGATCCGGTCCGGTACAAAAGGTTTCCGCGCTTAAGCCGGAGAAATTGTCGCAGTGAAAAGAAAAACAGCGTTGCAAAGGCTTTGGTTCCGAAGGAATTAATTTCGTTATTAAGGATTTTCTCTTTTATCCCTATCTTTTTTTGGTCACTTCTTTCATCCGGTGAATTTAAAGTCGAGAGTACAATTATTACTTGGATTATTAAGGCCTATATCCGTGAGTTTATATCTGAATACATAAAAAATAAGTTTCCAAAATGTAATTATGTGCAATAAATGATTAAGCGCGTCGGGGCTGACGGCGCGTGCACACGGCTGACAAGCGGTGAAATAAAATAAAGTACTTGCTACAATACATGCTCGTCCTTCAGATGGCTTTATCGTTTCTTTACCTCAACTCTCCACTAGAAAATAGGAAATAACTGGCCATTGGTATTTAAGAAGCGGCCTCGAGGAAGGCGGGGTGTTTTTCATATAGAAAAAGTGTTCGTGGAGTAACGAAATTGTGTGTTGATAGTCAATTGTTCATTACTATGTTTATGTTCGGTGCCGTGAAATAAAACATCTTTAGTAAATGTGAAATTTTAATTCATACTCCACCATCACACGTAACATTAGCTTGCATTATGTTTACCTATGTGATACCTAAATAATATCGACAAAGGCTTAATGTAAAAATTATGATAGTACAAAGTGAATGTATGTTATATATTACATTGGGTGAATAGAAGATATAGTTGTAGTTACCATCACGTGTTAACGATTGGATGCGGGCTGCGCAAGATCATTCATCGTGGTGATGTTTAGGAGACATCTGTCTTGGACTGGGTCGCCTTAAACCTCTTTATATATATTTTTTTATACTTTTTATATTTGACAGTTTGTGTCGCTAAGCTTCCTACATGTCTTTTGTTCTGTCACTCGATTGTTACGATTCATTCTACCGTTACCTAGTTTTTTGAAATTATATTTAAACTAGCTGACCCGGCCACGCGTTGCTGTGAAAATTTAAAAAGTGGAAATAATTGAATTATACGGTATTTCGTTCACTACAAAATAAATTTAATTAATTTTATAGCGTCAACAACACGTGGTAATTATGCTGTTAAAATGTAGCTTATATGACACGTTCGTAGATTTACCATAGTAGCGCCACCTATTGATTACTTACTCAACCCAGTCGAAAGGTATCGACATCTGTTAGAATCATTTGGAGTTAACAGATAATTGTGACTGTCAAATAATAACAGACAATAATTAGCAATAAATTAAAATTGCGACTATAATTTGAGATTTAAACTATCCTATCTCTCAAGTTAGATCGAACTGCACATGGTGTGCGAATTTTATTATAATCGGTTAAGTGGTTTAGAAGTCCATTGAGTATAAACATTGTGACACGAGATTTATATATATTAAGATTACCAGCAGTATTTTCATTTATTTGATCCGTTTATACAGACCACACGCTCACCAACAAGAAGCTTATCGTAAAAATGTACACAGATACTTACCGATTTTAGTTCTATGCATACATTGACTGCATTAAAGCTACAGTATTTAGATTCGTTGCTAATTTAATACGTAATGAAAGCTAAAGTAACTTATACCGCCTAAAATGTCCTTAAACATTTTCAAAGTACACTGTAGTCACAGGAAATGACGTATGGTGGTACAATAAAGTCAACGCGCCATACCGCTTCCGTTACGTCGGCGTCAGCTACCATTTGTTGGGCGTGAAATATGCATTTCCTTCGCCTGAAATATTCAAACTTCCGTTACGTTCGTACAACCATTTGTTATATGGATTAAGCAATTTATATGTATTACAATTAGCGAGCATCGTCTTAAACAATAAGTCTGAAGTGAAACTTATTTGAGGTGGCAATGACTGAGTTTTTCTACTGGAACTTTATTTTTCAATGGCGATATCCATTTTATTAAAAATATGAGATAGAGAAATGCTCTCAATTTTCATTATTGCTGCTCCAATCCGTATTGTGATTCATATAGCACATCCAAAAATGTTTTATAACAATTTCTTTTACACCATTTCTCCGACATAATTTAATTGTATTGCATTTGAACTTGAATACACAAGCCTATATCTTCTTTTAACGTATTGTAAGCCTTTAGATTTATAATGACAAATTATGATTGCTTTTAATAAAAATATAATAAATTTTTGCTTGCACATTCAACACCTAAAAGTAAGTTATTGATTGAATACCAAAATAACAATAAAAATGTATTCTTCTGGAGGAGATAAGATAAGTGAAGAAAAGGGCAATGTAGACTGTACATCATATAGAAAAAACATACATTCAAGTACATATATTACTACACACGTACAAGTATATAGAAATTTTACACGGAAAAGGTTTTTATTACGTTTATTACATAAATACCTTTTCTATGTAAAACAATGCGAATCACACAACCGCCACCGTCAATTCACTCAACACGTGTTTTACCCTTCTACGGGGCATCTTCAGGAGTTATGTTACACCGATTAGTGCCAAATACAGAGTGTTTGCCGCATACGCATTTATCATAGGACTGGCGGGCGGTGCACTTTGTTGCACGACTACCACTGCGAGTGCGGAAGTGGCTAAATATTGGTCCTTTTCTTACTTAGGATGGACTTTCGCAAGGTAACGCCTGATTCCATTAAATATTGTAGGATATTGATAAAATTTTTGAACATTTAATGACAAGGAAACCTTTCCGAACACAATGTATTGGAGTCGCCTTATTAGAAAAGTTTTCGGGGTACCAACACACCGATGTTTGGCACGGCAAGTCCGATGATTACAAAGTACTTTAATCGCTTAAAATGTAATTTAGAGAGAAGCGAACCTCTATTACTATGCAAATTATCCTTCTCGAAATTTCCGTCCGGGAAAATTTATAAATTGTTACGCCAAGTTGCTATCTACAATTTAAATATCACAACGGAAGTAATTTATGAGCTAAAACTTTTTTTTTAATATTTCATATTTATAATCAGTAGCAGTGTAGCGCGATCCGTAGCATCGAGCTGGAGACGGCATTGGCCCAGATGTTCACTGGCTGCTAGGGTTCCTCGGAGTACGTAAGAAAAGGACCAATATTTAGCCACTTCCGCACATGCAGTGGTAGTCGTGCAACAGAGTGCACCGCCCGCCAGCCCGCTGACAATTGCGCATGCGGCAAACAATGCGAACTACACAACTGCCACCGTCAAATCATTCAACACGTGTTTCACCCCTCCACGGGACATCTTCAGGAGTTATATTACACCGATTAGTGCCAAACACAGTTTATTGGTCCTTTTCTTACCTCGGAGTACGTTTACAGATTTAAGCTCTAGAAGAGTCCCTCATACTTCTGTGAGCCTAGAATAGATCGTGTTGCACCTGGTGACCAACAGTTCTGTACTCGGAAGACTACGGCGCAATTCCGAACGGGAAAAAGATTAGCGAGGACACCATCGCCTCACTGACAAACAGTGACGAAGACAGGTCTACGTTCCTCAAATGTTGCAGATCGATAATTGTGGATGTAATTAATCGGAACAAATGTGAAAATAGTACAGATCGAGTAAGAAATTATAAGAATAGGAGGAAAAGTAAAAAAATCGAATAAATATGGTGAAAATAATTAAACAGTAAGTTATGTAGATAAGCAAAAAGTTGTATATTATTGAAGGACATTATTTATTATTAATAAAATCGTAATGCTCTGTCTTATTAATATCAGACGGGTCAGCGATATGTCCCCAAAAGCGACACATGGTCATAGGCCACATTGCATTCATTTACTACCCACTTAGGATCATGTGTGCGCGTGTTTGTGTGTGTGTGTGTGCGTGCGTGTGTGCGTTCGTGTGTGTGTGTGTGTGTAAAAACTGGAAGAAAAGGCGGTTAAAAAAACCTTTAGTTTTAATATTCCTGTTCTTTTGTGACATCAAAACTACTATCAAACATATAAACTTAATTAAAATAACTTTTTTTTTATAATGACTATTTGATACCCTATCTTTCTCTCTCTCTTCCTTCTTATTTTATATATTAAAACAAAATGTTTAATATTTCTGGCTGTAACCGATTTTTCTTCTATTATCTTTTCTAGAAATTTCTAGAACCAATAACTCTAGTTTTTAACTCCTGGTCCACCGTGGTAATGTACCGGCTCAAAAAATTTACGATTATTTCTTTTATTTATAGTAAAATATTAATTTACGTTAATATTTATGAAAATATTTTATTATATATTTCAAAAATGAAATTCGTCCTGAAATAAATAATTTAATTTTTTATTTAATTTTCATCTACGTCGCCATTTATAAAACGAAAAAGGATTTTAAAGTACCTCCACCGGGGATTATATTTAAATATTAAAAGTACATCGAGATTTCTGCCGGCGCCTCGATTTCGTCGTTGCATATTTATTATACAAAGTACCTGCTTAAAATTTAACCTTCCCTCATTGCAGAATCTCATTATGCAGATTCATATATATATTCGTATCAGAATACGTGAAACATATATTATTAATACTTAAAAGAAAACCACTGAAAACACATGTCGACGTAACACTTCGTAAGGAAAGGGTCATTCATACCACATTCCAATGGTTATTTTTCTTGTATACTTACTTGAGGTAAGATATAAAAAAGGCACATACATACATGTAAGAAAAGGACCAATATTTAGCCACTTCCGCACATGCAGTGGTAGTCGTGCAATAAATTGCACCGCCCGCCAGCCCGCTGATAAATGCGTAAACACAGAGTGTGTTTGGCACTAATCGGTGTAACATAACTCCTGAAGATGCCGGGCTGGCGGGCGGTGCATTTCATTGCACGACTACCACTGCATGTGCGGAAGTGGCTAAATAATGGTCCTTTTCTTACTTGACAATAAATTAGGATTTTCTCAATTGCATCCGTTTATATCATTTCACCATCAAAGTCCTTTTTTCTCTATAAAACTAATTTATTACATTTCGTTACATTTTTTGATACAAATTTATCAAAGAGCTTTTAGAGAATTTTTTTAACTATGATTGACTAATAATACTTATTTCGACAGCCTCCCTTAAATATATTTATGGAGGGAAACTTGTTTGTGAACTAAATAAGATGTAATCCGGGATTCGAATCGACATACCATCGGAAATCTCAGTCTTCTGGCACTGATCTACCACTGTTCATAATGACATACTACACACGCCCTAATTGCTAGCGAAAGAATATACAAATTTTAATAATTTGACAAATTTGGAGATCTAGATTTTAGATCTATCTTAATACATGAATAACTATCTTCAAAGCATTTTTATCACACAAAATATTCGGTCACGTCAATGATAAGTATCAAAATTATTTAATCCCTCTAAACTGTTAATAAACAAAGTTGATACCGCAAACTGCAGTTTGCATTAAACTGCGTTAGCGCCATTTCGAATTGCAAATATTGTTTTGGTTCAGAACGCCGGTGCTAGAAACTGTCTAAACTCGTTATATTCCATATTTTAATTATTCATTTAAGTCAATATATATACATATATAGGTATATATGAATGTCTACGGCATTAGATCATTGATTTTCCATTATCGTATTAAATAATATATCATTTCGAGTTAAAGTAAACTATGTCTTAACAACTTAATTTTAAGGTTACTTTTTGTTAAACCCATTTTGAAAGCTTTAAAGAAACCACTCTTTTAGATGGAGAGCGTTGAAGATGCCTAACTTAAGCCATAATAAGAAATCATGGTGATAATGTTGTATTTAACTGATAGAGAAAGTATGAGTTTTACTGCATTATTTTTCTTTTTCTCCTTCTACTCTGCTGATGGATGCCAAGATGAACGGTACGGTGCTAACCACATCCAGCGACTTCCCCCAACCCTAACTATGTGGTCAGTCTACCTAATGAGAGCCTGTCTACCCTCCGTCTACCATCTCGTGGTCACCACTCGAGAACTTGGCCCCAACAGCCACCGGTTGCACAAGTGATAAACCCCGTCTAGTGCCTTTAGATATAATTGTTTAGTAATTATTGAATATATTTCAAAGCACAGTTTGTTTTTGGTCTGTCAAATATAAACCATTTCTTTGATATCAAACTCGTCAACTTATATGTGCTTTAATGTCATGCATATTGCCATATACATTATTTTTTATTTACATCTCTATATAGTGATTAAATGTATATATAACAATTATGAAAGCTTTTACATGTATTTACAATTATCCTGTATAAAGTGCTCACTCTGAAATATGTTATATTACTTTTTAAATGATTTTATTTAGTTCGACCCGTACGGAATTTGTTTATTTGGGTCAAAATTAGAAATTGAAATTTAAGCACCTTCCCGTTGTCAGATTTATCTGAAATTTGGTAAATACATTTAATTTAGATGACAATACAATATAATAAAATCAAAATATTATAAATCTAAGATGGCTGCCGATACAAAATGGCGGATTACATATTTTTCCTTAACCCCTTCAATATGGGTATCAAATGAAAGGACTACACTAGTAAAACACGATAATTATGTCAAAATTTAAAATTCAAGATGGACGCCGTTCCAATATGGCGGACTAGGTACATATTTTACCACAACCACCACATTATGGGTATCAAAAAACCGTTTAACTTAAAAGTTTTTTAAATGTATTTATTTCAATAACTTTTGGCGGTATATTCAAGACAATAAACAATAATCAATTTTATAATTTACTCACGCTATTTATTATTTATAAAACAATGCATGGAGAACTACACATTAATATATTACAAATATGCTATACATTTGTCCCATTAAAGCTATTACATCAATATCAAGTCATACTGTACAACGAACACATTGTGAAACAAACACTGTAAGTTTTATGTGTTAGCTAAATATAGAGAACACTTTTATAACACGGATGACTAAGTCTCTAACGGGTTTAAATTTCCAAAATAAGTTCGTGAATAATTCCAAAACGTATCACAAAGGCGCACAGGTTAGCCGTGCAGTTTTTTGTGGTATAAAGGCATGTACAAAACAAGCATCACATCCGTTGACGGCGCTCTGACGTGATTTAATTACGAAGCCAGGAAACCTCTGGTTGTGACGTCACTTAAATTTCAAAACACGTAGCTCTTTACCAATGAGCAACGAATTTACCTTTTTGATTTACGATTGTTATTTTAATTTGATTATATCTATTTATAGGTTAATTAAAAACAGCGATTTTAATCTCTTCGTTCGAGCAACGACTTATTCTGGATTATAACAAATACATTTAAAAAAACTTTTAAGTTAAACGAATTTTTGATACCCATATTGTGGTGGTTGTGGAAAATATGTACCTAGTCCGCCATATTGAAACAGCGTCCATCTTGAATTTTAAATTTTGACATAATCATCGTGTTTTACTAGTGTAGCCCTTTCATTTGATACCCATATTGAGGGGGTTAAGGAGAAATATGTAATCCGCCATTTTGTAAAGGCGGCCATCTTAGATTTATAATTTTAATGATTTTGTTATATTGTATTGACATCTAAATTAAATGTGTGTTACAAATTTCAGATCAATCTGACAACGGGAAGGTGCTTAAATTTCAATTTCTAATTTTGACCCAAACAAATTCCGTACGGGTCGAACTAAATAAAACCGTTTAAAATAATAACAGACAGATTTTTACCCACTACGAAGTGTTTTTAAAAATCACTTTCTAGCATTTTTATGCCCACGTTTACCGCTCGTATACGTGAGGTAAACAAATTTAACTTATTACAATAACTTCGATATACCCTTGTCTGTTTTGCGGGTATATTTAAAACGATTTCCTGAAGAGTGCTCTGAGAGAAGGGGAACAAAACAACTTGAGTGAACTTAATGAGTTAAAAATATGTATTATTAATATCGTTACAAAGCACGAGCTGCAGAACCTTATAAACAATAAACACTGAGCCCAAGGATCAAGAACACGCACGACCATGAAGTTATATAATTTTTTTTGTATACGAATACTATCTCGAACTGGCTAGAACCTTATCCGTAGTATAAATAGGTTTACTCCCCATGTCGACAGTTCAGTGTTGTTTTCCGAGTTATAAGATTAAGATCAACGATCAGAGATACGGATTGACTATTTGGCAAGTTATTTGGACAGTGATTTTTTTAACGATTTGAAAACAAAGTTTGTTATAAGCGAAAGTATACTTTGTGTTAAAGTAGGGTGACCAATTGTGAAAAAAGGACTCCTTTTGACACCGCCTTGGCAGGTAGCCAAGGCGCAGCACGTGCGCCCGCGCCCGTTACAGTTCTCGGGGAGTCGGATTTGAACTAGGGAACGATGCGCAACCGCTCGTAGGCGCATTATTCATTTTCCGGGCACAAATTATGTTAATTATTCAATTAACGTTTTTCCACATCACACTATTAATAATAATATATAGAGGTGTAACGATGGACCTCATAAGAAGGTTCAAGGTCACCCAGAGATCAAATGGCTTTGCTCGAAGTTTCATTGTGTGGCTTGAAGAATTGCTCGTTTCAAGTGGCAGTAAAGATGGCACATCGCTCGTGAAATCAATAGGTAGACTGACAAAGTAAAGGTCGCTGAAAGTCGCTAAAATTGGGCAAGGTATAAACTTAAAGGCTTTCTGGGCGTCTACTGAATGAAAAGAAGAAGTATTATTATTGTAATTATATACCAACTAATCATATATTTTCGTGTTTATATGAATATTTCAAGCAGATATTTACATAGGGTTATATCGAACCAAAGAGATCTAATGATCGTTATTGACTTTGAAAATTCAAATTAAATAAAGGACTAAAATAACTGACTACATATACTATTCTGTTATAAGGAAGTTAATAAAAGTAAACAATATTGAGAATTGGTCTCTTTCGGGCAAATCGTACGCCGCGGGCGTTTAAAAACAAAATATGACATCGTCAAACCATTCCGCCCATTTCGGTACAACTAAACATGCCTTCAGGGATATAAACGGGCAACTGTTGTTTTAGATGAATTATATATATACTGTTACTTGATTGTACTTAACATTTATTACCAAAGGGTTCTTAAGTGTACGAATCGGTAGACGTGTGGGTAGACTTCCTAATAAGTGGACCAACGACAGCCGCCAGATGTCTCTGATTGCAGAAACCTCAGGATCAGTCATAGTAGCAATCTTTTGGAGACGCCTATACCTGGCTGTATGCGTCCATCGGCTTAAAAAATAGAACCTTTATTACACTGTAACAGTGTGTTAATTTAATACATTAATATCTAATATATAAAATTCTCGTGTCACGGTGTTCGAACTTGAACTCCTCTGAAACGGCTTGACCGATTTTTACCAAATTTTATATGCGTATTTAGTAGGTCTGAGAATCGGCTACTATCTATTTTTCATACCCCTAAGTGATAAGGATTGTTCACCCTTAACATTTTTTTTATTTTTTTGACGAAATTTTTTGTTTTTATTTTTTATGATACAACATACAAAATTACATACAACCCTAAATTTTCACCCCTCTACGATCAACCCTTATTTTTAAATTGAAAATCAAAAATATATTTTTTTTGCAAAACAACGTTTGCGGGATCAGCTAGTTACACTATAAAAATGTGTCAAGTTAATACGTTAATATAAAATCATTATAAATATCTCAAATTCATTATAAATTATCTTCATAGGCTGCAATACAGTCTAAATGTCGAACAACATCACTGTCAATCGTATGGATTGATTTAGGAACTACAAATTATCATAGGATTTAGAGTATGTCTTACTTTCTAAAACTATCCATATATCATAATTTTGATGGTATGAAATATTTTCTTTTCGGACAGGATTTCTTCTCGTCGACCCATGCTTTGCAGATTTATTCATATTGCCGCCACGTGGAATATCAGATGTTTTCTATCACAAACAGAAGAGGTTCAATTATACTTTTTAAAAGTCCGGACTATTGATAGGTATAATAGTTATTGCGCCTTCGTTCTCGTTGACGCTTTTCACGTTGACATTTAAAAGACTGAAGCTTAACACGCCGGGTTAAATCCGAAAAGAAACACGCAGAACGATGAAGTTGACAAACACGTTTATTTACTATACACGCAAGTATAAAACAACAAGTATTTACACTACACACATTACTATACCTAATTAATACAGACTAACTATGCTATGTTATGAGATACCGTATCCGAGAGAGAGTGCGGTTGGATACGGTACCCCAGACCCTACTTTCATTTATTTAAGCGCACTAGTGGGAGTGATATCGGTGCGTGGGACGCGGGGTGGGGTTCCACGTATGCACACTCGGCGCAGGCCCTCTAGGTGCGGTGGGCGGCGGAAAGGCTTTTCGTATGGCCGCTCTGCGCAATGTCAACCGTCTGCAACAATAGTCTTCAAAGCTATATATATATATATATATATATATATATATATATATATATATATATATATATATATATATATATATATATATATATATATATATATATATATATGTGTGTGTGTATGTATATATACAAAAGAAAAAGATTATTTCGACTGTTTCAGGAACTAGAAAAGCGTTGGCAAAAGTGAGTATTTTCGGAGGGAGATTTACCTTTTACCTTACTCTTTGATTATTATTCTAATATTATACATATTATATTATAACAAATATTAGAATATTATATAATATATATATATATATAATATTAATAATATACATATATATATACATATATATATATATATATATATATATGTGTGTGTGTGTGTTTATGTCTTTATCTTATTAGGTTGATTGTTCGATGTTATTTTACTATAGTGGTTGCCTATTAGAGAGAGCGTATAGGGCATTAAGTCCAAATATCACAACGTAATTTAAGCGACGAACGTAATTTAGAAGTTACTGTAAATCTTCGTAAGTCAACGTTATATCATTTGTATTGTATGAGACGATATGTCTTTGTTATGCAAATACATGGGTTCAATAGGGCTTGATACACGAATATATGTTTCACAATTCATCTTCTATTTTTCAGTGGGTATTCGGTGGGTATAGGTGTTATTAATATACGTTATACATACATATATAGGTGAAAGCCTACCCACGCCGCGTCTATCTTAGCTATAAGACGACTTGACTAGATATAAATAAGAAAAGGTCCAATATTTAGCCACTTCCGCACATACAGTGGTAGTCGTGCAACAAAGTGCACCGCCCGCCAGCCTGTTGATAATGCGCATGCGGCAAACAATGCGAATTACCCAACTACCACCGCTAAACCACTCAACACGTGTTTCACCCTCCACGGGGCATCTTCAGGAGTTATGTTACATCGATTAGTGACCACTCTCTGATAAGACTATGTTTTTTTTTCAGCGGGCTGGCGGACAGTGCACTTTGTTGCACAACTACCACTGCATGTGCGGAAGTGGCTAAATATTGATCCTTTTCTTACTTAAATAAAAATCAATACTACAATATTTAAAGTGCATATCAAAACAAATGTTGTACTAACTTAAAAAAAAACAATTACCGTTCGTAGACGCTAAAAACAAGGTTTAATATTCCGTCTAAATATTCTTTAGTAATTTTCATGCTTCAGAAAACTCATTTGCAGTTATTATGTTTCGCCTGATAACAGAAGAAGTTTGTTGGTACTAAGAATTCATATTACAGAAAATGGTGGTAGTGTAAACGAATCTTTACTTTGTTATTTTTGCTTCTTTCAGTGTTTATATTTACTGAAGATATCTCAGCGTTGAATACATATTTTTATAGTGCCGGGTTCCTATTCTTATCAAGAATCAGTACCTGATTTTATCGAACGCAATGATGTGTGATAACGGTCACCGCCACGTCTTTCGGCCTTCTCTTTCCTTCAGTAATGTGATATGAAACCTTAAGGTTTTAAAGTGGACACCATGAACCAACCTTTTGAAGATTGTCGGAAAGATGTAGGCTTCTCTCTTTCAATCGTTTTATAGGGAATCTCTGGAGAAGGCATATATCCGTGAACGTTATTGTAAAAATATAAGAACACGTCATGATTTTTATTGTGCAAAGTTTTCTTTTTCTTTTTCTTTTCAGTCGATGGACGTTCGTATCTAGCGACTCCCGACGACTTTAACTATATCGTCGAACCGCTTAGTAGGTAGCCTAACCACGCCGCGTTCACCACCTCGTGGTCGTCTCTTGTGAACCTTTAGGCTTCAACGGTCATAGACTATACGTGTGATATACCACTCCTACTGCCACTTCAAGCGAACGATTCTTCGAGATCTCCTCATTCTTGATTCGATCCTCATAGAAACTCCAAGTCCAAGTCCATATTTCTGATTCTATCTCGCAACGGAGCTCCAGGCATAGACCTCTTCATTGCCTTCTGGGTGACCTTGAGTCTTCTTATGAGGCCGTTGTAAATGACCACGTCCTGGGTCCGTATGCCAGACCATTGCCGTATATATGGAAATTTGGAACACGTGTTGAGTAATTTGGTGGTGGCGGTTGTGTGATTCGCATTGTTTGCCGCATACGCATTTATCAGCGGGCTGGCGGGCTGTGTATTTTATTGCACGACTATCACTGCATGTGCGGAAGTGGCTAAATATTAGTCCTTTTCTTACTTAGGATGGACTTCCGCGAAGTAACGCCTGATTCCATTAAATACGAGTATATAGAAATTTATTACAATTCTTCTAGCTACGTCGGTGATCTTGATTCTTCTGTGAATGAACATATTTCTGTTTCTATTTTGCAACTAATCTCCAAGCATAGACCTCTCCGTTGCTCTCTGGGTGACCCTGAGCTTTCTAATGAGTCCCGTCGTAAGTGACCTCATCTCAGATAGGTATATCATCACCTCAAACACACATTGATCAAAAGCCTTCGTATTCAAACTTTTCTTTAATTAATCCTAAATATTAATTATTTATTTATTTATTTTATTGGAGATATACAGTAACAAAAGGCAGTAAGAAAGTACTAACTTAGAAACTTAGAAATATAAAATTAGTTACAATTGTTACCTTATAATTATCTCACTAAGAACATTTAATTATTTATAGTCAAACAATGACTAAACTAATAAAAACATTACTAAACAGAGATCAAAGATCCAGCGCATTCTGCATATCATACCGAAATAATTACGAGTAACAACAAGCCGTCACGTTCTAATGAGGTTTAAATTGTATTGTGTATACTCAATAATTTCGATCGAAATTGTCTTTTAAAAGATACAGGAGAGCACGAGAATATATTAATATAACTAATATATGAATTGTGGAGGTCACACATTCTGTATAAGGATGCACGTTTACCGATATTTGTCTTAGCATATGTGGTAGCATAGCAAGGAAAGAATAAAAGAAATTGAGTAGAATGAAAGTGAGTGTAGAATAAAGATAAAACCCTGAAAAAATTATGTGTAAATAAAGTCCCTGTCCCAAACAAAATAGGGGGTACGAGAGGCTTCCAATAACGGGGGCCATAAAAAAGCATATGTACGAAGGCTTGACATGGATATGAAAAGAGATATACCTGAAAATAATTTCGTAAATATTTATATCATACGTGTCCTATGAATATATTCAAAAGTTCTCCATTTTTAACTGTTCTATTAAACCAGCGTTCCAGATTTAAATAAAAAAAGATATAAACGAATGTAAGTTAATTAAAGAGTTGTTAAAAATTTCACATCTAGAGTTACGTGAAGCTTTTTGCACGACAAAACTGCGGACGGTTGCATACGAGTTGCTCCGAGCAAAAATATACTATATTTCAACAATATTCACTACTTATGTTCGAAATGTTAACATTGACTTTAATTATGTTACATGAAGATATATGATTTTTTCAACACACTGATATTTTTATAAGGTTATTCGTGTTTAAAATAGACCTAGGTCACTGGCGTATCCCCCCAAAAATATCTATACGGGAGACCCATGCCCAGCTGTGGGCGTATATAGACTAAAACTACAAAGTAGTCACACTTTCTACATTAATAATCTATTGTCATTACCCACAAGCAAGTTTCCAGGCGGGTAGTAGCTTCCTCAGCGTACTCTTATAACACACTGATCACCTAAATAAGAAAAGGACCAATATCTAGCCACTTCCGCACATGCAGTGGTAGTCGTGCAACAAAGTGCACCGCCCGCCAGCCCGCTGATAAATGCGTCAAACAATGCGAATCACACAACCGCCACCACCAAATTACTCAACACGTGTTTCACCCCTCCACGGGGCATCTTCAGGAGTTATGTTACACCGATTAGTGCCAAACACAGAGTCTCTAAATAAAACTGCATGTGCGGATGTGGCTAAATATTGGTCTTTTTCTTACTTAGGATAGACTTCCGCAAGGTAACGCCTGATTCTATTAAATACACTGATGACCAACTACATCCAAGTGTGGCGATTATGGTATATCCCCCCATAGATATCTTTGAGAAGGCCTAAATGTTGCAGTAGCGTAGCATTCGTGCACTAAAGCGTCGAATTTACTCTGTATAATGATGCAATTCAAAGGCACTCAAAAATGCAGGTCATAGGGACCTGTGAAGGCATCTAATCGAACTATTTTCCAAGGCTTTCCAGGAAAATCGCGACCTTCACCTATGGTATAACAGTAAGAAAAAATCGTTTTAAAATTCCTATAATAACACATTTAAACTGATCATTATATAATTTGTACTGCCAGAAAGTATAAGCTTTTCACACTTGCAGCATAATATATAAATGTTAAAATTTCTACCAGTTTGACCCACGTATACCCCATCATACCCACCACACTTCAACCTATAGATACCCGACTTCCCCCGAAAAATATATATATATAAAGTCACACATTTAAAAGTGTATATATAAAGAATATCATTTAATTAGTTTTGAAATCATATATATAAATAAACAGATGTTACGTATGTATTGCATCACGTTTCTATTCAATTAAAAAAATATTTTAAACAATTCACTTGCCATTTGTTAAATCGTGTGAATCATGGTGTCGTCATAAAACATTTTTCATTGACGTAATAATTTTAATATATTTTATTCGCATATGTGTATGCATTTAAGTAACATTTCGACCTCTTCACAATATACCAGTCACTTGTCTCTCATAGGGCTGCGAGCCACAAATGAGCTTCCTGCGTCGCGGTATAATAGAAAGGCTTTGAATGGAAAAAAATATAAAACCTACCAACTTCTGTCCAGGTGCACAAAGCATGCATGGAATAAATATAAAATAAAAAGTGATATTATTTATCCATGCATTACTTCGATTCTAAAGTCGTTTAATTGTAACTATTTATACATGTTAATGTGACATAACTTTGACATAACTTTGTGTTTGGCACTAATAGGTGTAACATAACCCCTGAAGATGCCCCGTGGAGGGGTGAAACACGTGTTGAGTGATTTGGCGGTGGCGGTTGTGTGATTCGCATTGTTTGCCGCATACGCATTTATCAGCGGGCTGGCGGGCGGTGTATTTTATTGCACGACTACCACTGCATGTGCGGAAGTGGCTAAATATTGGCCCTTTTCTTACTTAGTATGGACTTCCGCGAGGTAACGTGATTCCATTAAATACATAACTTTGACTCATACATAAATATACTCTGATACATTTATTTCATTCTTTTTAATTTTCCATTTTTTTTAAATTCGAGATCTAGTGGCAACATTACGTCATCGTCGGCTGCAAGTGTTCACTCTGTATATATGTATGTACACATATATATATATATATATATATATATATATATATATATATATATATATATGTTTACATGATATGATTGATGACCGGCTTTTTCCATTTTATCCCTATCTTTGCTTTTCTCAGGGCATTGACAGTGGAGAGTCTAGTAACTGATTCAAATCGATAAGATCAGAGGATAGGTGATCACCCACGTGACCACTCTGACTATCTTCTTCTTTTTCGCTTCAGTCTTGCGTTGCCCCCAGCCAGCGACCTCCTGTGAACTTAAGTATATCGTCAGTCTACCTTGTGGGAAGCCTGCGTTTCAGAATCCTTCAGTTTTCGACCTAACGGTCATAGGTTGGTAATTCTTTGAGTTACGTCAGTTATCTTGGGTCTTTTGCTATATATATACATATACAAGAAAATAGTATTGCGACAGTATAAAACAATTCGATACATCTTCGATATATCGTTAATCGCTCAAACACTGAACTCGATTTTATCGCATGAGCAGAGTACATTGCTTCTTAATTACGGAGCAGCGTATTTGACGGCTTGTATTTAAAGAGTAAACTATTACTCGTACGAATTAATTTAGAATTTGTTTATTTATTTTCGTTTCATTTAATAAACTGTATTGATGTTAAGTAAGAAAAGAACCAATATTTAGCCACTTCCGCTCATGCAGTGGTAGTCGTGCGACAAAGTGCACTGCCCGCCGGCCCGCTGATAAATGCGTATGCGGCAAACAATGCGAATTACACAACTGCCACCGTGAAATCACTCAACACGTAATGAGTGATTGGACTAATATCGGTCCTTTTCTTACTTAGAATGGACTTCCGCAAGGTAACGCCTGATTCCATTAAACGGTCTTTCATTGTTTATATCCAGCGACTTGTGACCCTGATCATGTCGTCGATCTTCCTAATTAAAGGCTTAACCAAGCCGCATCTATCAACTCGTGGTTACCACCCGAGAAATTTTCGGCCCTAGCGATGTGTCGTCGGTGATCTTGGTTCTTCTATATTCTCCTCATTTCTGGTTTGATCTCGGAGCGAAGCTTCAATGGAATGGAGCCGCCATGATGGATCGTAAGAAAGGATGTATCTTCACAGAAACATTCCGTTTTGTAGGAAATAAAAATTTGCTCTACGAATGAAAAAACCTGTTTGTTTTTAAATATATTTTTTTATTAATTTTTTAAGAAAATAACTTTCCCAAAGTATGCAAAGGGAAATATCGAATGTATGAAGGTTTAGAGTAGGATGAGAAATGGATCTTGAGCCTTGTTACGAAGCCCATCGTAAGAGTGTAAAACATATTAGTCAAATACGTATTACATACCTCAAATATTGTTACGTAATTTTCTCACCACCTTTAATGTGTAACTTTATCAAAAATCTGTAACAAGATTCGGCTAGAATTATCAAACGAAACAAATTGAAATGCTCGACAGTTCTCAGTACAAATTAAGATAATAATTTAATTCGGTGAGTTCGTGGAAAATTTTGTGTAATTATTTTATGATTTCAAAGGATACCGGTGTTGTGTATTTAACAGGTCCAACGCCGATAATTTTTGCCTCATTCTCATTATCTATTTTGAGTATCCGTGTTAGATTATATTGTGTCTGTGATGACCTAATAGGACTACATTACGTCAGTATGTATTGCCTGCGCCGGCGCATCGGTCAACTTCGGCTATCTCCGGCAGCCGCTCGCCATTTTTAGCAATGCTCGTGCGCTAAACGCACGCTTCTTGCTGCCGCGATTTTTGCCAACTTATTCGCAACGCAAGTTTTACATTATATTCTTTTGCTTTGCCGTTGTTTCTTTTACCTCTTTTTACTGGCTATACTGGCTAAAAGTGTTAATAAATAGATAAAACGTATATATATAGTCAAGAAATATATAAATACTAGCTGATCCCGCAAACGTTGTTTTGCAAAAAAAATTAAAGTTTTTAATTAACAAATGTAAGATAAGGGTTGATCGTAGAGAGGTGAAAATTTAGGTTTGTATGTATTTTTGTATGCTGTATCATAATAAAATAAAAACCAAAAAAATTGTCTAAAAAATTTAAAAAAAAAATTTAGGGGTGGATCACCCTTATCACTTAGAGGTATGAAAAATAGATAGTAACCGATTCTCAGACATACTGAATACGCATGTAAAATTTGGTAAAAATCGGTCAAGCCGTTTCGGAGGAGTTCAAGTTCGAACACCGTGACACGAGAATTTTATATATTAGATACATATATGTAGGATTTTCTTTTATATTCGAGAATAAAATTAAATATTTTGTCAGTAGAACTTTTCTGTAGTTAATGTATATAACGACATCCATTAGAGTACGCAATGTAGAAATTTTCTTTGTTATTTCATTAAGTAAAGAGGGCGAATTTAACAACAGTTTTCCTGCTTATTTCCCGTTACATAAGAGATGAGTGGAATACATAAAAACACCGGTACTGTTCTTACGTACGCAACTGGGGCATAAGGAACGAAATCGCATTAGGGAAATTTTGCTGCAAAATCATATTTCATACAGATTTCGAATACAATTGATTTAAATAAGTTAATGATATTTTTTGGAATAAATTGACAACTACACATAACTCTTTCTTTACACGGTAGATATATAACTTTAAAAATATATATGCGATTTTCCAACTATATAAATATATCTTGTAAAATGAAAAAATTCCAAATATTTTCCCAAAAAAAATGCAAAAGTAGTAATAATGAAATCTATATTATATACGTTTTTATAAAACTAAAACAATTCATTTATAACGAAAAAAAATTTTGTACAATAAAAATTCAGTCTATAAATACGAAACATATATTTAAATACCAAAATTATGGAAAAAGACTGCTTCCCCGGTCTCTAAAATAGTATATTGTGTAACATATACATATGTCTTTGTGTGAGTGTACATGTATTTTTGTATGTATGTATGTATGTATAGTAATGTATGTATTTGTATATATATACACCCTAAACTGCTTTCTCCTTCATGTCTTTCATCTCCATCCAAAGGTTGTCTGGTAGAGATCGCGTCGAGCGATAAGACGATCTATTTTACCTCTACATAAATTGTTTTTTTTTTTAAGTTAATTTCTCTGGTATACAATAAAATGTAAATTAATAATAAATATTTTTTTTAATTATTCATCGGTACTTAATAACAATCTGCATTTTTATTACGGACTGTACTAAATGGTATAATCAGTATATATATATATATATAATATATTATATATATATATATATATATATATATATATACATATATACATATATATATACATATATATATACAGATATATATACATATGTATATATATATATACATATATATATACTAGCTGATCCCGCAAACGTTGTTTTGCAAAAAAAATTAAAGTTTTTAATTAACAAATGTAAGATAAGGGTTGATCGTAGAGGGGTAAAAATTTAGGTTTGTATGTATTTTGTATGCTGTATCATAATAAAATAAAAACCAAAAAAAATGTCTAAAAAATTAAAAATAAAATTTAGGGGTGGACCACCCTTATCACTTAGGGATATGAAAATAGATAGTAGCCGATTCTCAGACCTACTAAATACGCATATAAAATTTGGTAAAAATCGGTCAAGCCGTTTCAGAGGAGTTCAAGTTCGAACACCGTGACACGAGAATTTTATGTATTAGATATATACATATATATATATATATATATATATATATATATATATATATATATATATATATATATATTTGTGTGTGTGTGTGTATTGGATATATTGGTACACTTTCTTTGCATTCAAATATTTCTAGTTATTCGTGGCACGCTTTCGGTGTGCAAAGCATTCCTCATAAAGCACAAAACGCACGTGTGAAACTCCTTGTACCGTGAACCTTCTGGAATTGTATTCCCGACTTTAAAGCCTTATGAAGCTCGCTAGAAAGCCTTCGCTTCAAAGAAATGATTGTAAAGTGACTTTTGCTCATAAAACGTATGAACACTTCGCATCTATCTGTAAAATAGAATGTAAATATGCTCTCCTATAGCGATTTCGATATCATTCCACTTTTTAGTAACATATACAAGTCATCCATAGCCATAATTTTAAAATAAAAAAGATATAATAACAGTATTCAAAGTCTTTTACGGCAAAGTACCCGGCATTTGATATGGCACTTTGTGAATATCAAAAGGCTATTTACAAAGTAATATATCTGAATATAAGACGTGCTAACTCACTACCTATTTTCAAGAAAATGGTTAAGAACCATTTCCTGGATCTATAATTATCTATCTGTTAATTCATTTCTTTTTCTTCTTCTGTTTCTTTCTGAGGCAAGTGCGATCGAACCAATACTGATCGAAGTCAGTTAGATGTTTTATTTATTATTGTGTTATATTAATAATATGTATTAAACCTTATTTATTATAAGTATATATGTTATATACATATGTATGTATGTTTATGTTCGTTTGTTTGTAAATATGTATTTTTTGTACACGTAAACTATCTATTATTAGTACTTTTACCTTTTCCATACTATGGTTGTCTGTAAGAGATTGCCTTGTGTGATAAGACCGCCATTGTACTTTTTTGTATATTATTGTAAAACTTATTAAATGTATCTTAACGTCTACAATAAAGAATATTAAATTAAAAAAAGGATTCAAAATGCTTGTTTATATATTTATGTATATATATACATATGTCTATATACATAAATAAATAAAAACAAGTAGATAATGGACTTTTTTATTTACATTTGCGACACTGTGTCGACTAAAGGCGCTTATTCAGCATATCCTAAATTAAAATACTGCTACAGCACTATTCTTCCGTCAGGATCATTTTGATAAGCGACTGCACCAGGGATGCATATCCAACTGGATATGTACTGTAGCCTTATCCTTTTAGTTTTCAAATGTGCGCAAAATCTAATATAAAAAATTCTCGTGTCACGGTGTTCGAACTTGAACTCCTCCGAAACGGCTTGACCGATTTTTACCAAATTTTACATGCGTATTCAGTATATCTGAGAATCGGCTACTATCTATTTTCCATACCCCTAAGTGATAAGGGTGGTCCACCCCTAAATTTTATTTTTAATTTTTTAGACAATTTTTTGGGTTTTTATTTTATTATGATACAACATACAAAAATACATACAAATCTAAATTTTTACCCCTCTACGATCAACCCTTATCTTATATTTGTTAATTAAAAACTTTAATTTTTTTTGCAAAACAACGTTTGCGGGATCAGCTAGTATTATATAATATATACAGCATGTCGCATATATAGTGAACTTTGTATACATGCGAATAAAAATGTAATAAAAGATGTACTTATAGATAATATACACTTACATTTTTAATTATAAATTTAGTTATTTAAGTAAGTAATGATATAGTTTATGTATATCCCACACTAGGTAAAACGACGACATAGAAATCGTAGAGATATTTGGTGGATATTTAATGGAATCAGGCGTTACCTCGCAGAAGTCCATCCTAAGTAAGAAAAGGACCAATGTTTAGCCACTTCCGCACATGCAGTGTTAGTCGTGCAATAAAATGCACCGCCCGCCAGCCCGCTGATAAATGCGTATGCGGCAAACAATGCGAATCACACAACCGCCACCGCCAAACCAATCAGCACGTGTTTCACACCTCCACGGGGCATCTTCAGGAGTTATGTTATACCGATTAAAGGCTCTTTTATCGGTGGTTATTTTATTAGTGGACTCTGTGTTTGGCTAAATATTGGCCCTTTTCTTACAAATTTGGTGGAGATTTGTACCATGTTTTGGACATCCATCGGCTGAAAATAAGATGAAATTATATTCTTTTGTATTATTTTATTTCGTTGCAGAATTGTAAAAGATCCAGGTAAGATTTTTTTTTATAAATAGAGAGTTATTTTGAAATAAATTTTATTGAATTTGTAAATAAAATTTTCTGCTACATACACTTTTTAAGATGTAACGGAGCCTTATTTCCATACGGCTCTATACTTACTCCATCAAAGATTAATAAGGTAATAAAAGCGACGAATTCCGTGTATAAATTTTGATGGGTGCCGTAAAAGAAAGGCCATTAAGTAGGATTTTTAAAAGAGTGATTAATTTGTTTATTTTCATTTCTTCGAGTAACGCTTTGAAGGGAAAACTTGACAGTACCCCATTTTAGGTTAAAATTTTTGGGACTTGATCCTGTTTAAAAAAAATTAACACGTTTGTATCAGAAACCTTCGCATTTAAATTGACTTATCGAATATGTGCTGGATCATTCGCGTTGTAGAGATAAGGAATTCCTACAACGCCTAAAAGGTGACGAACCTCGTAGCAGGTTTAAACGGTAGGCTTCTATATATTGATCTATTCGTGAAAATTATTTCAACAGTATCATTTATATCTAATAGATTCAGGCGTTACTATGCGGAAGAAAAACTAATATATAGCTACTTCCGCTGTGTAGACAGCGGAAATAGCTATACATTAGTCCTTTTCTTACTTAGTATCACTTATATTCATAAAAGAAATGCACAAAACTTGTATGAATCTATTCGTCATCGTCTCAAAACATATTTACCAGTGAAATCACCTCGCTTGGCAGGCGGGTTGGCAATCGTGTGGTATCATGGTACACGGAGGACCCTGCTGCCAATCCTCGGGAAACTTTTTTACCTGGACCAACAATATACAGATATATATACAAATATATATAGATTTTACTTAACGAGAAGGTTTTCCATTGTCATTGTCGCTTTCTCAACCTATAGATGCCCACTGCAAGGTATAAGTCTCTCCTAAAATATGGATGGGAGGATTCACCATAATCACCACTCCTGACTAGCGGGTTGGCGACACCTGATATTATGCAGAGAACGCTGTATTACATAGGAATGCGACTGCTGAAAGTGTGAATTATGTAAAATTGTATCCTGATAATTCAAATCTACCGCTGGACTACCATTGCCCATTTTTCTTATATATACACATACACAAATGTATGTGCATATATATATAAGTATATATACATATATATATAAATACATATATAAAACTACCGTCTAAGTTTATGAAGTTTAAAGGAAGCTATAATAAGTTTGTGTTTACTTTTAGTGCTATCTTTTATATATAATATAAACACCTCGTTTTGCAGACAGTTTGGCATGATCAGGTGGTATTATGGTATACAGAGAACGCTACCGCCCTTTTCTGAAATAAAATTGTGAGCTGTGGTCATCATATATAATTAATGCGAAAATTGTGAATTATATAAGGTTGTATCCAGGGAGTGGATCCTGCGACCTAATATCACAAGATCCAGTACTGTTTCAGTGGACTATCACTGTTCGTTGATCTTATATATATAACTATTCTTGTGCATATTTACAAGTTTTTTCAAAAAGATTGTATTAATAGTTTTTTTTTTTAAATTCCATGACAAGTATATTAAAATGACACTGCAGTAAAGCAATGTAATATTGTAGGCACCATGTTTTAATTATTTAAAAATGGGACAATTCAAAACAGGATTAATAATCGCTGTCCTAACTTTCCGTCCCGTGGGGTGACCCTACAAGAAATTAAGATTAAAGATTCATCGCCTATAAAACGCGATGCCTGCGCTCATCTCTGTCATAAAACTTAAATATTCCGTCTTCCCTGATAACGGTATAAAAATTACAACACTCTTAACCTGTAAGCATGCGAATATAACTTTTAAGTCTAATGTTTTAAGGTCTAAATTGTCGTGGTTTATGTAAGCAGAAGCTTAAAGCGCTTACATGTATAAGCTTCGGAAATGTACTGATAACGACGATGTTCTCCGGTATGTCATCTTTATATGACGTATTTGAGAAGTGAATAGATCACATAAAATATGTGAGACATGTAAATTTTACTTCGTTTCAAATTTATTTATTTTTTAAGTGTAATAACTTTAAGTTGGACGTAGTTAGATCTCGTTTTTATTAAAGTTTGTTCTCACTCTCATTGGGTTACTTTATTATGTATCGCAGACTAACATATTCAATTTATATAATATAGAGTTGTTACTACAACATGTAATATGAAAGCTAAAGACACTCTGATACAAAAAGTTATTAAGAAAAAAACTATGGCAGTCATAATTCCAGAAGTAGAACTTCTCTACTGATTTCCAATAAGTTTGGATGGAAGACACCTACGCTTGCTTTTTCGTGGTCTCCACAGAAGGAACTTAGCCCAGCCATCAGTACGCGCCAGCAATGTAAAATCATCTCTATGTATGTAACAAATCATTATTTTATTTTACTTAAAAAATGCAAGTTTTCATGTATACCAATACCTCACTTTGCGTCGTGGTTACGTTCCAAAAAAACACGACGCAAATTGAAACGTCGTGAAATGAATTAAGATTTTCTATAGCAAACCATGTAAAGATCGAAGATAGGCTCTAGGGTCACGAAAATACTACTTTTTAAAAAGAAAATTAAACAAAGTAAACATTTAAGAAACAAAAATACTATAATTCTGCCAATAAATAAATTGAAATAATATTTTCCTTTTTTGTAACCAAAAACAACACTTAAAAATGTATGTAAATTTATTATTCTCTTTTTAAAAAAGCACAACACTCTACGTAATTGAAACTAAACTCCAAAATTAGCAAAGCAAAGTGAAAATAAAACTGTATTAAAATTGCGTTGATTTCTAGTTAGAAAGGGAGTCCCTGAGTTTTGATAGCATGGCGCAATTAGAAACAAAAGTGCTGCCATCTTTTGAAAAAAAAAGAAAATTTCCAAAAAAATTAGACACGAACCTAAAACAACGCAACCTCAAAAATCTAACGACGCACAGTGAAAATTTGTACTAATTAAGCAGCGACGCAACTTCGAAAAAAACGCAAAACGAAATGACGCAAAGCGAGGTATTGATGTACAATATAATTACCTTATTTATTATTTCTGAAATCATTTATTTCTGGAAAGCGTTTACCTTACATAATCCGACTACAAAAGAGCAATACATTCACCCCTTTCTTCTATACCCATAAATAATCACCCTGTATATATGTTACATATAAAACACACACATAATTTCACCATGAACTGACTTAACTGGCGAATGATAAATACACCAAATAAAGACAAATGGTAATATCACGGATACACTACATTCGAATTTATACCTTATTTGATGAGTCGTAGGGTTTATTGTCGTGTGTTTACTAAGATAATGGCTTGCACCCGCAACGACATCCATTAGTCAAGGTTTGTAAAAACATTAAGGAACGCCTTTAAACCCTTTTATAAACGAGAAGTAAGCGAATACATCCAAATGGTCCCTATCTATTCGTTTAAAAGTGTTATATCATTTTCTTTCAGTGAAAAATCTTACAGGAAAATTGATTCGAGTTGTAAAATCTTTAAATGAGTAGATCTAGATCAGTGATTCCCAAAGTGGTCTATATCGACCCCTAGGGGTCTATGACAACCTGCAAGGGGTCTACGTCAGCGAAAAAAAAATTGGGGGTCCATGAAATGAAAATGGGGGTCCACGATAGTGGATCTCAACACATACACTGATAGTACCTATTTACTTACATCATACTGTCTTATAATATCAAAACATTTACATTATTTATAAAAGTACCAATGAAGTAAAAAAATTATTATATATGTTTATAAAATTGTGTAAGTTGTAGGAAGGTTGGTATTCGCTTTGTGGTCGCAATACATTTTGAATATACACGAAACTTCACTACGGTTAGAAATGTACAGGAAATCTATATCAGGTAAGTAGGGGGTCTACCCAACACGGAAAAACATGGCAAGGGGTCTACGACACAAAATTTTGGGGAACTCTGATCTAGATCTTCAGCTGTCAATTATGAGACCAGAGCTTCTAAAGCTATGTAGAAAAATTGTGATATAATTAATAAAAAAAAATGAGAGGCAATAATCTAAAAAACGTAAATAAAATAAAAATAATGTAAGCAAACTACTAAGTAAGTATATAAATAAATTATGAAAAAAATATATAAAAAACTGAGAAACGAGGTGATGGATGAAAGGCGTCGGAAAAGCGGGAAAATGGAATGAAAAGGCAATACAGATGAAATGTAGAATGTATGGAAAGAATGAAAGATCTTAAGATGCATGAAAGAAGAGTGCGAAAATAAATATATAAGTGAAATATTATTAAAAGCAGATAAAAGTCCCTAACCCATAAATAAGTTAGGGGTACAAGAGACCTCTAATAGCGGAGGTCATTATATAAATAAATAACACTCAAAACGAGGTGAATGTAACAAATAATAATATTGTTTGTTCTGTTGTTAATAAATAATAAATTTTCAGAAGTAAGCCGTTCGTGTAATAGGAACAAAATTGTTTTTAACGTACGCCTAATTTTTCTTCTTGTTTATAGCTGCGGGCTATACGTTGTACCCAATTACTTTACAAGGATACAGGTATTTAAATAATATATATAATACTGTTATCAAATATATGAAATATAAATTATTTATTTATTCTTCCCAATCAAATCGTGAAGGGGTGAAACACGTGTTGAGTGATTTGACGGTGGCAGTTGTGTAATTCGCATTGATTGCCGCATACGCATTTATCAGCGGGCTGGCGGGCGGTGCACTTTGTTGCACGACTACTACTGCATATGCGGAAGTGGCTAAATATTGATCTTTTTCTTAGGATGGACTTCCGCAAGGTAACGCCTGATTCCATTAAATATTGATTTAAAAGAGCAATCGTTGACTTTCTAGCCGGCTTTTCTCAACAAATCTACGTTTAAACCGGTGCTAGCTTAGTGCTTATAACGTTAAAATGATCTAAGATTAAGAAGCATGTAAATGCCAACTTAAATATATTTTGCTTTTTTTTTTTTTCAAATGAAATTTCATGAAAAATGTCTACGGCACCGCATTAAGCATGACAAAATGAATTGTGAGCCAGATAAGCGCGCTCTCAGCGGCACACAGACGCCGTAATGTATGACTTAGTGAAGAATGAAAGATGAAAAAGCATTTGCGTACGAATTAACTCGCGTAACTCGTTAATCGCTCAAACACTGAACTCGATTTTATCGCATGAACAAATTACATTGCTTCTTAATTACGTAGCGGCGTATTTGACGGCTTGTATTTAAAAGGTAAACTATTACGAATTAATCTATATTTTAATTTCATTTAATAAACTTTATTGATTTTAAGTGAAAAAGGACCAATATTTAGCCACTTCTGTACATGCAGTGGTAGTCGTGCAACAAAGTGCACCGCCCGCCAGCCCGCTGATAAATACGTATACGGCAAACGATGCGAATTACACAACTGCCACCGTCAAATCACTCAACACGTGTTTCATCCCTCCACGGGGCATCTTCAGGAGTTATGTTACACCGATTAGTGCCAAACACAGAGTCACTCTGTGCACTACTACTACTGCATGTAAGTATAATAAATAATGAAATCCAGTTATTGTGATGATTCCGTCAACTAGTCAAGCGGCAGCTGTCGAACCTTCGCTTTGAATGGGCAACGATGCCTGATCATCCTAATATTGAGGGGGAACGCATTCTGGAGAATACATTGTATTGCGAAGGAGTGAAAACACACACATGCCCCACATACAAGAGCCTATGTTGATTATAGTAAACATAATAATTACTTTTAAAAAATTAAATTAATTTGCTACGATACCAATTTAAATTTTCTCGTCGTTTTCAATTGAAACTGCATTTATAAAATGAAAATTTGATAATAAAACACGTAGCTTTTTAAACCAACTAACTGGTTCAATGGATACAAAGGCATTGGCTTTGTTAAATAATCCATTATTATTTGATACAACCACTGGAGAATTTGATATAAAAACATAGCATTTCTTTATTAAAACAATTGATATTGGAGAAGGTATTCTTTGTCTTTTATCTAAGCTACACGAACACAAATATATATAAATAAGGTATATATATAAATAACTAGCTGATCCCGCAAACGTTGTTTTGCAAAAAAATTAAAGTTTTTAATTAACAAATTAAAGATAAGGATTGATCGTAGAGGGGTGAAAATTTAGGATTGTATGTATTTTTGTATGCTGTATCATAATAAAATAAAAACCAAAAAAATTGTATAAAAAATAAAATAAAAAATTTAGGGGTGGACCACCCTCATCACTTAGGGGTATGGAAAATAGATAGTAGCCGATTCTCAGACCTACTGAATACGGATATAAAATTTGGTAAAAATCGGTCAAGCCGTTTCAGAGGAGTTCAAGTTCGAACACCGTGACACAAGAATTTTATATATTAGAGATAAAACAGGTATACAAATTTCTGGTAATGAACGTTACATATATAGAGAAAAGATTCGAGACTAAGTTACGCTGTGAAAATAAATCAAATTAAAAATTTGTGTAAATACTTCCATACATAATAGCCGTCCTTGCTTCAGCCCACAGCTCACTGCAGGGCTAAGGACTACCAACCAGTGGCGTAGCTAGGGGGTGGCAAGCGGGGCGGCCGCACCAGGCACCACAAGTAGGGGGGCACCAAAGTTGTAAATAATTTTTTTGATTTTTTTTTGAATGATGAATAATTAAATGTTAAAAGAAAAATGAAAACCATTATTTAAAGTAAATAACATAAAAAGAATATCGAATTGTACTATTTTTGTGCTAAAAAAGTTGTTAAATAATATGAACATTAAAAATAAATAAACGGTTACAAATTATAATATACACAGTGTTTAAGCCTTTCATTAGCAAAAAACAAAGTGTTTTTTAAAGGGGCCCTAAATGACAAAATAATAAATTATAACATTATTGCAAGATTATTTAATGATAAATAGATTAAATAATCTTGCAATAATGTCAATAGAACATGAACTAGTCGACACTATTGATTTTGAAAATTGGCCAAAAAGCGAGGAATGTTCGTTTTTAAAATTTCCCAATAAATTTTATTAAGTCTAATGTTATTTTATATATATTTATTATTATTTTGAACCAAAAAATTATATATTAACTACATTCTGTTCTGAATTTTGAAATTATTTAGACTCTTTAGGGGGGGGGGGGGCACCAAGCCCCAATCTGCCCCAGGCCCCAAATACCATACCTACGCCACTGCTACCAACTATATCAATGGGGCGGATATATCATAATTGATACGTTTGGCAGGCGGGTCGGCGATCACAGTGTGATATTATGGTACCCAGAGATTGCTGCTATTCATCCTCTGGAAACCTATCACACACAAAGTGTGAATTACGTAAGGCTGTAACTGCAACCTACCATCCATTTGAGATTTGCTCAGTTCTCTGTCACTGGGCTATATATATTACTAAATACAGTTTATATATTGTTTCTTTAATATTGCCTGAAAGATATATCAATTTTATAAGAGAATACAACGTAAATTCGAAGTCATAGGTTTATTCCAACTTACAACAGTTGACTAACTCTACTAGACTATGGCTATATAATATTGTGTCTGTCGCAAACTAAAAGAACGCACACTAAATGGTCGTATCTTTAGTAACGCAAAGATCGCATCTAAATTACGCGTGCGTTTGTTGCCTGCGCCGGCGCATCGGTCAACTTCGGCTATCTCCGGCCGCCGCTCGACATTCTTAGCATGCACGGGCGCTAGATGCACGCTTCTTGCTGCCGCGATTTTTACCAATTCATTTGCAACGAAATGAGCTTTGCATTTTGTTCTTTCGCTTTAATGTAAATTTGTATTTCTGATATGTTTTTATCTTTAGCTAAAATTAGTTTCTATCTCTTCCTGTCTGTACTAAAAATAACAGAAGCTATATAAAAATATAAATACATTTAAAAAACTTTTAAGTTAAACGGTTTTTTGATACCCATATTGTGGTGGTTGTAAAAATATATACCTAGTCCGCCATATTGGAACGGCGTCCATCTTGAATTTTAAATTTTGACATAATCATCGTGTTTTACTAGTGTAGCCCTTTCGTTTGATACCCATATTGAGGGGGTTAAGGAAAAATACGTAATCCGCCATTTTGTATCGGCGACCATCTTAGATTTATAATGTTATTGATTTTGTTATATTATATTCTCATCTAAATTAAAAATGTGTACCAAATTTCAGATCAATCTGACAACGGGAAGGTGCTTAAATTTCAATTTCTAATTTTGACCCAAACAAATTTCGTAAGGATCGAACTAAATAAAACCGTTTAATAGTGATATATTTGTAAATTTATGTGTGATTTTTCTATTTTTAAATCGCGTAAACGGATAAATGCTTATGCGGTTTGAAAAATGAACGCGGAACGCGTCTTGGCGCCGGCCGCGTGACGTCATAGCTTCATTAATCAGCGTTACAACTGCCACGGCTGACATGCACTTTGTACACATGTAACGTATAACTACGTTAAACTACGGTATTCGTAACGACCTTCTACTTTTAGATCAAATAACAACGTAAGAGGATTTCTGTTGTTTGTATTAGGGAGACCGGAAAGTGAAATCGTTTCTGTCGACATATTTTACAGAAAAAACCGATTGATTTTTACCGCTCCGGCATTGATTTTGTATACTAGATCGTAACAAGTTGTTGATAACGAAGGTGAACATATTGTTGATTAGAAATAAAGATTAAAAATGTACAATACCCGGCGATGACTTAATTACTAATCTACTCTACTAAATTTTCGATGTTACAAGTTTAGTTATTAAATAACACTACTGTACTTAAATACTAGCATACTTCGAAATAGGATTTAGATACAATGTCTTGGTCGGATCAGATATCTCACAACATTTTTCATTCAGGTGGACTGGAAAGGACGCTTTCTTAAGTTAAATTCACACTATAACAATACCTGGAGATACATATTGCACATCGACATTTGGAAAGCGACAATCGGCTAATTTCGGCTTCGTAGAGCGTTATCTCTGTCGCACGAAATACGAACAGTTCGGTATCTATAAAATGCACAATTTTTTTCAAGTAATAAAACCTGACCTCTTTGAGAGCACAGATAGTGAAATAAAAGTAACAGATAATTTAATATAATTTTAGATAATTATTATTTTTATCTCATTTTAAAAATAGGTTTATTATGTACAGTTGTAATTTTTCTAATTAAATAAATACGTAAACATAACGTGAACATGTTTTTTTTTGTTTTATTTTACCGCTACCTATAATCACCACTATAGAAAAGAAATTAGTCGATTGTCTCTTTCCAAAAGTCGATGTGCAATATTTATCGCCAGGTATTGTAGTAGTGTGAATTTAACTTAAGAAAGCGACATTACTTTCCAGTTCCCCTAAAAAACGTTGTGAGGTATATATTCCGACCGAGATATTGCATCTAAACCCTATTTCGAACTATGCTAGTATTTAAGTCCAGTAGAGTTGTTTAGTAACTAAACGTATAACATCGAAAATTTAGTAGAGTAGGTTAGTAATTAAGTCAAGTTTATTCATTTTATTTTTATCGGGCCAGTAGCATCTCCCACGCGTCCGAGATCACTGCTACACCGGCTAAACAAGTCAGTAACTGTCAGATTAGTCGGGTTCATTAGTTGCCGCAAAAATGTAATTTTGGTGGAGCGTCGAAATAACCAAAATTTATAAATACAACAACACATAATAGATTGACAGCATTGATTTACACTTTATCAAGTACAGTCTAAATTAAATCAAAATAATAAAGCAACACTTGCCAAAGATTATTTTTTCGTTTATTTAATAATAAGCCCGTGAATTTAATATTATGAAATTATGTATATATTTGTTAAAAATTTAAAAAAAATATATTGCTTTATATTTGCGGAGTCAAACACAGACATTGTTTCAGAAATTAAAGTTTTATTTTCGTTTATACTGTATACAAATTTAATTATAGTAAACAAATTATAGATAATTATCTGCAATAAAACAAAATTCAAAGCATTTAATTCATGTTAATTAGTTTTTACATTAATTCTCGTGATTAAATATCAAAGTATTTAATGGTATCAGACGTTACCTTGCGAAAGTCCATCCTAAGTAAGAAAAAAACAATATTAAGCCACTTTCGCACATGACTCTGTGTTTGGCACTAATTGGTGTAACATAACTTCTGAAGATGCCCCGTGGAGGTGTGAAACACGTGTTGAGCGATTTAACGGTGGCAGTTGTTTAATTCGCATTGTTTGCCGCATACGCATTTATCAGCGGGCTGGCGGGCGGTGCACTTTGTTGCACTACTACCACTGCATGTGCGGAAGTGGCTAAATATTGGTACTTTTCTTATTTAAGTCATTTGTAGGGAACCAAATTAAGCTTTGTTATTATTATTATTATTGTGGAAAAACTTGTAGATTTAAAGTCTCTGACACAATGAGGTATGTAAAAAAAAACACACGGCTTAAGATCTAAGCTGATAGTAAATAAAACATAGAACCTAGCGATAAGACAATTACATTAATTTACGACTATAAATACAAAACGCATTAATTAGTCAAAACAGCTTTGCCCCAATTCAGTCTGTTAAGATATTAATACTTAAGTTCTGTAGGATATCGTCGAAGTTTACTGCTTAGTCGTACTTTTACTAAATTGCTGAAGTTTCAAGTTAGGTTATGTACTCTTAAGTCTTACAACTGAAGGTATTATGGTTTTGACGGTGTTATTAATGAGATTATGTATTACTTGATATTTAATACAAAAAGCCTTATTCACCACTTTAAGTCAGTGGTGTATGTTAACCGTTTTATTTAGGTTAGGTAGTTTTTTTTTTTTCATTAATGGTCCCCGCTGTCGGGGACCTCTCGTTCCTCTATCTCGTGTGGGACAGGGACCTTTTATTTCTAGTAATTTATTCATATTTTTTATTATTATTATTCTTCTCTTTCATGTATCATATTATCTATCGTACTGTTTATTTCATTCTACAATTTTCCCAATCTTTATCTTTCATTCCATTAGCCTTACATCCATCCTCAATCACTACATTCTAGGTTTCCTTAATATTTTATTTTGCAACATTACATTTATTGTTCAAATATTTAACACGTATTTTCTTTATAAGTATCATCTTATATTATACTGTTTATTGCACTATTTTGGGTACTACTTTATTTCTTTTATTTCTATATTTTAGTGTTTGCTTTACTTTTTTTATTCATATTCAAGTCTATTTGAATCTATTACTGTGTTTTATTTTTACCTATTGCATTTATCACCACGGTTAGGTAGTTTAGAAAGTCACATTGTTTAGCCTGCCTTCAAACTCCTGGAACTCCATAGTGAGCATATCCTTGTATTGACTTAGAGGCGTAGATAAAATCCTTTGGATGGATAGCTTTACATCACTAGCTACTCAGCATAGTGCATAAACCACCGCTAATATTTCTAACTACCTATTTCATATTATTACAGTAACGCTTATAAAATAATAAATACATTTAAAAATCTTTTAAGTTAAACGGTTTTTTGATACCCAATTTGTGGTGGTTGTGGAAAAATATGTATCTAGTCCGCCATATTGGAACGGCGTCCATCTTGAGTTTAAATTTTGACATAATCATCGTGTTTTACTAGTGTAGTCCTTTCATTTGATACCCATATTGAGGGGGTTAAGGAAAAATATGTAATCCGCCATTTTGTATCAGCGGCCATCTTAGATTTATAATGTTATTGATTTTATTATATTGTATTGTTATCTAAATTAAATGCGTGGACCAAATTTCAGATCAATCTGACAACGGGAAGGTGCTTAAATTTCAATTTCTAATTTTGATAATATAATAAACAAATAAATTCCTTACGGGTCGAACTAAATAAAACCGTTTAAAAATAGTTTAATTTAGTAAAAGATTAGCAAATCCTTCGTGAGTGTGAATGATAGCCCATACAAGATATCTTAGACCTTCTTCTCACTATAAAACTGTTTTAAAATATGACAAACCAATAAATTATGGCAATAATAAGTCTGGATAGTAAAAAATATTATATATACGATAGGCGCCAGCTTCCAATTTATATATTTATCTATCTTCATAAGAGCCAATAGACTCCCCCTGCAATACCGGGTGGTAGTCGTCAATCGAGAACCTTTAGATACCGATGGTCATCGGTTATATAAGCGATGTGCCACGTCCACTGTCACTTTAGATAAATTTTAGTGTATATATATATATATATATATATATATATATATATATATATGTGTGTGCGTGCTTGCGTGTGTCTGTGCGTGCGTGTGTGTGCGTGTGGCTGTGGGTGTGTATGTGTGTGTGCGCGTGCGTGTGTGTGCGTGTGCGTGTGTGTGTGCGGGTGTGTGTGTGTGCGTGTGTGTGTGTGTGTGTGTGTGTGTGTGTGTGTGTGTGTTTAAAGTGTTTGAAGAAGTTTACAAATACGATTACGTATCATATGGCCTGATGGTGGTGCCCCGTATGTTGGACTCGATCTAGGCGTCAATACCGACTAAAAACAATCCTCTTTCTTCGGTGTCCCTGGTTCCTACGACATGACCGCTAGGCATTACTTCGCGGGGGGGATTTAGCCGCAGCTTTCTCTGATAAACTGGCTGTTCTGGCCAGCTACCTCCGCTCTTGCTCTATTTTTCGCAAGTCCTTCAGCACGGTCGTACAGTACGCGCTCGTAAGTTCCCAGGCCGAAGGTGAGGATAGCATTGTAGCTATCAGAGTTTCAGGATAGATTTTGCATCCTACACCTTCTTCCCAAGACCTCCTGGCTCCGTTAAATCGGGGGCAGTGCTCTGCATCTTCAAACATTCCGAAACATTTAGGACAATTATATATATATATATATATATATAATTCATAGCAAATGATGTAAGGATAGTTTTAGAAAAAAGTACAATTAAAAACTGGGCATTAGTATCGCGGACTTTGAATCCTGAACCCGAAGAAGCTATAAAAGCCAAAGAGGGGGAAAACTTCTGTCTTAAACAAACATAGCTTTTAATAAAAAAGCAGTACATCGTGTATAAAGAAAGACGTGGTGTTACAATCTTAGACACACGGAACTTTAATCACTGATTTATTTTACAGCTTTTTATGCGAAAGCTATACGTTGTATCTGTGCGATCTGAATTTTTTATTTGTTAATGGAGTTGTTTTTTATAATCACAATATCACTTCTGAATCAATAACATAAAAAATGTATGATGTAAGCATTAACACGTTCACTGCGGCTTGAGGTCGATTCAGCCTCATGGTAGACTTTGCACTGGTGCGGCGCGTAAAACTCGTGTTTTCTCTCTAGTGCGGCGGCTGTTTACACTCAACCGTATGAGGTATGACAAAGACAAATATAGCTTTCTTTATGTCTGCGAAGCATTGACTTAATATTGTAAAAAATATTGATGAACATGAGGCAGAAAAGGCCTCAACCGCACTACTAGGAAGTTCAGCTAGAGGCTGATTCGACCTCAGCCGTACCAGCTGAAAGTTCTTCAAAATTGGGCCCGCAGTGAACGTGTTAAGGGACTACGTAAAAGTTTTATTATAAAAGTAAAATCGCAAAATTATTCACCATTCAAATAACCTTACACGAAAGTATATTTTGACACAAAGGGTCTATTGCTGACGACCCCACATTGAACACAATTTATTATTTACGGTAGAGCAAACACGCCGGAACTGTCTGGCATTATGTTCGACCAAAATTACGATGGTCTGATAATCCTAAAATGATTTTTTTAACGTCACAAATTTATTTATTCATTTTATTATCTACTTTTGATCTTTTATATTGATCATTTGTAAACGTCGTCAGAAAAATTCTAGAAGAATCTCTATTTGAAACAGTCTAGAATTAACATATAAACAAATTACTATGGTCTGATAATCCTAAAATGATTTTTTAACGTCACACATTTATTTATTCATCTTATTATCTACTTTTGATCTTTTATATTGATCATTTGTGAACGTTATCAGAAAAAAATCTAGAAGAATCTCTATTTAGAACAGTCTAGAATTAACATATAAACAAATTACTATGGTCTGATAATCCTAAAATGATTTTTTTAACGTCACACATTTATTTATTCATTTTATTATCTACTTTTGATCTTTTATATTGATCATTTGTGAACGTTTTCAGAAAAATATTTTTTTATTATCAATTCAACAAATATCTTTAATTCAGTAGTTATAGCAATTTATTATAAGCTTATTGTAAATTTAAAAATTTTTTATATATACCAAACAGCGCGTTAAAATAGTATTATTCTTATTCTCATCCTAAAAATATATATGCATATATATATATTAATTATTTATTAGCACCAGGACATATGGTGCTAATAATATTCTCTTTTCTTCCTTCTAATCTTAAACAAAAGAGACCAATATTTAATGGAATCAGAAGTTACCTTGCGGAAGTTCATCCTAAGTAAGAAAAGCCTGCTAATAAATGCTATTTATCAGCTGGCTGGCGGGCGGTGCACTTTGTTGCACGACCACCACTGCATGTGCGGAAGTGGCTAAATATTGGTCCTTTTCTTACAAAAGAAACCAGCCTCCAACATTTTATATGTATTTATATATATATGTATATATATGTATATATATATATATATATATATATATATATATATATTGTGTGTGCGCGCGCGCGGTGTCCCTTTTATGCGTTTATGCGGACAAACAACTAGCGCCATCTGTCGACGTCGGTCGAAACTACAGAGATTCGACATATATGTATGTGCATAATAATAACTAAGTAAGTAAGGCGTTCACAGCTGGACATAGGCCTCCTTCAAAGATTTCCATTAGGACCTGATTGGAACCTGTACATGGTCTTGGCTTCAGAATCTTATAACCCCAGCTGTCTGTTCTGCCTGCTATATGACTTGCCCACTGCAACTTCTCTGACCTATTCGCTGGGCTATATCCATTACTTTTATTCGTTTTGATTTGTCACCTTAGTACAAAAGAAATTCTTTTATCTTTCAGTCTTTTTCAATAAAGATCAACCTGAAGATATCTTATATGTACGAAATTCAGTTATATTTAGTGCCGATAGCATTTTCTTTTTCTTTTCTAATCTCGAAAAGTAGAAAACGGCACCGAGACGTGGGCCTGTCTCGGAGACTAATCCTTTTATATTAATCACGGCCAGTACACTCCGATCCCGCACCGACTAAACTCCAGCAACGGCAAGATAAACGGCAGCTTCCGTTTCAACAGATTACAAAACGATTTATCATTCGATTAACTATAAAGCTTTCTATTTCCAGTTCATTTCTAATTTCCTTAGCGTTGAACTGCTAACATTGAGAAGCGAGTTTGTCTTCACCCCCTTAGTATTCATGTAACCCATGAAACAAAAATATTTGAAAATAAACCCAAGATACTATATACATGACATTGATTATTTGAGATTCAAAGGGGAAATGTATTATATTGCTTAATATTCTAGAGTCTTCGTTTTTTGTAGTCTCAGAGAAATTGTCAGCCATGTACTCGTAGACCAGTGATTCCCAAAGTGGTCAATATCGACCCATAGGGGTCTATAACAACCTGCAAGGGGTCTACGTCAGCGGTAAAAAATTTGGGGGTCCATGAAATAAAAATAGGGGCCCACGATAGTGGATCTCAACATATACACTGATAGTACCTATTTACTTACATCATTCTATCTTATAATATCAAAACATTTACATTATTTATAAAAGTACCTATGAAGTAAAAAAAATATTATATATGTTTATAAAATTGTGTAAGTTGTAGGATGTTGGTATAATAGATTAGTTTAGTTAGTATAGTAGATAAAATACATAATTTTATTTTGAGTAGTTTTAATTAAAAATTCAATTAATATATGTAAAAATTAACATGTGTTTTTACTTTAAGGTTTTAACACTAAACTTCACTACAGTTAGAAATTTACAAGAAATCAATATCAGGTAAGTAAGGGATCTACCCAACACGGAAAAACATGGCAAGGGGTCTACGACACAAAAAAGTTTGGGGAACTCTGATGTAGACTAAAGAGTCAAAAGGTAGTGTTGTAATACAAGATATAAGTATCATAAAATTAGTCTCATACATCTCATACAAAATTGTAATTAATAGAATTTTCAAAGTTCATGACAATTGTTGCTTACATGAAGTAAAGACATCGAGATTTGGGGTGTTATATAAAATTTAAGCAGCATAGAAGTAGTTTCATACATATCATACAAGCATATGATTAATTGAATCCTCAGAAATCATGAAAATTGTTGCTTGCATATATTTAAGAAACAGACAATTAAATTGTTACAAAGGATATGAGTCAGAGTAGTGGTAACACATATATCATACAAGATTGTAATTATTTGAATTCTTAAAACTCATGAAAACAGTTACTAACACAAATGAAATAAACAGAGAATTGAGGTACCATACAAGATTAGAACTAATATCCTACATTACATACAAGACTGTAATTAATAGAATTCTCAAGCTTTACAAAAAATGTTGCTTACATAAAGTAAAGAGAAGGAAAATTGAGGTATCATATAAGATTAATAGCATAGAAGCAGGGTCATACATATCATACATTTTTTTTAATTTTAATTAGTTGAATTCACAAGACTCATGAAAATCGTTGCTTAAATAAATTTAAGAAACAAATAATTAAGGTGTGATAAAAGATTTAAGACGCAGAGAGGCAACGTGTAATACATTTTGCCATTTATTCTAGTCCCATTTTTATTTCTGAGTTTATAAAAATAAATATTTCTAACATTCTTCACAATTTATCAATAAAAACCATCCTAAGTACGAAATAAATTGAAGAAGAAAATTAGTAAAATTACTTATCAATTATACAGTAATCATTTAGGATTAGATTTACGTTAAAAACTACAGAAAAACATTTACTTGTAATTTTACTGGCAAAGATTTAAAAATAGAGAGTTCTAAAAAGATAATAAAAATACAGATTAAGACTCTCCTGCTCTATACAGATGTTTGAAATTGATAAAAAGAATTCTGACAAAATTTGTAGCAATCCCTTCCATGAAAGCGCGTATGTAACCATTAGAAGATCCATATTTGATTCTGGTTTTTATCGACAGGAGAGAAGATAGTAGGGTAGAGATTTCTTTGGCACTTGTGGTATATACAATCAATTAAGAAATTCACCTTTCTTTTTCTTATTCAAATATTTAAGTCCCATAGACTGTTATTGCTTCTAGGTCCTAAAATTGAGTTTTTTCATCAAAACCTTCAAAGAGACAGTGAAAAGGAAGGCTTTTAGATATAAAGTAATATTATCCAAGTTACTCATCTAACCGGAGGTGTATAAATGATAGTGTGATCTAAAATGCAAGTAACGCCATCTAGTGCGGAAATTAGTTCATATTCTTTGTATGTATATAATTTAAAAAGTTTCTGGTGATCCAACCATCAACCCACGATCATGACTAGAAATAGTTAGTCATATTTTAAACAAAAAATAAATAAATATTTAACATTTCTAATTTTTAAATCAAAATTAAGTTTTTAGTTGATTGATATGTGTGAAACTTTAGTTAGTTGATTTATATTACAACTAGCTGATGCCGCAAACGATGTTTTGCAAAAAAATTGATATTTTAATTTACAAATAAAAAATAAGGGTTGATCGTAGAGGGGTGAAAATTTATGGTTGTATGTATTCTTGTATGCTGTATCATAAAAAAAAATTTCGTTAAAAAAATATATATTTTTTTTAAAAGTGAACAACCTTTATCACTTACGGGTATAGAAAATAGATAGTAGCCGATTCTCAGACCTACTGAATACGCATATTAAATTTGGTAAAAATCAGTCAAGCCGTTTCAGAGGAGTTCAAGTTCAAACACCGTGACACGAGAATTTTATATATTAGATGTATACATTAAACATTATTAAAACTATATTTAAAAAGAGCGACTGTTGAGTTTCTGGTGGGTTTTTCACAGCAGATCAGTATTTTAAACCCTGTGGTAGCTTACACGTTTTTTTGTACTTCGAATTTGAATCGCAAATCCGTGCCGAATCAAATTTTCATTTTTAATACGTGACTAGATACCGCTTTCAACAGCTATACCAAAAAAATAACTTCATTTCATATCAGATCACACATGTACTACTGGATCAGTTCTTTATTCAAGTAGCAGCTGTGTTTACACAAAAACAGCCATAAATTCAACGCACACTTGTGACATCCTTGTCACGTAAAACAAATGCTCCGCGATGTCTTCCGAGAGTGATAACAAATGATTCTATCCGGATTTTCGCGGATTTTTTTATCTGTACCAATACTCCAGCAATAATTGGATACTCACATCGATATATCAAAATCGAATCGCGACCTTATTTTTATATATAATGCGATTTATTATCTGTAGATGATGCAAGAGTTTATGTACTGTTAAAAATAATATAAATATATATAAAATATATTTTTATAACGCGTAGGAATCGTCGATTATTTTTACATTATAAGTAATAAGTTACTATTGGCTCTAAACGATAATCTACTAAGATATCCCAGCAGAAATCTCTATAGTTCCTATTTTAAATTAAATTGAAAATTTTTGATATGATATTATAATATAATATAGAAATTGAATCGTCTCATAGAGGTTTCTAGGCTACTCTTGGGGTTTGTTTTAACTGACTATTTAATGGAATCAGGCGTTACCTTGCGGAAGTCCATCCTAAGTAAGAAAAGGACCAATATTTAGCCACTTCCGCCCATGCAGTGGTAGTCGTGCAACAAAGTACACTGCCCGCCAGCCCGCTAATAAATGCGCATGCGGCAATCAATGCGAATTACATATCTTCCGCCGCTAAATTACTCAACACATGTTTCACCCCTCCACGGAGTTTATGTTACACCGATTAGTGCCAAACACAGTGTTTCAAGTCAAGTTTATTATTTTGATCATTTGTTTAATTATTTATTTATTTTCTTACTATCTATATTGCACTAAATTTACATTTCTATTATCTTTGAACGCTTAGATGCAACCTTCAATTTACGAGGTTTACATTTCATGAGGTTGAATTATTTGAAAAGTTCACTCAAAGGTGAATGAATCACCCTATATAAATAATAAATATATCACTGTTAATTGCATACCTCCTCACGCCGATATTTATCTTCCTTAAAACTTTCTATTGTAAGTTTGGCTACTTGATACAGTACCAATAGGTAGCTTTAGCTCATGCGACATATGGCCACTGCTTTTTTAAGCCTCAAATCACAAGCGTATCGTTCGAATTCAAATTTAAATGTTAATCATTAACATGTGCTTTTGAAATGTTGATTGTTTTACCAATAGCTAAAGGTCATTTTTGACGTTCGTACGTTCGTCCAATCACGTGTCGCCATAATCTAGAACAGTGATTCCCAAAGTGGTCTATATCGACCCCTAGGGGTCTATGATAACCTGCAAGGGGTCTACGTCTGCAAAAAAAATTTGGGGGTCCATGAAATGAAAATGGGGGTCCACGATAGTGTATCTCAACACACTGATAGTACTTATTTACTTACATCATACTATCTTATAATATCAAAACATTTACATTATTTATAAAAGTACCTATGAAGTAAAAAAATTATTATATATATTTATAATATTGTGTAAGTTGTAGGATTTTGGTTTTCGCTTTGTGTGGTCGCAATACATGTTTTTTTTTAATGTTACGTATATTTTACATAACAGATACATTTTATTTTGAGTAGTTTTACTTTAAATTCAATCAATAAATGTATAAATTAACATGTGTTTTTACTTTAATTTTTTAACACTAAACTTCACTACAGTTAGAAATTTATAGGAAATCAATGTCAGGTAAATAGGGGGTCTACCCAACACGGGAAAACATGGCAAGAGGTCTACGACACAAAAAAATTTGGGGAACTCTGACCTAGAAGATAGCGCCACCAGTGGAGCAAGCGCAACTTAAAAATCCAGATCTGATGCAAAACGTTGGCGCTTCATCGAAAAACCTTAAAATACATTCACTTACATATTTATTGACGCACGCGTACCGTGTAAACTATCTGGACCATGTGCAAACAGTGTAATCACTATTATCAAGGATTTACCTCTTGCGGTGTTGGATCCGCGAGCTGTGCTGGGCAGTTGGCGTCCCAGCGCTGGATTTTTCTCCCACTCCAGCTACTTTGGACTAGCGTAACAGCTGGAGGTAAGATTTCCGTTGTTTTAGCAGGTCTTACATCGCTGCAACTTATTCTATATTATTTCGTTAGTTGTCCCCATATGTGTTGAGATTGAACGTTTCGATAGCACACAAAACACATCGTACGAGCTTCCACTATGAACATAAAAAATGTTCACTATTATATATATATATATATATATATATATATATATATATATATATAGTCCAAATTAATGCGTAATAACAATAAAAAAATTATAAATAGATAATAGAAACTAAATTTTTCCATTTTAAAATAGACACATAAATTGAGTGATTTTATATAGTATAAATATAAAGTTTCTTAGTCTCTTTCGATTTCTTTTAAAAAAAATTCTTTCATTATTTTCAATTATGACACTTGACCATGGTAAGATATCTTAACTGGAGTTATGACCCAATTAGTGAATCTTTTAAAGCAATTAGCAGTTGAAAGTTCGAAGTTATTTAGATCACGACCTAATTACTCCCACAGTTTTAACATCACCTAACTCCTGCTCGATTTAAATTATTTATTTCATATCCACTAACTTGCGGATGATACTATGTATTGTTACAAAGCACGAGTTACAGAACCCTCTAAACAATAAACACTGAACCCTAGGATCAAGAACACGCGTGACCTTGAAGTTATTTATAAATTTTTGTGTGCGGTTCTCGGAAATTCTAATCGAGTACTATCTCTAACTTACTAGAACCTTCTCTGTAATATAAATAAGTGTACTCCACATGTCGATAATTCAGATGGCAGTTTTAAGTTCACGGACCCTTCAGATGAAGCTTTAAAAGCCTTAAGGCTAACTGCAACAACTTCTACAGAAAAAATGAAATTGACGGTTCAGTGTTATTTTTCGAGTTATAAGATTAAGATCCGTGATACAAAGTGACTATTTGGTAAGTTATATAAATATATATATAACTTGTGTGTGTGTGTGTGTGTAATATATATTGTAGGAATAGTGTGATCCAAAAATCGGTGGTTACAAATATAATAAATAATGCTGATAGTGGTTTTTAAAATTCGAATCATTTAAATTAATATACCGACTCATAACTAATAGTCCAGCGCGTTTTGTTACACCTGTATAAATAGTTTGTTTCGTTCCAGAATATTCTAAAACTATTTAAACTTCGCACTAATCTATTACATAAAATCCTTTAAGTTTATTTCGAAACACGAAGCTTAATATTAAAGCCTTTTGTGTAAACTACACGAAGCTATTTATATTACGAAATATAAGGCGATAGCATTTTCAAATTAGCAATTAACGAAAACAAACAACTATTAAATTATAAACGGGCGGAAAAAAGCTAGCAACTAATTCCTGCGATTTGTTGAATAAGGGTACTTTGGAAATTGTTTTAATTGTACGAATCGCACAAAATGGAGGACTCGCGTGGTGAATTTATACGACCATATCGTGTTCCATTGCGACTTGTTACAAATTTGGAACATTTGGAACCCTCTAGAACATTTCTTTAATTAACTGTAACTTTACCTATATAACTTTTTCGCTAACATGATTTTATTTTTGCCTATGCCATATATTTACTCTATTTTATCTAGTATATAAAATTTCCATGTCACAATGTTAGTTACCGTACTCCTCCGAAACGGCTTAACCGATTTTTAACACATTTTATATGCATATTCAGTAGGTCTGGGAATCGGCTACTATCTATTTTCTATACCCCTAAGTGATAAGGGTTGTTCACCCTGAATTTTTTTTTAATTTTTTGATGAAATTTTTTGTTTTTATTTTTTTATGATACAGTATGCAAAAATACATACAACCCTAAATTTTTACCCCTCTACGATCAACCCTTATCTTACATTTGTTAATTAAAAACTTTTTTTTTTTGCAAAACAACGTTTACGGGATCAGCTAGTCTTTATATATAAATTATTTCTAATGTTACCTGTGAAACAATTTAACCAAATATAAAGATAAGATAAAATATGTTTGTTCAACTTATCTATTTATTTTTTTAATCTTATTAACTCTACTCTGCTTCGCAAGGTGATATACTTGTAAAAGCTGGAATAAACTCCACAATAATACATCTTTTAAAACAGTTTAACAATACAGATGTATACATATACACTTTATCAGATATAGGCCTAATAAAATCAAAATAATCAAGCGACATTATTTAAATATTCGCTTATTCAATAATAACCTTTTGGGTCAATTTATTTTTAATATGCGTTATGAATTTTGTTAATTGTAGTTCAATAATTATTTGAGGCATTTTATTAAAAATCTGATTACTCCGTTTACAAATGAATTAGAGAATTTTTGTAGTCGAAACTTTTTTTTACATTTATATTCGCGATTGAGGGTTCTGATTTACGATCTACATGCAATTCAATTGAAATTAATTTATTTTCAAAAAATAGTCTTGGCGAATAGATACGTACTGGAAAGTTCAATTATTTAGACTACGCTGAAATACATGTCTTTTCGATCTTACGTTGCAGTGAAACTGATTTAGAATATAAAAAAATACAATTATATTTGTCCTGGAATTCCACAGTAATGTTTCAGAAAATGATATCAGCTTTACAGATAAAACTAACACAAATTTACTGATCAAACTCATTTCCAATATAACACGATTTTAAAAAGTCTTTTATTATTTAACTAAAAGCGACCAGAAGTTAACGAGACAAATCATGCGCCGTCGGTGATTTCTTATGTATACTGGCAAGCAAATAATATTCCACTATAATCAATGATTATTTTTAAAAAATCAGATACTTACAAAACATGTTTATATAGCAACAGTAAGAATTTTCAATAAATACTTAACTTTAAAACGCAGTCACTTTGACTCGGTGTCGACCCACCTGAACTCTCCCATAGTGAGTGCTTCGTGTTACCCCTCCTCCTCCACCCGTACCTCAGTAAAGGCCAAGACAGATCAAGAGTTTCCACTAAAAACGCACCAAACCACACCCACTGCAGACACTCATAACACAGCAAGCGCTAACCACACATCACCAGAAACCATTGCACCTTCGACACTCTACACAGGACACCGGGTTGCAACAGATTCAAACTCTACTCATCACACCACAATACCCGTTTTTAAGGAGCGGCCGCCCGCTTCCTAACTGGCGCAGCGAGGTTGTATCCGGATCTCTCCTTGACTAGCTGTGGTGGACGCTGCCGTCTCAAGCCGCAAACACAACATCAACTCTACTCAACTCTACTGGGGTAGAGCGCTTTACTACATGCGAATGACTTTATGCAACTGGTACGCGCCCGACCAGCTTAGTAAAACCTAATTCACGGACCCTTCCGTTCTGTGAAGTCAGCTCCGATGATGCTGTAAAAGCCTTCGGGCTAAGAGCAGCAATATCAACCAAGCATAAGTAAGTTTTATATGTTTTGTTATCTATCTGTATTATGTTGTAATAAAATAGGCTATAATCATAGACAACCGGTTGGTAGCGGTAGACATTTTCCAAAGAACTTAACAAGATTGTCGACTTTCTAAGTGCGTGTTAAGTTGAGCTTGCTGTTCCATGGCTTCTATAACCTTAAGGCTCTAGCGGTCGCCTGTTCTATACCCTATTTTTATAATTGCCCCCGTTATTGAGGACTTCTCGTGCTCCTTATTATTCCTACCCTAGTTAGAAAAGGACCAATATTTAGCCGGTTCCGCACATGCAGTGGTAGTCGTGCAACAAAGTGCGCATGCGGCAAACAATGCGAATTACACAACTACCACCATTAAATCACTCAACACGTATTTCACCCCACCAAGGGGCATCTTCCTACCCTAGTATTTTTTTACTTTCTTTTCTTTTTATTTCTGTACTCTTCTATCATTCTCCGTATGATCTTTCTTTCTTCTTCTTTTTTTTATTTTATCATTCTTTTTCATACTTATTTCCGTTCATATATCCTCACTTCCTTCGCGTAGTGCCTCAAATATCACAGATTAGCTATGTGATGAACTATCCATCACTTCAATTTGCTAATTCTTCTTTAACATTGCTAATGTCTTCTCCAAAGATCGCCACAATGCACCGTCTTGTGATTCCTGCATCTGGTAGCTTCCAGTGACCTTAATTACGTCATGGGTCTACCTAGGTAGACCTACGCAGCATGTAGTCGTGAAAACTGGCCCCAACTCAAAATCGTATCTTTAATTTTGCTCTGAACAAACAAATTTTGTTATTAAACTCGATTTTGCTTATGCGATTGGATTTGCTACGATCGAAGAAACTGTTCAGGCGTGAAATATTTTAAATCTGAACATATGAGGTTTGAAATCGTCTTGCACTTCAAGCATATTACTGTCGTCTGAGTGGTTGAACCCAATCGTATGTAACTTTCAAATGATCCATAGTTTATTTAATTAATTATATTAGGCATGCCTATAGATAAATCTAATATATAAAATTCTTGTGTCACGGTGTTCGAACTTGAACTCCTCCGAAACGGCTTGACAGATTTTTACCAAATTTTACATGCGTATTCAGTATGTCTGAGAATCGGTTATTATCTATTTTCCATACCCCTAAGTGATAAGGGTGGTCCACCCCTAAATTTTATTTTTAATTTTTTAAACAAGTTTCTTGGTTTTTATTTTATTATGATACAGAATACAAAAATACATACAAACCTAAATTTTCACCCCTCTACAATCATCAACCCTTATCTTACATTTGTTAATTAAAAACTTTAATTTTTTTTGCAAAACAACGTTTGCGGGATCAGCTAGTGTAATATATATTTACTCACTATTGAGGTTCCTTTTGGAAAGTTTTTGCGGAACTAATTTACGTCATCTGTATCTGTGCAATGTTTATTGCTTTGACTGCTATAGTATCGAGCAAGCTTCGGTCATAAACAGATGCACGGGGCTGCAGTGTCGACTTCTCCGTTTATAAACTTTCTTAAAATTAAAAGATAACTAACATTAAACCCGTCTGACTTCGATGCTGTGTCTTCTTATATCATTGCGCAATTGGAACATTAGTAGGTATATGTTCACAAAAGACACTATAGGAGAATTTAATTACACACAGTTATGTTACACCGATTAGTGCCAAACACAGAGTCACTAATCGGTGTAACGTAACTCCTGAAGATGCCCCGTGGAGGGGTGAAACACGTGTTGAGTAATTTGGCGGTGACGGTTGTGTGATTCGCATTGTTTGCCGCATACGCATTTATCAGCGGGCTGGCGGGCGGTGCATTTTATTGCACGACTACCACTGCATGTACGGAAGTGGCTAAATATTGGTCCTTTTTTTACTGAGAATTTAATTATTTTTATCACATGCACAAGCAGTTGCTGCAATTGATTCTATATAAATATGACAGACGTATGACGTGAAAGAATTTTCTAGAAATTATTCAAAGAAGGTTAAGTTTATTAATTGATTATTTTTAAAGTCATCTTGCTTGATTGTGTTTAGATACTGGCCGATGTCGTTGTGTTCTTCTTTTCGATTAACTTTTTTTAATATATCCGATTTCTTATGAAAGATAATACAAAAATTATTTTCAAAGAAACAATACAGTTCATTTCGTAGCGTCTTGTGAACAAAGGACGAGAAAATTAAAAATAAAAATTGAACAAAGATGTCTTCCCACAAGCATTCGCTGCTGCTTGCTTTTAATTATTTTTTTTATAAAAAAATTATATATTAATTCTCTGAGTCTTTTCAATTTTAAAATACAATATAACTAGTTGTTACATTATTCATATTATTAAAATTACTGGCCGGTTATAATCCAATACAAAAAATAAAAAAAATATCTCTTATTTAAATACTCAATACATATATACATATGATTTTTTTATGGCCCCCACTTTTTCTACAGAGTAGAAGGAACTCTTCTTTGGTTTTTTTGACTAAGGAACATATAAAAAAAATAAAATAGGTAAAATGTAATGTAAAAGCTGGAATTCAAAAGCAAACAAAAGTTAATATAATAATAAAAATTGATATATCGTTTTCTGGAGATGAAGCGAAGTGAGGAAGAAATATATTATGTGGCGAATAAAAGAAAGATGTGGAAGAGATTAAGAATGACAAAAGATGAGAAAGAAATTAAAATATGAACCGTTAAATCACTCAAAGTTATGTTACAGCGATTAGTGCCAAACACAGAGTAACTCCTGAAGATGCTCCGTGGAGGGGTGAAACACGAGTTAAGTGATTTAACAGTTTGTTGATTTGGCAGTTGTGTGATTCGCATTGTTTGCCGCATACACATTTCTCAGCGGGCTGACGGGTGGTGTATTTCATTGCACGACTACCACTGCATGTGCGGAAGTGGCTAAATATTGGTCCTTTTCTTACTTAGGATGGACTTCCGCAAGGTAGCGCCTGATTCCATTAAATAAAAAAGTATATGCCTCTCTCAAAGTTCGCCACGATCACCGTTCCTGCGCTGCACATATCCAACGATTTCCCGTGACCTTAACTGTCGTTGGTTCATCTAGTAGGGGCTTCCCCCTGGCAAGTCTACCAGCGCCTGGTCACCACTCAAGAACCTTTCTGCTGCAACGGACATCGATACCTTGCAGTAATCGGTTTTCAACAATTAAATACGAGTAGTTTTACAATGCGCACATAGTCAAGTTAAACTTTACGTAACTTTAAGCTTTTTAACTTAAAGTACAAAGGTATACCATGCACGTATCCAAACCATCAATAATATACTTGCCTGCAAAAGGCAACGCGGTCAGACATTATGATGCATTGTTTCCTATAACCTAGGCATGCGAGTTAGGTTCTAATTCTTTACAATTGTATTTCCACTCATTTTTCATTGTTATTTTTGTTTAATTTTTACAGAAAATACTGTCGATATTTACTGGCTAAAGTGAAAACTACTTATCGATAAAAACACTGAATTTTATAGAACGTGTGATATTTTTGAAGCTACCTGATGTGGGCGCTATACTAGATCAGGACTTGCAAAAATCGAGTAAATAAATTAAAACAACAAATACTTTATTTTTGAATATTCTTTATTGTGCATGCAATGATATATTTTATTCGTTTCATAATTATAAACAAAAAAGTGCTATTGGCGGTCTTATCACACAAGGAAATCTCTTACAGACAACCATAGTATAGAAAAGGTAGAAAAATAAATAATGCGTAGTTAATATGTACAAGACATACATATATATATGTAAAATATAGTACAAAAAGTGAAGTATATAACATAATATAGTAAATAAAAACATTAAATTGATTTGGATCGTCCTAGCCTCAGAAAGAACAAAGAAACGAGAGAAGAAAAACAAATGAATTAACAGATAAATAATCCTAGGTCTAGTAAATAGTTCTTAACAATTTTCTAAATAGGTAGTGAGTTAGCACGTCTTATATTCAGCGGAAAATCATTCCATAATCGAACGGCATGTATTGTAAACATATTTTATTTAAAATATTAAGTAGTAATATAGTAACATATAGTAGGATAACAAAAGAAATGTAAATAAATATGAAATGTCTGTGATAATAAATGTAAAAAATGTACTCTAGGAATGTTGATGATGGAAGGAGATGCTAGAAAGATTTGCATGCAAAGAATGACAGATCATGTAATGTGTAAAAAGAATGAATAGTAGATAATGTGAAGGAAGAAAGAGAAGGTAAAATAAAAATTGCTTGTCCCCCCGGTTTTAGATATTATTTCTTTAAGAGCACATTGAAGAACCTTTTAAGTTCAAAATTAATTTTGTGCATCTAAATATTAGGCTCTAAATCGAGCAGCGGTAGAAAACTGAGACTTGTGATCATAGTCCGCTATTTCAATTCTCGGATACAGATATGTATAAGTAAAAAAAGGACCAATATTTAGCCACTTCCGCACATGCAGTAGTAGTTGTGCAACAAAGTGCACCGCCCGCCAGCCGGTGATAAATGCGTATGCGGCAAACAATGCGAATCACACAACTGCCACCGCCAAATCACTCAACGCGTGTTTCACCCCTCATAGGGGCATCTTCAGGAGTTATGTCATACCGATTAGTGCCAAACACAGACTTCAATTTGTTGCACGATTACTACTGCATGTGCGGAAGTGGCTAAATATTGGTCCTTTTCTTACTTAGGATGGACTTCCGCAAGGTAACGCCTGATTCCATTAAATAAAGATATGTATATTTCACACTATCTGCATTAAGTATACAGGATTGACACATCATACAAACAAGTTTCAAGATGATGAACAGCAGCCTCGTCTGCGTACCATAATATCACACCGCGATCACCAAACCCGCCTGGGTTAAGCGTGACGATGATATATCCTCTGACAGATATCTTTGGGGGAAGCTGACGAAGTATTAGCCTTCACTTCCTGGTAAATATATTATTCGTTAATCATATTTAAAAAAGCTTTTTTGAACTTTCTAAAAGCTCTATGATAAAATTTTATGAAAAAAAAATTTTTTTGATCACGTAAGGTTTGTACAGAATAAGGTTGTAAGGTTGAAAATATAGGAGGTGTCTATGTTTACCCATATACAGTAAGCAGGGAGGCTTATAATTTTCCGTTTAATGCAGTTACCTAATTATATTAACAAGTCCGACGGCAACGGCCAGCGGAGCAAGTTGGGGCGGCTGGTTGTCCGACGTTAATTATGACAGAGTTTGTGTTTGGTGCAAACCACAAGCGATAGCGATTTTATAAATTTTCCATGTCTTTTTTTTTGTCATATCCCTCTTTTTAATTCATTATTATCTATATACATTTAATGCGTTTATGATGTTATTTTGTTTTAATAATATACATTATGTTTATCGTTGTAATATTTTGAATACTATAGTGATATGTGTAGATATATACTACTGGTTGTCACTCGATATATGTATTTATTATGATTAAGATATATACTGTCATCATAATTAAAATGTCAGCTGAATGATGTCCACAGATGGATAAAAGCCTCTTCCATAGATTTACAATAAAACTAATTGAAATACAATAACACTAATTGCAAGTGGAGTGCATTCCGCGCTTGTCATCATCCTATACTGCACTTACGTGCTGTGGTCTTCGTAAAACCTTAAGGCATCTTCCATCTATTCTACGCTTTATGTAATTTTTCAATTGGCACTTCAAAATATACTTGTAGTGGGCGTATATCGGCTAAAAAAAAGATATTATACAGGGTGATTCGCCTATTCAAAACTAGTAAACCTTTAATCATTTACCCTGTATTTATACTTCTTACGCTGGTACTACAACAAGCCGCCGAAAGTTTTAAACTTGCACCACCGTCTAAATTGATATCTGCAAAGAGAAAACCCAAATCAATTAGCGAGCAGCGTGGCCTGATCGACATATTTGGCGGAAACTTCGCCAGAAGCTCCGCCTGAAAGCTCTATTATTACGAACTTTTGTTAATAATCATTTTAATAATGTCTTCTTTCCGACGTCTCGAGCTTTTTCAACGCCCGCAGGTTGTTTTTTTCTCACAGATCCAATTAATTGCTAATAAAGCTCGTTTGATTTTTTTTTAAAGTTCCCTTAATTATTACTTCACTAGCTGTGAAAAGTTACTGGCCAGTCGCAGTTTAAAATAAAAAAAATACGTAATCCAAAGTAAATGCCTTGTTCTATAATTAAAAAGTTAGTTTTCTACGATGTACACTACAATATTTTACTAATAATTTGATTATATTTTCATAAATAAGGTTAAGAAAATGTTAGATTATACCTTGGAACACTTTATGTGATGCCACCACGATAGTTCAAGATCATATCGCTGAAGCTAGTGGGAGTTTAGGGCTCCCACTCCAAATATCCATGACTCCATCTCTAGCAGAACACCATTCTCCAGCGTTTGCGCTGACTACGTCGTCTCCGAGCGGAATCTTCTTCCGATCTCATACGGCCCCCCATCTCTTGATCATTACGGTCTCGCAGAAGACCATGACCCTCCACAATTAATCAACTCTTGTCTTAACCAAATGGTGTACTGTACACGCGATAGTCATGGCCGCGAGGCAATCGACTACTAGCGCCATCTATTGACGTCGTCCAAATTTCCAGAGTTTTTTTCACATATAATACATATGGGTTATTATATATACGTTTAATATTGTATATTTATATGTTACACGTCTCTCAATATGTCTCGGATGAAAATTATAAAGTAAGAAAAGGGCCAATATTTAGCCACTTCTGCATATGCAGTGGTAGTCGTGCAATAAAGTGCACCGCCCGCCAGCCCGCTGATAAATTCTGTGGACTCTGTGTTTGGCATTAATCGGTGTAGTGGGTAGGATGGACTTCCACGAGGTAACGCCTGATTCCATTGAAAATTATAAAAATGTACGCTTATGAAATGTGTTTAAATTCAGCATACATGTCGATAATTTTTGATTTCTCTGGTGTAGAGTTCCTGTAATACTTACCCAGGTAAGCTTTCTCTTTAACAGTGTTTTTTTCAATAGTTTTTATTCAATGCACAATATTCCTATAATTTATTCATTTTCGTATGATTATTCTCGCAGGATCTTTTATTTATTTATGTTTGGCGCAGGTCGATTGCCATAAGAGACCAATTTGTAAAACAATTTGTTTTTATTAACTGGAATCATACTGCCTTATTTTTTAACAGAATTTTTCATTTTAATAGGTGTCTTAAATAAGATCAGGCGGTATTTTACACCAAGTCAGTCCAAAATCAAAATATTCTATTTTTAAATAGGCTGTTACTATCGCTTTTGAGTCGTCGGTAGCACTTTTGAATTGTCAATAAACATTAAATGTCGGCATTGTTGTCCCTACAAGAAGCTATCATCTTAAGGCAGTTCTGCTGAGAAAAGACAGGGAGAATCTCAACAATTGCTCTTATCAGTGCTTGAAAGTAATTAGCTTCCTGAGTAAATATCAACAGTAAACTTCACATTAACATCAGTATAGTATTCTTGAATATAATAAAATACCTTTTTAACATTAGTTTTAAATCTCTCAAGTGGAAATGCTTATTTTTAATTAAGCACAGGTCTTGACATGTATGGAATACTGCTGCCATCTTTTGAAACCATCACATACAAACTATATTCCTTTCATTGCCTTCTCTATCTATATCTATCTTCTCTCTTATTTAATATTATCTCTCTTCCTTTTAGATCATAGTTTTAATCACAGGTAAATTTGTGATATCACAGTATTGACTCATCTTTATTTGATTTGTATACATTTACATCTAGTTAATTTTTAATATTTGTTTCTTACAATATTTAGTATTATATATAATTTACATACTTTAGGGTCTTGTCTGACCCCTATACTACTGAATATCTGCTTGTCATATATATGTTACTTCTATCCATAATCTCCACTAGAAACACTAAAAGTACTAATATAAATTACCTTACTTATCTTTAAGTGTCATTAAACATTTTTAATTATATATTTAAAATATTACAAGATTAAGAATGTATTCATTTAAGAAGTTTATAGATGCACGCTGTAAAACATAGGCCTCTCCAAAGATATCGTTGGAAAGATATCATGTCATATTCTGGGAATCGAATCCTCGACCTGCGATATCTAGTTCCAGTTTTACTACTAGCCTACCACTGCTAAATATACTACATAAACAATTTATAAATATTATACCTTACGTCATCAGAAAAAGAAAAATTATATTCATAAAAGAAAGTAGAATTGGCGTATTATTAAGGAAGTAAAGCCTAATATTTCATCGAACTCCCCCACAGATGTCTATGGGGGGATATACCATAATCGCCACGGTTGGCAGGCAGGTTGGCGATCGCAGTGTTGTACGCAGAGGCATGTGATAACCAAAAGCTGTGATAGTAAACAACTAGACTAAGTAAGTAAGGCGATGAATGAACGGTAGAAAGTAAGGAAAAGAAAGATAGAAATTGTAGAATGTACGTAGAAGAAAGATAGATCATGTGAAGTACGACAGAAGAGTATGGAAATAAAGAAAAAGAAAGTGAATTATTAAAAGATAAAAACGTCCCTGTACCATGAATAAGATAGGGGAACGAGAGCCTCCCAATAGGGGGGACCATTTGAAAAAAAAAAGTACACAGAGGCCGATACTGCCCATCTTCTGGAAGTTTGTTTTGTGAACAGTGGCATTCATATGTTATTATGAAGATAGTAGTCCGGGAATCGAACACGTGAACTAAGATCGCATATCTCAGTCCACTACCACTAAGCTACCACTGCTCAAAAATAACAGAATCTTTAATCATTTATCGTAAGATAAAGTTTATTCGAAAGTAAGCAATGTATAAATTATTGTTTGATTATAATTTCACTTGTTTCGTATACATCGAAGTTTACGTTCCCGTTATAATTATTCATAAAATTAATTTCAAATATGAATAAATAAAAAAGTTCGCAAGTAAAGCTCGGGTGACACCGGGAGTTTCTCACGCTCGTGAATACTGTATTGAAGTTGAGGCGGCGAACTTTGAGGAATTTAATTAATTTTTTTTTTCCGTTTTTGGGTGTGTCCCCAACCTTAACTTTTGGACAATGAACCGTTACTGCTCTTTTATAATTACTGTGGTTTATAACAAAGACACCTATTGATCTTCAAATTTCTAACGTATCAAAAATTTCAATGGCCAGATTAAAAATTATATATGTATATACATATATATATGTATATATATATATATATATATATATATATATATATATATATATATATATATATATATATATATATAATTTTTATATAAAAGGGGAGACTGAAAAGCTTGCAACAGTAGCAATCGTCCTGGGATAAGTCGACGATAGGAAAATGGACGCGTAAGCTAATACCAGACCCAGAGCCATGGGTGAACCGAGATCATGGAGAATTGAACTACTACCTGACTCAGATGATATCCGGCCACGGCTGTTACCGAGCGTACCTCCATAGGTTCAAATACGAAGATTCTCCTGACTGTCCTAATTGTGTCGGAATGATTGAAGATGCAGAGCATGTCTTTTTCGTCTGCTCCCGATTTAACTTAGCCAGAAGGTTTTGAGAAGAAGGTGTAGGATGCAAAATCTATCCTGAAACTCTGATAGCTACAATGCTATCCTCACCTTCGGTCTGGGTACTTACGAGCGTGTACTGTACGACCGTGCTGAAGGACTTGTGAAAAATAGAGCAGGAGCGGAGGAAGCTGGCCTGAACAGCCAGTTTATCAGAGAAAGCTGCGGCTAAATCCCCCCCGCGAAGTAATGCCTAGCGGCCATGCCGTGGGGACCAGGGATACCTGAAGAGAGAGGATTGTTTTTAGTCGGTATTGACGCCTAGATCGAGTCCGACATACGGGGCACCACCATCAGGCCCTATGATACGTAAACGTATTTTTAAACCTCTCCGAAAAAAAAACACGTATATATATATATATATTCTTGGGATGTCTTAACTAGATCGAATAAAACACGAGGAAATCCTTTGAGGAAGTATGTAACCTTTATAGCGAAGTAGAATAGCAAGTTGAAGTAGAAGTAGGCTTTCCGCTGAACAGATGAATTATTGACAAGTGACAGCCCGAACTGAGGTCCTCTCATGTGAAACCTTTGAGTTTAGTCACTCGAGCCTTTACCAAAGCGTTCTAAGAGGTCGGGCCGGATTTGAGGCTTGCCCGGGAGGCTTCGAGCTTCGCCACTTTTAAAGATGCATTATGATAGGCGCCCCGCTACCTACGCCCTGCCACCATAAACCATATATCCAACCATAAAAGTAAAAAAAAAAAGAAATGTGTGATAAAAAAACAGGATAAGTAATAAAATAAATAATAAAAGAAATGTACCTAGCCACCTAAGAGTAATAAGATGATAGAAGGAAGGCGATAAAACATGTATGAAAGTGAGTGAAGTATAAAAATAAAATAATTGAAAAACCCATTTTGTAAATAAAGTACCTGATCCCAACAAATTAGGGGTACAAGAAGCCTCCAATAGCAGGGGCTATCTACAAATGCCATTTGGACAGCAGTGATAGTCTGGTCAAAAAAAAAAGAAATGTTTGCCGAAGCGGAACATAGGTCATTCACCCACGAGATGTTTAAACGACTTCGATAAGGTTGTTGAAATGTGGTGGAAATAGAAAGCTTTAATCTTGGACTGTGTGTCCATCAGGGAATAGATGGTATTGAACTGCCCATTTCAAAGCTAAATGAAATTTGTATCACAAAATTGATAATATATTTGCACATGTAATATATCAAGTTTATATCCGGAATACACCAGTAAGATACTAATTATAAACTGGATACAGAAGCTTCGTGATATTCACAGTAAGTTGAGAGTGTAATCAGGAATATCGATGAGATACAAATCGAGTTTTGCTTTGGATACAAATTGTAAAGTTATGCAATATAGGAACGGCTAACATGCTCAAGAGACAAACTATTTAAACCTGTTAGTAAGTTATTACATGTCATATGATTGGTTAGGTGTTTGAAAGCCTTAAATGTATACCTCATCTATATATATGTATATATATATATATATATATATATATATATATATATATATATATATATATATATAGGACTAGACCGTGGTCCACCTTGTAGTTCACTGTCCCGAGTTCAGAGGACTTCGATACGATTTTGAAAGCAGGTTGAGTAAAAAAATTATCAGGAAAGTGTTCCTAGATTATAGCAAAAAAAAAAACCTGTAATAAATGTAAACAAAACTAATACAGGTATTGGTTAAAAATAATTAAAAATAATCATAAAGTAAATAAAACAAAAACTATGTAACCTGTGATAAAATGTAAAATTAAGGATAAGCTGTGATAGTAAGGAACGAGGCGAAGGAAGTAAGGCGATGTATGAACGGTAGAAATTGTAGAATATAAGTAGAAGAAAGACAGTTCATATGAAGTATGACAGAAGAGCATGGAAATAAAAAAGAAAAGAATGTGAATCATTAAAAGATAAAAACGTCCCTGTACCATAAATAAGTTAGGAGAACGAAAAGCCCCCAATAGCGAAGGCAATAAAAAATATATAATAAAAAAATATACGAAACACCTTCATAAAAATGAATAGTTTAATAAATTATACCTAATTTTTTTATGTATTTTTTAAATTCAGAATACTTCATATAAAAATCGATTTTTTTACTATCTGTCAGCATATTATGTGCTGCCAGAATCTTAATAGATTATGTATAAATACAAGACTAATACATGTCGTATTTGAATTAAAAATATAAATGAACATATTTAAGATATATCACTTGTTAATTGAAGATAGGTGTAAAAACTTTTTGCATGCAAATAATATATACCTAGTCTATCCATAAGATATTACATAAATATTTAATATATATATATATATATATATATATATATATATATATATATATATAATACATATTTTCTTTGTAATAGAACTTATGGATAGACTAGGTATATATTAATAAAAATTAAAATATTTTATATAAATATAAATATATTAAAACTAAATATATATATAAATATAAAACATTTTATTTTAAAGTTATATATGTGATTATGTAGAGTGAAAAATATATGTTGACGTACTAAACAAGTTATTTAAAGTATATGTCCAGTAAGCTCCCAGACCTAAGTCTTTTTTTGATAATCAGAAAAAGTGTTATCGGTGTGATTTTCATTTCTCTGGAAAGGATTTCTAGACTCGACTGCATTAACAGCCTAGTTTGATTGAATAGAAAGCGGTCGGCCGGACCTCTCATGGTCATCAACAGACATGGTGTCAGTGTACCTTTGGATGGTATTACACAAACATTATTTAATGGAATCAGGCGTTACCTCGCGAAAGTCCATCCTAAGTAAGAAAAGGACCTACATTTAGCCACTTCCACACATACTCTGTGTTTGGCACTAATCGATGTAACATAACTCCTGAAGATGCCCTGTGTTGTGTTGTGTGGTTGAGTTGTTGAGTTGTTGAGTAATTTGGTGGTAGCGGTTGTGTGACTCGTATTGTTTGCCGCATACGCATTTATCAGCGGGCTGGCGGGCGGTGCATTTCATTGCACGACTATGTGCGGAAGTGGCAAAATATTGGTCCTTTTCTTACACAAACATTAGGCTAATCTCTAGCTTTCTCAATGTATCGTAATGTCGGCTGGCTATTTACCTACATTGTACTGTGCAGTTACTGCAATCCTATTCTCTTCAGTGCTCCATTCCATTTTCAAAAACAAATAATTTCTATACCAAAAAATAAACAAAAAAGAGACTTTCTATTTTGTATCGTAGAAGCTAATGTTCGAAATTCAAATTTAATTTTTTTTTAATGTATGTAAACAGGCAGTAAAATAATTTATATCTAGACTAGGTATATTAAATCTACTGAAGATTTTACACCTAAAAACAATCACCCTACAGCCAGTAACAGAATTTATGGCTAGACTAGGTATATCAAATCTTCTGGAGCTTTTACACTTAAAAACTTACTATTTATGTACAGTTGTATTCTACACAATTTAACTTTAAAACCTTATATAGCTATTATATTTTAAGTTACAGGTTGTATTGGGCACACGAATACCCAATTTTTTTCAACTTATACCGTACAGAGCTTAAGAAAGCTTCCGCGGAGAAAAGTTTTAAGAAAGTTCGCGACGTAAAAAACGTGTTCATTCACATGATTAAGTTTATTCAAATGATATCATGTGAATACATTTAAATACTGGTTAATAAAAATTATTTCAGATTTATTAAAAAAAAACATTAACCATTAATAATTGTACCATATATACATAATACATAATTTATCTTTAAACTCATAAGCGCTCGTTCCACTAGCAAATTGCAAATAATTAAATACGTAAACATAATGTGCACATGTTTTTTTCATTTTATTTTACTGTATTTTACTGTAAATAATAATAACATGTATATAAATTAAATTCTGCATAATAATTTAATAATAAATATTGTAAGCCTATGGAACGAGAGAATGGATAAAAGGCATCGAAAAAGAAGTAAAATAGAATGAAAGGGTAAGAAAGATGAAATGTAGGAAGTAAAGAAAAAAATGAAAGATCTTAAGACGCATTGTAGAAGTGAACAAAAATAAAATAATATATGTGAATAAATTAAATTAAAGAAAAATAAAAGCCCTTACTCTAAACTAGTTAGGGGTACAAGAGGCCCCCAACAGCAGGAGATATAAAAAAATGAAAAAACGCATCGGGAAGCGTGTTTAGTTTTCAGTAGTAATTTAACACTTTGTACTGCTAACAATATGTTCAACTGTTCAGAATAAAAAAGCTCACTTGATGCGAACAGTGTAAGACATCTAATACGAAGCTACTGATCAATACTCTAATTTAATATATGTGAAAAAATTAAATTAAAGAAAAATAAAAGTCCCTTTTCAAAACTAGTTAGGGGTACAAGAGGCCTCCAACAGCAGGAGACATTATAAAAAAATTAAAAAAAAACGCGTGTTTAGTTTTCAGTAGTAATTTCAAACCTTGCACTGTTACCAATATGTTCAAATGTTCAGAATAAAAAAAGCTCACTTGATGCGAGCAGTTCAAGACATACAATACGAAGCTACTGATCAATATTCTACTTGTAACTAGCCGAAATATGTTATAAGGCAATTTGTTAGAATAAGTGAAGGTGTTCGAGGACATAATTCATTTGGGTGTTCCAATAAAAACGCCCTCAAAGCCTTTCCCTCCACGCCGCAGTAAGAGCTCTTAACGTCTCGCCGGCTACTCCAATAGTTAACTTTTCCAATAATCCAACTCTCGAGTCTTTAATAGCCATACAAATGAGAAGACTTGACAACATAAAAATCAATTAAGACAGAAATAGATTTATTTTCGAAAAAAAAAGTTAAAAATTCTCTCAGTACATATTTAGTAACAAACTATATTACGCACAATATTTTCATACAGTATTACGAGACAGAATATCATCATACGATTACGACTAAACAAACAACTTGGTAGTGGCCAGGTGGATGATCATCAGATAATGATAAACGTTATATGCAAGCTGAATGCTGATGATCTTTCGAAATGGTACAGAAAAGTAAGTGCGGTACTACGAAGCCTCAACATATCAAAGAAGTATTGGGATAACTGCGTTAGAATTATTAGGAAGTAAGATAAAAGACAATAATGATGAAATTGATAAAAGAAGAAAATGTCGAAAATTTTAAAGAATAAAGAGAAGAGTTGCGAAAAAAATCAAAAGAGGAAGATGAGATTCAGAGTAAACAAGAAGAAAATATGTAGAATACAGATACAGATATTGAGTATTGAAAAGAAGACGATTTGTTCAAAGCTACAAATAACATCCGAAATACTTAGGTCCATACCAAGTTGTAAAGAAAAAAAGGTAATTCCTCAAGTCGTACTTGGAGAAATTGGTAATTGTGAAAGACCAACGATTACTCTCAGCTCAGCTGATTTTATGCAGCCATGGGTCACAGCTGATGACAGCCAAAGTTCATCCGGAACAAATTGTAGAAATCTGGAGGGAAGGGGAAGGAAGTAAGGCAATATAAAGGAAGAAAGCATGCAAAGTAATGAAAGATAGTCAGTGAAAACGAACCTTAAATGTAAGGTAGGAGCCTCAATAAACGGAATCAAGCTTTATTCTTTTTTTTTAAGCTTAACTTTTACAATTGTTCAAGTAGCAATTGCAGATTCCACGGGTTCGGGTAAGAGCGCGTAAAAGATGCGTAGCCTAAAATCTTTTTTAATGTAGCGAACTAGGTAGGCTCCAGAGGAAACATCGGATCAAGCCGCTCCACATGCTACAGTTTTACCAGAAGACCACAAAGTTGAATCGATTAGGTGGATGCTCAATGGAATGACAACGAAAAGCTTTGACATGTTTTGTATGATGCCTGTTTTAATATCGTCGCATAGCCCAGAGACTCTAAGACGGATACAAATCAATATTTTTCAAAGTTACTTATGTAAACGGTATAGTACAAATCACAGGATGATTTAAATACAACTAACTTTACTTTAATTCTAAAGTTGAAATGGGGAAGAATCGAAGAAGGCAGCATAACCATCCTTATTGTCGACGACAAATGTCGCTTTAATTTTTAGAACTCTCCAAAAAAAGTAGAAGAATCCATAGAAAAGAAAACGACCGAAGTAAATTAAAAAGAGTCGAGCAAGATCCCAAGCTAGTCATGAAAGCAATACAGGTTTAGTTAGTAATAATAGAACAAAACGATTTTAGTTGAGTAAAAACTGTGATAATGTCGCAAACTGTGGTTTAGGAACGAAGATGAGAGAAAGAAGATTATACACGGGAGTCGATTTGAATGTGAAGAAGGATAAAGATTGGGAAGGATGAAAGGAGAAATAAATTAATAAAATATTATACTAGAGTTGTAATATCACTATGCACACACACATTGCAGAGATGAATGGGAGTTTTCTAAAAAGGGAACATATAAATACAACTAGCGCCATCTGTTGCCGAAAAGAGTAACTCCATATGTCTTGTGTAAAATATTCTTTTATACAAGGTATAATAATTCATGAAAATAAATTTCCGTGAATTGAAATGTCTCCAGAGGAACTGTTGTCTAACGCGTCATAATTTTCACGGCACCGTACCCCGGGACCCTTACGTAGACTTGTGAATACTCCGAAATTATCATAAATGTAATTTATTACGATCGTTCACATTGAATTATTTCACTGTTGCGGAAAATTTCTTATTATTTCAACCACATTTGCGTCGACTAACAAGATTTAAATATTCTAATATATAAATACATTTACAAAAACTTTTAAGTTAAACGGTTTTTTGATACCCATATTGTGGTGGTTGTTGGAAAATATGTACCTAGTCCGCCATATTGGAACGGCGTCCATCTTGAATTTTAAATTTTGACATAATCATCGTGTTTTACTAGTGTAGCCCTATTGATTTGTAGCCCCATTTGATACCCATAATTCAATTCCTAGGTTTTGTTACTGTTTACAAATAAACTTCCCAATGGACAGCTGCGTCCTTTGTATACCGTAACGTACTGCACGCTAACACGCCTGCCACACATGGCGATTTTGGTCCAGTTCTTCACGGGGCACGGGGGGTTCTCTGAGTACTGGAGGTTCAAGCTCAAGGAGGACCCCTCGGGCTTCTGTGAACCGGGCTTGGACCAGACAGTGATCCACCTTGTGGCCCAATGTCCCGCATTCTCGCAGACTCCGGTTCAACTTCGAGTGCCGGTCTGGCGTAAAAATCAGGGAGGAATCAATAGCCTCTCTGATTAGTCAAGAACAAACAAAAAAAGAGTTCCTTCTACTCTATAGAAAAATAATAAGCAAAGTGACAGATAAAAATAAGGCCCCATAAAATTGTAAATAAATAAGATCAATAATGTAAAATAGTGATAATAATGTGATACAGATAACACAAAATAAAGAAATTGTAAAAGAGTAATGAGGATGAATGAAAGGCGTTACAGAGCGAAAGAGAAAGACAGAAGAATTGTTGTATGAATGAAAAGAATGATAGAGCATTTGATGTATGAAAGAAGAGAAAGAAAATAAAAAAGTCAGTGAAAAATAAAATGTAAGTTAGTCCCTGTCCCAAACCAGATAGGGAGTACGAGAGGCTCCCAATAGCGGGGGCCATAAAAAAAAAACATGGCGATTATGATACATCCCCCACAAATATCTATGTGGGTGACATATGTCTTGCAGCGATGACATAAAATTAGCACTAGATAGATTTTCTTCTCCCTTTTCTAAGTAATTTACTTACATTTTTATAATATACAAGTGATATTGTATGACAGAAATGAGTTTCTCTTTCCAAAAAAACTGGCCTGTCCTGAATTTATTAAAGGATCTTGTAAGTTCAGATTATGTTTGGGATCCCCGTAGTTGTACTCTAAGTTGAAACATGTTCTTATAGCAGAGCTGAATTTTATATTATATCTATCGAGTCGGATCCTTCTGGATTTTTTATCATGAATCACAAAAAGGTACATATTGAAATGATAATATATACAAGATGATTGGTTATTGATTATTTTAACAGTGATAGTCGCGAGTTCGATTCCGGGGATAAATCTTATGTAATTCACACTTTTTGTATTAATTATAAAAGATTACCTCTGCTCACAAATATGTTTCATTCTTAATATCACTCTGAACGTTGTTCAATTCCGTTTAAAAAAATTGTATCTATCTTCGAGTCTTAAAGTTTTCTGTCCTTTCCATTTGATCTAGAACTTTCCAGAAATTTCTATAACATTAAAAACTCAAAATTGTCTGTGATTGAACTGCGGATATTTTGTCCGGTGATGGAATCTTTCACCAATGCGGCTTTGTTAACTAAAAAGTTTGCAGAGCATTCTCTGTGTACCATAATAATCTATGATCGCCACACCACCTCCCAAGCGTGGTGATTATAGTATATCATCACCCCCCAAGGAGCAGGAGACTTATGCCTTGCAGCTGGCATCTATACGTTGAAACAAAGACAATTAGTTATAAAAAATATATCGTAAAAAGAACTAATCATTTATTTCATAGTAATGTATTGTAATTCAATATAACTTGTTAATATAATGGATTTGATTCAGTCTGTCTAGACTTTTTAGATTGAATCAGTCTAGGTAACGTGATAAATTTGAAGGCAAGGGTCAGTAGTCTGATCGAATGTTATTGATGTTTGATTAAGTTAGCTACAGAAGGATTATTAAAATTTGTAAAGGCTTTTAAGGGTCGAATTTCTGTGAAATATTAGTTAAATAATGTAATCACCCCCTATCAATACAATTATAAATAATATTAGTAATTATTTTATTAATATTTTACACCAAAAATCTACATAAAAAACTATATACATGTACACACACACACATATATATATATATATATATATATATATATATATATATATATATATATATATATATATTTATATATATATATATATGTATATAAACCAAGCTACATTTTGTTATATAAAAAAGTGACTTTAACAGCATCTTAATTTGAAGTCTGTAACCTTATACTCGTATAATCAAAAATAGTAATTTTCTTTATATCATGTGATAAAAAACAAATCTATGAAAAGAAAATTAAAAAAAAAACTCATAAAATTGCCCTCTCCATTGCTCTCTAGGTGATTTAGAGCCATCTTATGAGGTATCTTAAGTCATCACCGGCAACACACGTTGATCAAAAACCTTCGTCTTCAGACATTACTGTATTTTGAACAAGACGAGTTTTTTGAGCTTCCCGAACGCAGCGCACCAGAGTTTGATTCGGCGTGTGATCTCTTTCTTAAAGTCTAAGTACCAGCTATACAGCTTGTCCCAGGTATATATAATTATAACTAAACGTGTATGAACAATGAACATTTTAGTCGGGAATACACGTATTTATCGGGCGAATACCACCTCTAACATGCGTCTACACCAGAGTTCCCCAAACTTTTTTGTGTCGTAGACCCCTTGCTATGTTTTTCCGTGTTGGGTAGACCCCTACTTACCTGATATTGATTTCCTGTAAATTTCTAACTGTAGTGAAGTTTAGTGTTAAAAACTTAAAGTAAAACACATGTGAATTTATACATTTATTAATTGAATTAAAATTAAAACTACTCAAAATAAAATTTTGTATCTTTTATGTAATATATACGTAACATTAAAAAAATTTTTTTCGCTGACGTAGACCCCTTGCAGGTTGCCATAGACCCCTTGGGGTCGAGAAAGACCACTTTAGGAATCACTGGTCTAGACACTCAGTTTCAAAGATTAATCAAGTCCGAGTCTATCAAATAAGTCGAGTTCATTAGTTGTCGTAAAAATTTCGTTGAAGCAAAGAAATCACTTTTTTTTTTTCAAATATGTAAAACATGAATACTCTTGTAATATTAGGTCTTTTAATAGGAATAAAACATAGTTAAACATAAAATATTGTAAGTCTTATTATATATTTAATGTTATTAAGATAGATTTATTGAAATTAAAATAAAAAATGTAAAAATCTGTGAAACAAATTGATGTACATGAGAAATATAAATAAACTTAATAAAGCTGTGATACTGCAATAGAAAATACAACCGAAGTGTTTGAGGATGGATGAAAGGAATGGAATGATTGAGAAAGGAAGATGGAATTATGGAATGATAGAAGGAAGAAAAAAGATACTGTGAACTATGGAAGACGAGGACGAAAATAAAAAATTCATATGAAAAAATTGTTAAGAAATAAAAGACCCTGTTCCTAACAAAATAGGGGTGGAAGGAGAGGTCCCAATAGCGGAGGTTTTAAAAAAAATAATAGGTCTTGCAATAAAAAGAAGAAAAGATAAAAACTGTGCTAAATATATGTAAACAATAGAATGTAAATCTGCGTAAAATTGATATTCAATTTATATAAAGATACCTATAATGTAGTGGTTGAGGATGGATGTATGGCGAATAGAACGGATGAGAAAGACTAAGAAAATTGTGGAATTAAAGAAGTAGAAAGGTAGATTATGTGATGAATGAGAAAAGAGAAAGATAATTAAAAAGAGCGTAAAAATTAATAAAGAAAATAAACGACCCTTCCCAAAGATAGGAAGGCCCACAGTATCGGAGGCATTTAAAAAAGAAAAAAAAATATAGGTATATTATAAAACCACACCATCACTGAATTCGGATAATGTAATGAAATTTGTACTCTATTAATTATATTGGGAAATTTCTTTAGAGATTTCAGTACAAACACAATCATTTTGTTTCATAAAATATTGCTGGATTGTAAAAAAAAAATTGTGTACTTTCATTTCGTACCTCTTAAGTAATTGTTTTTATTTTATTATCCTATTATTTTTTAAATCAGTTAAGAAATGATCAGTGCGTTCTCTTATAGTCATCATTATATAAAAAAGAAATGAAATGTTCAATCTCTTCTGAAACATCCGCTTCGATTAGTTTAGTCAATTTATTTAGTTTGCGTTGTAACTGTATTCGAGTAGGTGAAAACGATTGTTGGATAGAAGCCTCTAGAACATGTCTACAATAATATTCCGAACTAAGCTTTGATATCTTTATATATCCCAGAAATGCAATACAAAGGTAAAACGAAACAAAACATTGAAATCATACAAAAAGAAATATACATATTCAATTTTATAAACGAGACAAAATAAACGGAATTTAAAATTGACGTGGAGATATAATGTTTAGCATGTAACAAAGGAACCACATAAGAATTATTCGGCACCCTTTAGAAATTCACGTCGTATATCAAACCACACCCACGTCGAGGCCCGCATGTGAGCGCTTTGAAATAATCGTAAAAGATAATATATTGTTATTTCATACGTCAACCTAAATTATTAAACAGCTAATTTTTTTAGCAATTACTTCGCATCAAACGACATCCCATGATTTTCACTATACTGTCGGTCTGGGGTGGCTCTTTTTTTTATGACCCCCGCTATTGGGGGCCTCTCGTACCCCTATCTTGTGGTGGGACAGGGTCTTTTTTGGGCAATTTATTTTTTTCACTTAGTTTTTTTTTATTTCCGTTCTCTGCTTCCATTCTTCACATGATCTTTTATTCCATTCTTTTATACCACATTTCTTCTTTTTTATCCTTTTGCTCTGTTCGTCTATCATTCTTCCCTTTTTCTTTTTACATTTTTTGATTTATATTTTTATTTTACATTTTTTTACACATTATTACTTATTCTATAATTATTTCTATCATAGTTTTGTTTCTATTTACGTTTTTAATCTATTTATCTTTTTATTCTCTGTTTGTTTTATTTCTTTCTATCGCCCTTTTGGCGATTTCTTTACAAAGGGATATGAACGCCTTTTTGTCATCGCCGCCTATCAGGGAGGCTATTGTCTCCTCCCTGATTTCAACGCCAGACCGGCACTCGAAGCCGTGGGGTGGCTCTAGCTCGTGTAGCGCCCGTGTGCAATGAAACCCTGACGCCCCCTAGACCTGACCCCCCCGCAGGCTATAACTATGAACTTAGCCGTCGTAACAAGAAAGTTTTTTTCATACTCCAACAAGCTACTTTATAAGTAGATATAGCTTACAGTATGGTATTAGTTACGGCCTTTCTTCTTATGACGGCAGAATAACACTCATTGTTTTTATGCTTGTAGCACATCTCTGTTGCAAAACTAAACGACGAACCGTGATAGTGTATGTTTCATCTTGTGTTTTAAGTTTTATGTACAGCGAAATGTATCTAATTGCTGTTTCGCTGCCCATAGAACTTACAACACAAGGTGTAACTCTATCGCGGTTTTGCCGCTTGATTTCCGCAGCGAAAGTGAGCAACATTTTAACCTCTCTAATAGATTCAGGCGTTACTTTGCGGAAGTCCGTCTTAAGTAAGAAAAGGACTAATATATAGCTACTTCCGCTATGCAGCAGTAGTCGTGCGATGAAGTGCACCGCCCGCCAGCCCACTGATAAATGCGCGTGCGGTAAACAATGCGAAACACAACTACCACCGTTAGTCTACTCTACACGTGTTTCACTCCTCCATGGGGCATCCTCAGGAGTAATGTTACACCGACCAGTGCCAAACATCGAGTGAGCTTCAGCTCATTATTCGCATTGTATACCGCGGTGCACTTCATTGCATGACTAGTGCTACATAGCGGAAGTAGCTATATATTAGTCCCTTTCTTAAAAGGTTGTCAAATATCTCCCTTCCGCCTTTTTGTCTTTTGAATTTCGCGGCTATGTACAAAGCGCTACAGAGCTCGTATCTGGCAATACTATACATAATTTGAAAGGTCTAACATAACCTACAAAACGACGCTATGCATGATTAGTTTGGATATTGCGTTCAACAGTTATAGACGTGTAAACAATACAGTAACAGTAAAGGCAAATCCGCTAGACAAACGTTCCGTGAGATTAATGGTGTTTTGGGGGATGGTACTCTATCACTTCGAACCGCGGAGGAATGGTTTCGACGATTCAGAGCCGGCGAAAACGACACCATGGATAAGCCAGCCGGCGGAAGACCTGTGACGACAAACACCGATCAAATCATGGACTACATCGAGTTAGACCGGCATGTGGCATCTCGTGACATCGCCCAGGAGATGGGAGTTAGTCACCAAACCATTTTAAACCATTTGCAGAAGGCTGGATACAAAAAAAAGCTTGATGTTTGGGTGCCGCATGATTTGACGCAAAAAAACCTTCTGGACCGAATCAACGCCTGCGATATGCTGCTGAAACGGAACGAACTCGACCCATTCTTGAAGCGGATGGTGACTGGCGACGAAAAATGGATCACATACGACAATATCAAGCGAAAACGGTCGTGGTCGAAGGCCGGTGAATCGTCCCAAACAGTGGCCAAGCCGGGATTGACGGCCAGGAAGGTTTTGCTGTGTGTTTGGTGGGATTGGAAGGGAATCATCTACTATGAGCTGCTCCCATATGGCCAGACGCTTAATTCTACTATCTACTGCGAACAACTGGACCGCTTGAAGCAGGCGATCGACCAGAAGCGTCCATAATTGGCCAACAGGAAGGGTGTAGTGTTCCACCAGGACAACGCCACACCACACACTTCGTTGATGACTCGTTAGAAGCTACGGGAGCTCGGATGGGAGGTTTTATCACATCCTCCATATAGCCCGGACATAGCGCCAAGTGATTACCACCTGTTCCTGTCCATGGCGAACGCCCTTGGTGGTAAAGTTGAACTCAAAAGAGGTTTGTGAAAAGTGGCTGTCCGAGTTCTTCGCAAATAAGGAGGGGGGCTTCTACGAGGGAGGTATTATGAAGTTGCCGTCTAGATGGAAACAGATTATCGAACAAAACGGCGCATATTTGAACTAAATCCGATCACTGTAACACTTTTTATAAAGCATTGAATAAAGAGCAAAAAAGCGGAAGGGAGATATTTGACAACCTGTTATTTCAACCTCTTCTTTCCTATTAGGGAAGAATAGGGTAAAATCTCGCTGCCGTCTCTGCGAGCACCGCGGCGCTCTCTGAGACGGCGGCGCCCGTGGGGCACAACCTGCACTATAGGTTAAGCCGCCCCTGCTGTTGGTCCACCTAATGGTGGGCCTACCCACGCCATGTCTACCTACTTGTGGTCGCCCCTCGAAAGACTTTGACCATCATTTGCACGATCTTAACTATGTCGTCACTGCACCTAATTTTTAATTAATTAGTGATTATTTTTTTTACATATAATTCGTTATAAAAGCAATAGTAGCTCAGCGATAGAGGATTGAAATTTGCGATGGTAAGCTACAGGTTCGTTTCCCGAGATACAATCTTATATAGTTCACACTTTGTTCATTGATTATATAAGTTTGACATTTCTCACTCATATTTTAAGATGACGGTGAACAGAGTCCTCTGCTTACCATAATATCACATTAAAATCGCCATTCCACTTGCCAAGCGTGACATTTATAGTATAGGATATACATAAATAAACTAGCTGATCCCGCAAACGTTGTTTTGCAAAATAAAATGATATCTTAATTTACCAATTAAAATAAGGGTTGATCGTAGAGGGGTGAAAATTTATGGTTGTATGTATTCTTGTATGCTGTATGATAAAAAAATAAAAATAAAAAATTTTGTTAAAAAAATATTTTTTTTTAAGCGTGAACAACCTTTATCACTTAGGGGTATACAAAATAGATAGTAGCCGATTCTCTGACCTACTGAATACGCATATTAAATTTGGTAAAAATCAGTCAAGCCGTTTAAGAGGAGTTCAAGTTCGAACATCGTGACACGAGAATTTTATATATTAGATTAATAAAAAATAAATAAATAGATAAATTTGTTCGGTTTAAATTTCGCTTATAATTTATTATCCTTTCTATTCTACACTTTCACATTTGGTACGCTGGTGGAATTTTTCATCGATGCGGAATCAATTTTATTAACTGATTTTGTAAAATTTCCAATGATCTAAATATTTGCGTATCTTATGTGTTTATATTAAAACTGTAACAATAACGTAACACAATCAGGGCATAACGTTACTATTTAGTAACAATCTTGTTACACAATCAGCGAAACGTAAATTACAGCGACATAACATTCTAGAACAATTTCGTGAGACATTGTAAATGACATTGTACACATAACACAACATTGTACACCATTTACCATTTACGATAAATATTTTGCTTACAATTATGCTTGAGAATATTGTAACATAAGCTCAATAATAGGACGCCTACTACACATCGAACAGGGGAATCCCACGGCAGAACGTTCTAATTTTAAATCGGGCAATTAAGATACTTCTCTCTCTTCATTTTTCTGTAAAATATATCGACAGAAACAACATTACTTTACGGTACCTCTAATATACATATGCTATTTCGTTATATTTCCTGTTCTGTGTATTTTTTATTTATATTTGGTGTACAATTATTTGTAAATAAATAAATAAAATTAAATTTAACTAACTTACTATACAGATTAAAAATATTAAATAGTTACAACGACAGAAATGTTAAAAAGCACAAAACGTTTGAAACAGCTTATAGAGTAATTCAATACAAATCTCACCCAGTTCCCCGGATTGTTTGATCAACAACGCGTCCATTACTCCCCAAAACACTCATCAGAGCTTTCTCATTTCACGTGGCGAGGAGCTTTTAAGCGGTTCACTACCAAACTCAGCCGCTGCAATCTCACGCCAGCCTGCCCCGCTTCATATGCAGCCGTGAAATAAATTGGCATCGTAATGAGAATGGTACGTCATTCCTTTTTATATATTTTTTTATGTAAACGTACGTATATTAACACGTTCACTGCGGGCCCAATTTTGAAAAACTTTCAGCTGGTGCGGCTGAGGTCGAATCAGCCTCAAGCTGAACTTCCTAGTAGTGCGATTGAGGCCTTTTTTGCCTCATGTTCATCATTTTTTTACAATATTGAGTCAATGCTTCGCAGACATAAAGAAAGCTATATTTGTCTTTGTCATACCTGATACGGTTGAGTGTAAACAGCCGCCGCACTAGAGAGAAAACACGAGTTTTACGCGCCGCACCAGTGCAAAGTCCACCATGAGGCTGAATCGACCTCAAATCGTAGTGAACGTGTTAAACGTGAAAATATTGGAGATTAGAAATAAAATTGTACCTAGTCACCTAAGAGTAAAAAAGATGAGGGAAGGAAGGCGATAAAAGCAAGAAGGAATGAAAGAACAAAAAAAATTGCAAGACATTGTGAAGGATAAAAGGAAAGATTAAAGGGAAATTGAGAAGAATGAAAGTGAGTGTAGAATAAAGATAACACCCTGAAAAAAATATTTGTAAATAAAGTCCCTGTCCCAAACAAAACAAGGGTACGAGAGGCTCCCAATAGCGGGGCCATTAAAAAAAAACGTGAAAATATTGTAGCTATTTGCTAGCGTAGTATAAGTATAATATATAAGTGGCAGCGGGAGGTATATCGCTCGTGCAACTGGTAGTTATTCAGGCTAAAAGGTTCTATATTAGCGCCCACGAGCCGGTAGACGTGGCATGGGCGGGCCGCCCTCTAGATGAACCGGCAACATAGTTGCAGCCTGTGACTAGCAGTGGACGCCCATCGGCTGAAAAGAACGAAAAGAAGCCAAAAAAATATTTCTATATATTTTTAATAACTTAATTTCTTTACGTAGTTCTCGCTGTGTTTCATTATATTTAAAATATACCTTATTTTTTGTATTTTAAATATCTGTTTTTTGAAATTTTATATGACACTGTGCTTGGTACTAATCGGTGTAACATAACTCCTGAAAATGACCCGTAGAGGAGTAAAACACGTGTTGAGTGATTTGACGGTGGCAGTTGTGTAATTCGCATAGTTTGCCGCATACGCATTTATCAGCGCGCTGGCGGGCGGTGCACTTTGTTGCACGACTACCACTGCATGCGCGGAAGTGGCTAAATATTGGTCCTTTTTTTATTTAGTTTAGCAGATATCGAATCTGGTATGACGAGATCTATATAGAAACATATATAGGGTCTCGTGAATGACTGTGTGCATTCCAATGTTCTCTAAAATGATAGACCAGGTTTCACTAGTCATAGAACTTACGCCACTGAGGGACATTGGATATTACTTTATGTCGTCCCCTGGTAAACATATTCCAAACTTACTAGTTACACCTTTAGGTTTTTTTTTTTTAGTTTTCAAACTTTTTATTGGGCACTTAAGAAAAATCATAGTTGTATAATGCAATCTATATGAGATTCTTCCTAACGCCGGCTAGGGCTTGTGTGTTTTCATTTCCCATTCCATTACCAAAATAAAGTTAAATATGGTTTTATTAGGTATTAAAACAACACAAAGTTACATAAGAAACTTTGTGCGGTAGGACGATATTTATTATACCGAAATCTATAAGTAAACAATAAGTTTTCTTAACACCAGAACAGTACAGCTGCGCTCTAAGCCAAATGCGTATGGAAACTTCTAGAACAAATGTTTGCCAAACCTCACCCGGGAGCGAACTGTAAATATCTTTAGTAGAACTCGCACTGTTCGGTTTGGCGCACATGTGAACTTCTTCTAGAAGCTTTAAAAAATAATAAATATAATTCACACGAACATTGGAATAAAAGAAAAATATAAACTGAAATATGCATTAATTAGTGTAAAGTACACAAAAGTTTGTATGAGCAGTGCCAACTTAGCGGTAAAAACTGTGACATGCGATCGAAGGTTGCATGTTTGATTGCCAGTGTCTTACACCATAATACACCTATCACCCGATTTACACGGTAGATACGTTCCCGAGAATAACGTGTAAATCGAAAATCAAAAATTTTCAAGCCAAAACCGTGTTAATCGAAAAGCTTGCAGAAAATGCATAATTTTGCAATTTGACAGTTGTGATTTTTTTTTCAACATTTTTTATACTATTTTATTAATACTGTTTTATTTGATTTAATTACAATAAACATTAAACAGAAGAACGAAAAATATAACCAAAGGTGTTTTATTATCCTTTATCACTGTCAGATATTACTCTCATTCTTTTTTTCGAAATATAAGGTTCGAATTCACTTTCATCACTCGAAGTTATTTGTGCCGATTCGATGTTTGAAGCAGAAATATTTACATTATGGGAGATGGTAATAAAATCGGTTATTAACAATTGCTTCGAATTTTTTGTAAGATCTTTGTAAACTTCTTCATATTGAGCTAGGGATTCCCCGTGAAATGTGTACACAGCACACGTGTTCAATCACAGTAGCATTTAGTAGAGTGCGATAAAAACAAAAAAAAACTTATTTGGAAAACCGTGTAAAAGCTAAAACGTGTAAAACGAGTACCGTGTAAATCGGGGGATAGGTGTACTACATACAGCAAATGCCAACCCGCCAGCCAAGCGTGGCGATTATATATCCCCCCATAGATACCTTTGGCAAAAGCCTGCGCCATACAATGGGCGTTTATATTCTGAAACGAAGACACTAAAGTTTGAATATACGATTGCTAAATTGATCGTTTTACACTCCAAATTCAAATTCAAAATATCTTTATTAAAGTAAGATATCTTTTAAACCATCAGATGTACATAAAATATGTCTAACTTACAATAATTCAGATCTAGAAATAGAATTGGATGTCAAAGGATACAGAAGCAGCATCGCCTCTCTGATGCACAACGCAGGATACCTCCACTTTCTTGCAATATGCAAAATTATATTAAAGAAAATAATAAAAATAAATGAACAGGTATATAAAATTGGCTGTGATATAGAAAGACAATCATAAATTATAAAATTAAATAAATACTTTGAAATAAAAAACAAATGAGAAATGTAAATGAAATTGTAAAGGATATGATATAAAATGTATACTAAAATGTAATATTGTATAATATGTGGCGAAGAATGGAAGGCTATGTAATGATGAGGAAGGAAGAAGATAGAATTATTTTGCGACGAAAGAAATAAGAAACAAGTGAAACTACAACCAAAATAAAACTAAATAAAAATGATAGAATATTGAGAGGAAAAAAAATCTTTTTCAACTATTAGCGATTTCATATCGCGTTCACGCTGATACAACTAAGAAATGAAATACATAAGAATTTAAAAATATAGTATAATATTCTACTATATATAATATTATACCGTTTCCCATTTCTTATCTACCTGTTAAAAGTGAATATTTGCAGAAAATAAGCGGGCTTTACACACAAGCGCTTTATATTTTTTTTAAAAAATCAGCTAACCAGTTGTCGTCTTAATCGTCCCTTAAACGTTGATCAATTTGAAATCAAAACCAATAATTAATTTACATGCACTAACAACCCAAACCATGTTAAACAACGATTAAGAAGAGATTAATCAAATTAAATTGATTGGCCTTTCGAAGACTTGGTGTAAAACTGTCAAACTCTGGCATATGATATGTAGCATAGAATTAACGTCATCTGATCACAGATGCTCAACGAACTATGGAGAAGGCTTTAATCAAGATTCCTTTACGAGGTCATATAAGTTATAAGAAGATTCGTAGGAGAAACAAAGGTTTTTTAAACGGTTTTATTTAGTTCGACCCGTACGGAATTTATTTGTTTATTTATTTGGGTCTAAATTAGAAATTGAAATTTTAGCACCTTCCCGTTGTCAGATTGATCTGAAATTTGGTACAAACATTTAATTTAGATGACAATACAATATAATAAAATCAATAACATTATAAATCTAAAATGGCCGCCGATACAAAATGGAGGATTACATATTTTTCCTTAACCCCCACAATATGGGTATCAAATGAAAGGGCTACACAAGTAAAACACGATGATTATGTCAAAATTTAAAATTCAAGATGGACGCCGTTCTAGTATGGCGGACTAGGTACATATTTTTCCACAACCACCACACTATGGGTATCAAAAAACTATTTAACTTAAAAGTTTTTTAAATGTATTTATTTATGGTCCACGATAGATGTTGAATAGAGACTTGATTTACAAAAGGTGTAATCATTTTTTCAGGTGAAAATTTTTAATTTATATTCTTCTCCCATTCTTACAGTTTCTTCTTCTGTTCTTTATCTAGCTTTATAACTCCTAACATTCTTTACAATTCTTTCAGACATCTCTTTTCACCCCTAACCGTCATTCCTAAGATATTTATTTAACACAATACATTATATCGCAGCCTCAGTTACTATTTCACTAGAATCTTTCTGTTTCTTTTTATTTGTAAACAATATATCTATTTACATATTTTAAGTTTTATTTTATATAACAATATCACAGTAAGTAACTTTGATAGTAATGTCTTACTCGTCCTCGCTTAAGTAACTAGGTATTATTTTTTTGTATTGCATTCTGAATAATTGTGTTACAACGAAAGAAAGCTCTTAACATAGTTCAACGTATTAGTAAGTGAAAGTTGGCAAATATATAAGTTCTACAGTCGTTGTAAAGGTCCGGTGAATGGTTGAAAACCTATGTTAGAGATGGTATTCGCCCGATAAATACATACTAACATACTCGACGAAAATGTTCAGTGTTCATACACGTGTAGCTATTATATATATTTGGGACAAGCTGTATAGCTGGTACTTAGACTTCGAGAAAGAGATCACCCGCCGAATCAAACTCTGATGTGCAGTTTTTGGGAAGCTTCGAAACCTCGTCTCGTCCAAAATACAGTAATGTCTTAAGACGAAGGTTTTTCACCAATTTGTTTTTCCAGTGATAACTCAAAATGCCTCAAAAAATAACTTAAGGTCACTCAGAGAGCAACGGAGAGGGCAATTTTACGAGTTTTTTTTTTATTTTCTTTTCAAAGATTTGTTATTTATGATATGATATAAAGAAAATTACTATTTTTGATTATATAAGGTAAGTCACGTTTTTTTTTCAATTATAAATTGCTTGGTTAGCTTGGTTTATATATATATATATATAATATTATAAAACGCTGTCGTGCCTCGCAGCTGGGAGAAGAATGATTCGTATCAAATAGCGGCTACTCTCTCCCAACTGTCTGCGTTTAGCAAAAGCGAAAAATTATTCATTATTTGAATTAAATATTGTTAATTATTTATTATTTGAATTAAATATTGTAGATGCTCACTCAGAAAGCTAACTATTGTCGCGCACTCTTTATAAAACTATATCTGTAAAGAGCAACTGTTGAAGTAGCTTTCTGTAGGAAAAACAAAGCCTACTTTTTATGTTGATTGTTTCGAAAGTGCTTGTAATTGCCTATTCGATATAAAAAGTATTTTGATCGGCAGCACCGTGCTTTGCGTACCATAGTACTATACTTTGGTCACCTACCCGTCTACTAAGTGATTTATCCTTCCATGTATATCTAAGGGGGTGGCCTATGTTTGCAGTGGGCGTCCATGGGCAGAAATAAACAATTTTTTTATGGCCCCCGCTATTGGGGGCCTCTCGTACCCCTATCTTTGGTGGGACAGGGACTTTAATGGCAATTTAATTTTTTCACATAATTTTTTATTTTCTCTCTCTTCTTTTATACTTTACTTTCTCTTTCGGTCTATTATCTATCTTTCATGCTACATTTCTGCTTTCTTTCCCTTTTGCTCTGTTCATCTATCATTCTTTCCCTTTTTCTTTTTACATTTTTATTACTTATATCCTATAATTATTTTCTATCACAATTTTATGTATCATTTTGGTTCTATTTGGCCTTTTTTTATCTATTTATTTACTGTGTTTGCTTTTAATTTATTTCTATCGCACTTTTTACGATTTTTTTGCAGAGGGATACGAATGACTGTTTATCTTTTCCGCCTATCAGGGAGGCTATTGACTCCTCCCTGATTTTAACGCCAGACCGGCACCCGAATTCGAGCCGAAGTCCCCCGAATGCGTGACACTGGGCCACAAGGTGGATCACGGTCTGGTCCACGTCCGGTTCACAGAAGCATGAGGGGTCCTCATTGAGCTTGAACCTATGGAGGTACTCAGAGAACGAGAGAAATGAACAACTATAAAAACAATGAAAGTAAAATAAAACAATAGAAATGTTTTTATTTTTACTGAGAGAGAAATATACGTAACTAAAGGTGCGGCAAGTGTGTGTCTGAGCTGCGAAGTATATACTAATGTCTGAACATTTATATCGGATCCTATATTTATTACTCACGCTCCGTAACAGAGAGATGCGAGTGCAGTTCTTAAATGTACCTGTTGAGATTTATCGCTGAAGATAATATTTTCATTTCCAACTTCGTACGCTACGAAACTTTATTACATCCGGTGTTTTAGTTTCAGTTAAAGTATATAGTATTTAATAAATTTTAATTTAAAAGATCGAAACGGAAATGGAGAGATTGGTAGAAGAATCTAGATCGATGTAGCTCCAAGAATTTTTTATCTAAAGTGGCAGTGGGTGGGGCAAATCGGTCGTGCAATCGATAGCCGTCGGGGCTGAAAGGTTCTCGAGTGGCTTCCTCCAGACGTGGGATGTAGGTGAAGAAGGCTTTCTTTGCAGTGGGTGTCCATCGGCTGAAAAAGGAATATTCAAACTTTATATTCACCATTATCATCATCAAGTCTACTCATAGACTCCTAGTCATAGGCTTCTCCCAGAGAACAAATGAACGATCTTGCACTACCTGCATCCGGGGACCTTCCGCCACCTTGACCAAGCTGTCGGTGGAGGCTTTACCTATGCCGCGTATACCTGCTCGTTATCAAATTCAAAATATCTTTATTCATGTAAGCATTAACATATGATTTTGTATCGTCGATTATTTTAGCACTATAAGTAGTAAGACAACTGACTAGGAACGCTGTTCTGAGATGATCCGGACAGAAATTTAACAGTTGCTCTTTTACATGAAATTTAATATTATATTAACACGTTCACTGCGGCTTGAGGTCGATTCAGCCTCATGGTAAACTTTGCACTGGTGCGGCGCGTAAAACTCGTGTTTTCTCTCTAGTGCGGCGGCTGTTTACACTCAACCGTAACTCAAAGGTATGACAAAGACAAATATAGCTTTCTTTATGTCTGCGAAGCATTGACTCAATATTGTAAAAAAATATTGATGAACATGAGGCAGAAAAGGCCTCAACCGCACTACTAGGAAGTTCAGCTTGAGGCTGATTCGACCTCAGCCGCACCAGCTGAAAGTTCTTCAAAATTGGGCCCGCAGTGAACGTGTTAATGATTTGAATGAGTCAATTAAGTTCCACACATTTCGATCAACTAAAAACTATCGAAGTCTATAAATAAGTTTTATTGCGCGGACAATAGATCCCGTATAACTTTATTGTCTTAATTACCCCGCCCGAACCTTTTTGATGTCGCGCCGTCAGCCCCGACTGGCTCGCTCGCGGCATTCGTCTTTTGTTTCCGACGGACTTCTATGTGTTGGATATTTTGGCGGTCGAATTGCCATAGTATTTTTGAAACAAAATAGAAAAACATTTTTGTAATTACTAAATGATTTTAATTATTGCTTATTCTTAAGACATAAATAAGTCAAAAAATAATGTGATATTATTTTTTTTCTATTGGACTGCGTGTAGTTAGAATATGTGCTACAGTACCAAATCGAAGTTATTATTTTTATCAAAATTTCAATTAACTCATTCAAATAACTCAAAATCACTCAATACTAGCCAATTTACCGTATGTGCCTGTTGTATAAAACATTGAAAAATAAGTCAAAATTGTCGTTGTTTGATTATTGTGTTAAAATAATTTTTCACATATTCCGTAAGTAATTTTATATACATACCGTAATTACATTTAAAACTAGCTGTACCCGCGACTTTCTCCGCGTGGAATTTAACTAAAATATATATTTAGTTTACTTTTTTATTGTTTAAGGATTTTTATTCTTAAATAAAAGTAGCATAAGTTTCGCCTTATTACACCAGCTATTTGCCAATATAAGTATCTCTAAACGGTCCAGCCATTTCAAAGATTAGTCTGAACAAACAGACAGACACAGAAAAATTTAAAAAAAATGTCTTTTTGTGTATTTGTACTATTTATATAGATGCATGTAGTTAAAATCGGTTATGTTTATATTACAAGCAGATATTCCAATTTTATTTATAAGAAATTAGAAAGTATGTGCCTATTGATCATATAAATATATTATATTATAATATATATTAAATATCTATTGTTGTAAAATGATTATGGATACTACATATAACTTAAATGCAGGTTGTATTCACATCGAACATAGTTGTTATAAATACATTTAAAAAACTTTTAAGTTTGTGAAAAAATATGTACCTAGTCCGCCATATTGGAACGGCGTCCATCTTGAATTTTAAATTTTGACATAATCATCGTGTTTTACTAGTGTAGTCCTTTCATTTGACACCCATATTGAGGGGGTTAAGGAAAAATATGTAATCCGCTATTTTGTATCAGCGGCCATCTTAGATTTATAATGTTATTGATTTTATTATATTGTATTGTCATCTAAATTAAACGTGTGTACCAAATTTCAGATCAATCTGACAACGGGAAGGTGTTTAAATTTCAATTTCTAATTTTGACCCAAATAAATTCCGTACGGGTCGAACTAAATAAAACCGTTTAAAAATTACTTATATATATGTCAAAATGATAACTAAAATATATAAATATTAAAAAGTTAATGGATAATGGTAATATGTTCGTTTTGATCAGACATATGTCACTTCTATAAATACGATAAAAAAGCCTCTCGACCTAAGTAGCGAGGGAAATGGTTTTACGTCAACCGAAACTTTTTTTTCTACTTTTATCTCATCAAACTCATGATAACAAAGAAGAAGTTTGCGAGACTTACATCCGGTTCGTATCCGTGAAACGAGTCTTTGTTAACTTTAAAGAAAAGCCTTTTTCACTGTGAAATTACAAGTCTAATAAAATTTTTAATTTTTATACTTTTGAAACACGCCTTTATATCCCAAAGTTACACATGACACGTGTCAAGTGTCATTATCATTATTGTTTACTCTATTCATTCATATTAAAATTCACATAGAATAATTTATCAGAGGCACATTTACGCCTTACAGAAAGCGTGAAGAGCCCAATTACATTTAAAATCAAATTAAACTGTCTCGTAATGTCACCTTTCAACTTATATCTATATGAGTTAAAAATGCGCTTTAACCTAAGAATATTATTCTTTTAAAAATATTCATGGTAAAACCTTTTCAAATTTTACAACCATTTAACACGTTCACTGCGGCTTGAGGTCGTTTCAGCCTCATGGTAGACTTTGCACTGGTGCGGCGCGTAAAACTCGTGTTTTCTCTCTAGTGCGGCGGCTGTTTACACTCAACCGTATGAGGTATGACAAAGACAAATATAGCTTTTTTTATGTCTGCTAAGCATTGACTCAATATTGTAAAAAAATGATTGAAACATGAGGCAGAAAAGGCCTCAACCGCACTACTAGGAAGTTGAGCTTGAGACTGATTCGACCTCAGCCGCACCAGCTGAAAGTTCTTCAAAATTGGGCCCGCAGTGAACGTGTTAAAAAACGCTTTACACTATAATAGTATTTTTTTACATGAGTTTTTGTGTATTGTAACAACTTACACGGGCTTGCCCATACGGGGGATTCCCAAAATACCTTAAAAGGTTTCATCTCAAGGACAGTTCGTGGACCTGTAACCCAGGCGTGGACCAGACCAGGATGCACATAATCACCTGCAGCCCCGTATTTAGCGCGAAATAACTTACCAAGACGCCAGATCCAATAAATAAAACCTTAATCAATAGAAGATACATAAACATTGTAAAACAAACTGTGATAAAATCTAAATAAAATTGCGATGCAGTAATAAATAATGGATAAAATAAATGATAGATATGAAACAAAACTTAAATAGATTTTAAAATACATATCAAAAATCAAAATTTAGAATTACGGCAGTATTTTGAAGGAAAGGCGAAGTAAGAGATGTAGGAAAGGTAACAGAGCATGGGGAGGAATCATAAAAAATGAGAGGCACAACAGAGGATCATAAGAAGGACGAAAGAGAAGCGTGACAATAACAAAATTCTTGGACAAATTTATTACAAAAATGCCCCTGATACATATGGTAGGGGAGTACTACAGTTACCCTAAAATAACAAACACAGTTGCTTCTCTAAAACGGAGTATGTAGATTCTTTCTAAGATCTCGATCGTCTTATACAGAGTTCCCCAAACTTTTTTGTGTCGTAGACCCCTTGCCATGTTTTTCCGAGTTGGGAAGACCCCCTACTTACCTGATATTGATTTCCTGTAAATTTCTAACTGTAGTGAAGTTTAGTGTTAAAAATTTAAAGTAACAACACATGTTATGTTATGAAAATGTATTGCGACCACAAAGCGAATACCAACATCCTACAACTTACACAATTTTATAAACATATATACTTCTTTTTTTACTTCATAGGTACTTTTATAAATAATGTAAATGTTTTGATATTATAAAATAGTATGATGTAAGAAAATAGGTGCTATCAATGTATGTGTTGAGATCCACTATCATGGACACCCATTTTCATTTCATGGACCCCGAAATTTTTTTCGCTGACGTAGACCCCTTGCAGATGGTCATAGACCCATAGGAGTCGATATAGACCACTTTGGGAACCACTGGTCTTATATATCCTCAGTAAATTTGAAATAGTCATGTTGTTATTAACATTTGCTTTGATTTTCTATTTTTTTATTCTTTAAATTGTAATAACGGATCGAATGTAATATCGCAAGGCGGGCGACTCTCTTCGCTCCGGATAAAGTAAATTAACATTCCGTTTTTCATTTTAATAACCTCAGTTAAGCGTTCCCTTCACTTAAAGCTTTTGATGTTTTCTCGGAAAACATTTAAAACAAACGAACGTTTCAATAAATAATGATTCTACGAATATAAATTATTAAATTTTCTGTAAAGTATAGACTGTTCGCCTTTTATTTTTAGTTTATTTCGATTGATTTTGTTGCGCGATATTTTAATTCACTATTCATCACTTAATTCCAAACTTTATTATTATACCTAGAACTCTCCTGTCGTTTTATTCTTCGAATTTTGCAAAACCGAATCAGAAGTAAGGAGGTTCGCTGAAGAATCAAAATCACCGAGGTAGCTTGAAGAATCGCTGAAAGGTTCTCAAGTGGCGGCCACAAGCCTGTGGACGCAACCCCACTAGGTAGATCAAGGACATAAGTAACATTGCAGGGAGTCATTGTGGAAGTCGACTTCTTGACCACAGTTGTACAAAAGAATGAAAAGGAATGTCATAAAACAAAATTAAATTGTCAAAACCATTTCCTTATTATATCAGGTCAATTATATTCAAAATTTTAATGTCCATAAATTCGAATCTCTGTAGAAATTTAATCTTTGCTATTAGCATGAAGTTGGTGAAAACTTCGGTAAAGTTCGCAAAGTTTCTAGCCACTGAACATACAGTTATATAAGACTTGAAACGTGTATAGATTGAAGACAATAGTTTCTTAGTATATAATTTATGTTTTAAATTATTAAATGTTACCCATGTTACACATAGATAAATAATCCGCTGAAAATTCGTCATTTCAAAAATAATATAGAAAAAATCAAATTACATTTACAATTAGAACTCTTTTGTTATATTTGTACGTTTCTATCTTTATCAGATCTTCCTAGACTTCTGGAAGGTCTTAGAATAACATACTAAGAAAATACTGCCTGAAAAAAGTATATATAATTAAGTAATTTTTATTTAATACACAAGTTTGAGCACTTTCAAACTGAGTATCTGATATCGCCCAATATAAGATGATATTTCGAGAAAAAAATATGAAAAATTTTATAATTTTTATTTAATACATAAGTTTGAACACCACTGGACTAAGCGTGTAACGACGTATAATGAAAAACATTTCTTCAAACGTCAAAACATATACAATTAATATTTTGTACAAAAGTTTGAACATCGCTGGAGTGAGTAATCACAAGAAAATAGTGCTAGAAAGAACATACGTAACAAGTATTTAATACACAAGTTTTAACACCACTGTATTACGCATTTAACAGCGTATAATGGAAAATATTTCTTCAAATACCAAAAAATATATACGAAATATTTTGTACAAAAGTTTAGACAGCGCTGGAGTAACTAATGGATTACTAAATTTGTACTTAGTACTTAAGTTTGAACGCCACTGGACCTCGCGTATGACGACGAATATTAGAAGACATTTCTTGAAACATCAAAAAATATATACTATTTTTTTTTAAATAAAAAGCTTGAACATTGCTGGTGTATAAATTATATTACCTTATAAGAATCCACTGCGAAAAAAAATAAAATTACATAATTAATAATTAAAACACAAGTTTGAATACCAGTGGTCTAAGCGTATTTATGTGTAGGTAGATTTCCCTCTAAGTGGACCAACGACATGCCAGCGGGAGACTGTCGACAGACATGGCTAAAGTCAAAGATAAGCACCAAAAAATGTATACTCGTTACTTATCATAACAGTTTGAGGACCACTGCACTAAGTGACTAAGTTAGTTGCTTCAACACAATGTTGAACTTAAAGTTACATAAATCGAGCCCAGCAAGTTGGGCAGTCAGCTGCGACGGCGTTATGAAATAACTTCGTAACATACACAAAGTTGCACGGGATGTACTATTTTGGATGGAAAATTTTGTACAATTTATAACACTATTACATCACGTTAGTTTTTTATTCTTCTCAGCGCTACAACCTTCTGAAGGCTTCTTGTACGATTGAAGAAAAATAGGAACAATCGTAAACCCTTATTCAAATCTCCTACGATTTACAAGCTCTTCTTTACAACCAATTTGAGAAGCAATTTTTAATATTATTACACTAATTTTAGTAATAAGATGCCCACAACTGGACACAAGCCTTCTCCATATATTTTCTAGTATCGGTTGGAGATATTCGTCATATGTTGCAATCTTTCATTAAGGTTCCTTTTACATTTTTAATTAAGAGTTTAAAAGAAAGAAAAACACGTATATATATAAATGAGTGTTTGTCTGTATGTCCTTTATAAAATAGTAAGTTGTGCATTTGATCACATGACGATCTTTGCCAAAGTTCTTGAACATGAGTCTATAAAGGTTTCTAACGTAGGTTTGACCAATTTTAGATAGATGGCGCCACTGTCATTCCATTCAGATTTATATATAACCGTGACAGTTCATGCTGCATTTGAAACGTAAACGGCAGATGAATGATGACATTATAAATTGTTGATGTCATTACATGTGTAGATAAATTTTACTCACAGTGAGATGTATATAACTATTAAAAAAATCTTTAAGTTGGTAGTTGCTACGCTAACTTAAACCGTACTTGGTAAAGATAGTTTAAAATAAAACACAAATATATGGTAGAATTTTCTGTGTTCACTCCTAGCTTTAAAGGTGTAAATGTAAGTTAAGGATATTGCAAAAAATATGTATGATCATAATGCGAGGAGTCAATACCTTATGGCAGTACAAAATAAACAGGGAGATATATTAAACAATAATTAACTTTAATATGAAATAATCCTTTACCGAAGGGAGTCACGAGGTAACATGGCTATCGAAGCCAAGTTGGCTGTCACACGAGCGAAGAACATCTCGTGGTGGGCGGGCACAACCATAGTCTGATCATCATTCATTATTGACTGTGTTTAGCACTAATCGGTGTGACTTAGCTCCCGAGGATGCCCCGTGGAGGGGTGAAACACGTGTTGAGTAATTTGGCGGTGGCGGTTGTGTGATTCGCATTGTTTGCCGCATACGCATTTATCAGCGGGCTGGCGGGCGGTGCATTTCATTGCACGACTACCACTGCATGTGCGGAAGTGGCTAAATATTGGTCCTTTTCTTACTTAGGATGGAGTTCCGCGAGGTAACGCCTGATTCCATTAAACATCATTCGAAATTTATTCTTATGTCCTCAAGATGGGGCAGAGGGCGTCCACAGTACGTCGCCATCCTGAGCGGTCTTGAGCCTCGCTTTACTTCGCTCCGCGTCATTCCAACTGCCTTCTCTTCTGCAGTGATCTTCCGGCGCCAGGTTTGCTTTGGGCGGCTACGTCTTCGTCTGATCCATTGTCTGATATTAAACAAAAAATTATTTTTAAATGTAGTATTCAAAATTTAAAAGCACGTATTATTTCTAAAACCATTAATTTTCAATAGAATATAATAATAATAATAAACCTTTATTTCGTTGCATACAAATTACTTGGAATTAGTAATTTTAAACAAAAGTTTTGATAATTTTGTACTAAGTTAGTATGGACCTGTAAAAGCCTTCTGCGAAGGTTTTCATTTTTCTCTATCTTTGGCAACTCGCCATCTGTGACCTGCCATAATAGAGAAAAGGATAAAGTGTAACATACACTAATTGACAGCTGATGAGATGTACCTATTAAAAGCCTTTATATCTATGATTAATCATCCTGTATATGTGGTAAATCTAGACACGCTTCGCATGCGGGTGTACAAGGATGTTTTTATTTTTTTTATTTCTATTTTTTTTTCTTAACCTATACGATCGTACAATACATTAATTTTTCTTTTATATATATTTTGAGTCAGCCTATTTAATTGTATGTTACTCTTCTCTTGTAAATCTAATAATGTCGTACTGTCCTTTTGTTCATTTTAAATAAAATTAGATTTTAAAATGAATTAGGCTGTATTCCCAATGTTACACTTACCAAAGTGTTATCAACACTCGAGAGCCTTATTGAGATTAACTTGAACAGTAGACGTCGTTTGGGGGGTAACTTGGTTCAAACATTGACAAGGGTTGAAGGCGCGAGGGTGAAAAGGTGAAAGGCAATTAATATCAAATTATAATATTTGACGTGTGACATCATGCAAAATTGCTATTACACGCATGTTAAACTATTATTTTAATTAATTTTAAACTTAATTATATACATTTGGTACATAAATAATAATTTAATTTTCAAAAATTTCTGATTACTTAAAAAAATATTTGGGCATTACACGAACTCTCTGAACGATATCTAATAAACCGTATACCATATATTAGTGATATTGATATATTCTCGTGCTCTCTTAAAAGTATCTTTTAAAAGACAATTTCGTACGAAATTATCGGGTACACACAATACAATTTAAACCATAATATAAATATATGATATAGATATATAAACAAACATAATATAAGTTTATAAACTATAATCTTTGACCCCTGTTTATTAATGTTTTTACTTGTTCTGTCATTGTTTGAACATAAATCATTAAATGTTTTCACTGAGATAGTTATAAGGTAGCAATTGGAACTAATTTTATATGTCTATGCTTCTAGTTTGTACTTTCTAACTACTTTTTGTTACTGTTTATCTCCAATAAAGTAAGTAAATAAATAAATACCCTTTTGTGATTTTTATAGAGTCGTTGCACCCCAACAATAGTCATGAACAATTCTCGGAATATAATCACTTTGTGCATTAATTATATATGATTGCTACCAAAGAGTTTCATGGGCAGCAGCGTTCTTCGCGTACCTTAATATCACCATACTATGTCTAACCCGCCTGCTAAGCGAGAATATGATATACCCTATCATAAATATTGATGATGGAAACTACCTTCCAGTAAGCGTCTATTAACCTAAAATAAGAATAAAACCGAACATCTTTTGAAGATATTTGCATCTGTTGATGAAAAGCTGACACAAACTGTTGCAAAACTATATGAAATAATTGGAAGGTCATTGTTTATTATGACCTTTTACTTCTGGACAGAAACATCAATTCGTATATCAACTTCAAACACTTGATGAGTCTTAAGCAAGACATTGGAAGAAAACAGTCTAAATACATCAATAGAGGTAATGTAGTCTTGAATCATTCGGGAAGCTCTGGAATCTCTTCTCGTCGAACATACCACAATGTTTGATGATGAAGGTCTTTGGCCAATGTGTGATGATATACGGATCCAAGATATGGTCATCAACGACGGATCTCATAAGAAAGCTCAAAGTCACGCAAACAGCAATGGAGAGGGCTTGCTTGAAATGCTTGAATATTTAATGGAATTAGGCGTTACCTTGCGGAAGTCCATCCTAAGTAAGAAAAGGACCAATATTTAGCCACACACTGATTAGTGAGGCTGAGAGACTATGTGCACTAATCAGTGTAACATAACTCCTGAAGATGCCCCGTGGAGGGTTGAAACACGTGTTGAGTGAATTGATGGTGGCAGTTGTGTAATTCGCATTGTTTGCCGCACGCGCATTTATCAGCGGACTGGCGGGCGGTGCACTTTGTTGCACGACTATCACTGCATGTGCGGAAGTGGCTAAATATTGGTCCTTTACTTACTTTGAAATGTATGAAGTTTCTGCGAGATCCAATCAGAAATAACGCGAAGAACCAAGATCACAGATGTAGCTCGAAGAATTGCTCATTTGAAGTAACACAGCGCTCGTGCAACATGGCAGTTGGGGTCAAAAAGGTTTCCGAATGGCGACCACAAGCCGGTAGATACGGCGTGATACGGCCCTCCACTAGATGGACCGACATCATAATAAGGTCACTACCTTCAACGTACACCATCATAATGCCATCGTCTTAGTAGAGCGCCCACTGGTCCCCTTACTCTCCAAGCGAAGAACGCATTGTGCCGAATTCATGTTAAATGGCGACTGCCAAGGAGACGGGATTGGGCAGCAATCACCGGGGGCTCGGCAGCAGCCTGATATAAAAGACGCTCAAGAGCGTCACCTATTCCTGACCTAAAAAAACTAGTAATGAACTCGTGCCTCTTGGTCAGTAGGGAGAGTCGAAAAACCTCAGCCCGAGCTCATTAAAAGGTGATAGTCCACCGTTGTCGTACGCCCAACCCGAAGGCAACGGCTAGACTTGAGGGACACGTGTGCCTCCCCATCTGGGCTATCCGAGCATCTCAGCTCGAATCTGGCACAGGTCACGCTTCACCGACAGACCCGCTTACAAGCCTGACTAGTGCCGTAGGTTATAGACAAACAGCACTAGTGGAAAGTGCGCTTCGATCCTTGCATTATATGGTGGTGCCAGCGAGGGATAGTCCTACAAACGGCCACCACCAGGACTACAAATTTAGACCTTCCCCCCCTCCTGGGTTAGTCGAAAGCAGCGGCGCCACGTGCAGGCCCCGGTTAGGAGTTGAGAGACGAACGTCTGCCCCCCGAGAGAGACGGAGGCCCGAATCCCCTTTGCTGGCCCCGATATGGGTTGTTATACTGGCGATCTGAGGTCGGCTGTTCAGTCCCTATCGACTACCGTCCCATGTATCGTGAGCTAGGAGTAAACATGTCGTCTCCGCCCGTTAGGGCCCTGGTGGTGAAGGCGGCCGGTTAAGAGAGTCATGGTTACTCTTGCAAAGAATCTGAATAGAAAGAAGGTCTATGCCTTACAGTGGACTTCTATCAGCTTAAGAAGAAAGAAGTCTTGCAATAAAATATAGTTTTTTCCATGTTCAAATTTTGCTTTTATTCAAGACTAACATCAATTGAGCTTCCGAAACAAATTGTCAAAGCTTTGTCCGGAAGTTTTTAAACTTCTGCAGAAACGACATCATAATACAAGATACTAAAAGTATAACAAAATGTTACTCGTGTATTATAATTAAATGTAAATAAACTTTAAGAAAATATGTCCATATTTTTCACAAAACACTTCGTAGGAACTTTTTCTCGGAAGTATTATGAAGGCTTTTGAATCGAATTCGATTCTTGGAAATTTAACTTCAAAGGCATCGTAGAAAGTGATATAATAAGGAAAAAAAAAACTAAAAAGGTAAGACGTCTGTTTTACAGAGATAAAAAAAAACAATTTAATTTTCTCTAACCTTTTTTTGGTTTTGTTCCGTTCTTCGCCGAGGAACTTTCTCGTATTTGCTTAATATGCTGTTTTTGTAGCAATTACTTTAAAAGTTTTCGTTATGAAAGATTTTTAATTTTAAATTTGCATTATTTTCTTTTTAATGCAATATTTCACACTTTTGTCTAGTATATCTTTCTCAAAACTCCTCAAAATTAGTATCTTTTTTGAATTCAACTATATCATTGTCATTATCTCAGCCGTAGCGTCCACTGTTGGGTCATCACGGAGGCCTCCTTCGTGGGCGGATTTCACGTTGGATGTGCTACGATACGTTTTCCTGTTCCTGGTCTCCACTCTAGAACCTTAATGTAACTATTGATTCTCCATACAGCCTCCCATACCATAAGTTCTCTAAGTTATTTGGCATTAAATTTAATGTATATATATACATATATATGTATACCATATACCGCCCGCACGCCCGAGTCAACTCAACAGAGTGACTCTGCGTATGGCACTAATCGGTGTAACATAACTCCTGAAGATGCCCCGTGGAGGGGTGAAACACGTGTTGAGTGATTTAACGGTGGCAGTTGTGTAATTCGCATTGTTTGCCGCATGCGCATTTGTCAGCGGGCTGGCGGGCGGTGCACTTTGTTGCACGACTACCACTGCATGTGTGGAAGTGGCTAAATATTGGTCCTTTTCTTACTTAGGATGGACTTCCGCAAGGTAACGCCTGATTCTATTAAATAGATAATGTTATGTTTCTTGTACAAGCTCTCTCTCTCTCTCTATTGTTATCAGAGTGACCATAAGCCTTCACCACGTCTTGAATCCATACGTCTTCACTATCAACACACGTTAGTCAAAAGACTTTTGTCTTCAGTGATTTTGACAAGAACATGTTTCGAACGCTGACCATCTGAGTCGAATTCGGCTAGTAATCTCTTTCTCTTCCTTGTCAAATATACTATTTATAAAACAGTTTTAGGATATAAGCAATCAAGGATCGTACTATGAATTTCTAATAACTAAATTTTATTAATAATTTTGAAATGTACTACAAGAGAAATAATTTAGAAACTTATGAAAAACATTTTCTATTCCGTGCCACGTTTTTCGTTCCCAAGTGTGATACTTACAACAGTTTAAGTTTGTAAGTTGCAAAGTTAACCATCAACGACTTTGTTTTGCAACCAGAGATCGTCCCACGTGGACTGTCCGCTGTTATTGCTGTATTTCTTGCTATTTATTTGAAACCATCAACGGAGATTACAATATAATACACACTTTAGTTTATTTTAATATATGTGGATTCATTATTCATTATTATCATTTCAGCTGTCCACTGCTTTATTAGTAGTGGCCAGTGTTTATCTTTCTGCATCATAATATGGATTTTAAAGCCATTATATATGTAACTTTTAAGAAATCAATGGATTTACCGTGCAATCTGTCGCATTTTGTTAAGACCGACTGGATATGGTGGTCAAGGAGTCATCTTTGGACTGTATTGGCATTCAGCTTCACTGTTCGGACTCTTTACTCTTTCTAAATAATTTTGAATTTCCTGCCAACTTAAAATTACTTACTTTAAATAATTAATTTACTAGAAAATCATAGATCCGAAATAAAATACGTGACTGCCAAATTCTAGTGTTTCATGTATCAGAAGATCATCTTTTACTATATGAAGTAGGCTGTTATTTAGTTTTAAGGCTTCATTAAAAAAGTAAATAGCTATATTATTAGATGTGCCATCTTTTGCTGTTACTAACTTAGCTTCGTTGCCCTAAATTTTTGGATTTTTTTTAATTCTTCAATCATCTTCGATCACTACAAATTATTATGTACTAACATGATCATTAATATTATTAATATATGTACAAAGTTATAGCGAATATAATCGGCTACATGTATTACTGCATGCTTCAAATGAATGCTTCTATAGGCTGCGATGACAAACAGGCATTCATATCCCTTTGTAAAGAGATCGCCAAAAGGGCGATTGAAAGAAATAAAACAAACAGAGTATAAAATGACGAATAGATTAAAAACGTAAATAGAAACAAAACTGTGATAGAAATAATTATAGAATAAGTAATAATGTGTAAAAAAAATGTAAAATAAAAATATAAATCAAAAAATGTCAAAAGAAAAAAGGAAGAATGATAGACGAACAGAGCAAAAGGGTAAGAAAGAAGAAATGTGGTATAAAAGAATGGAATGAAAGATCATGTGAAGAATGGAAGCAGAGAACGGAAATAAAAAAAACGAGGCACTTTACGAACCTGGAGAATCAATTACTAGTAACTGTAGAGCTGGCATCAGTAGAACTATCTCATGATGCCTTCTACATGCGAGAGTAAGAAACCTACGGTAGAGTTCCAGTGTAGTGCGCTATGAAACTAGGAGAGTTTGTATAAGCTAGTTCTAGGATTAGTTAATGTATCTTTCAGATTTTATAAATACTGGCTGTCGATAAATAATTTTTAGTCTGTTCTCTGCATTTTATTTTACTTTTAATTCCAAGAGACAGTGTCAGATGTCCGAATTCAAATTGACGTTCGAATATAAATTCGAATACGCAATAATTATTCTATATCAAAGTATTATACTTGTGGTGGCCAGCCATAAGAGTCGTAAAATTTACTGATGATTATAAAACTCCCCAAAAATATTTTCATTAAACACCGCTTGTAATATCTCCACATTATCCGTGAACTTCTTCTGTACTACATTAAAACATTTTAATAATTTAATTTTGAATCATATACACGTTTCTGGAGCAAAGAGGTTTTAATAAGAATCCTTTGGCGCGAAAATCAGAACGCAATTTATTATCTTTCATACGAGACAAGAGTACGACATTCTTATAAATGTCACAGTTGTCACCTGTGTTAAAATATTGTTATATACACTTGACAAATAGCTCTGGGAAAGAAACATTATTTAAATATCTTCTGTGTGTTTTATTTTAGAACAAACACAGTACTAAACATACAAAATACATTACTCGTACTAAACAAATATAGATAATATAATTTTTAATTGCGATATGACAACGAAATCCGATCTCATAGTTTCAAATATTAAAAAATATCTCTTAAAAGATCGTATTCGAAATTCGAAAGTACGAATTAGAATTTGGAAAGGGAGTCTGTTAGGAATGAGATCGTGAAGGCATCGGAGAAGGCCGAATATGATGAAGATATAACATAATTTAATGACTCAAATAGAGAAAAATCAAAAAAGCTTCTAAATTTAAAGAGAAAGAAGGTTCTAATGAAAAGAAAGAAAAAAGAATAACCTTAAATACATTATCACCATAATTTTAACCAAAGAAAGTCCACTGCTAGAAATAAACCTACTCCTCGCTTATCTGTGGTTGCCACATAAGTGATATGCCAGTTAAGGAACTACGTAATGCAAGCGTGGCGAGAATTACCACATACAGGATGTTTGTTTATAGATCTAAAAGTTTTTATTAGGTATAGCTCTGAAATTATTGTGCAGTACGTACAACGTATTAAAAAACCAATAGCTCCAGAAATAATTAATAACGTAACGATATTAAAGTAAAAAAATCGCTTTAAAAATTATCAGATCACATTTGTATTATTATTAATTATTGTACTCTATAGACTAACTTTTTATTGGCCGAAGTTATTGGCCAGTTGCATCTATTAGCTGAAATTAATAAAGGGCACATAATAAGCCAAAAAAAATTACTTCAATATATTGTTACAAAGCACGAGCTACAGAACCCTCTAAACAATAAACAGTGAACCCTTGGATCAAGAACACGCGTGACCTTGATGTTATTTATAAATTTTTGTAGACAGTTCTCGGAAATTGTATCCGAGTACTATCTCGAACTTACTAAAACCACGCAGTATAAATAAATGTACTCCCCATGACGACAGTTCAGCGTTGTTTTTCGAGTTATAAGATTAAAATCTACTAACAGTGATACAAAGTGACTATTTGGTAAGTTATTTGGACAGTGATTTCTTGAACAATTAAAAAGTGTAGTTTCGACTAAGCGAAAGTATTAAAATTTGTTAAAGTAGGGTGACCATCTGATTTGTGAATAAAGGACGCCTTGTGAACCAGTAGTGTTTCATTTCAAGTCAGAACCCACAGTACGTAACAATATTAAAAGAAATATCATTAATGAGAAGGTAGACGAAAGGATAGTTAAACAAAGTCTAAATTCTCACTGATATCTTATATTTATATTACGTAGAAAGCGAGCTCGTTAACGACGGAAAAACAGAGCAACTGCCTTTGTTCTGACGTCACGGAAAGAGGTCAGAGAGTGGGAAAAAAAACGCCTGAAATGTAAGCACTGTGCACTTTGCATAAGGAAGTGTTGGCACCTTATTTTAGATGCAGACATTGATTAAGGATTCATGTCCTGAACATATATTCTCAATTCAAATTCAAATTCATTTACAACCAAATAAGATATGCTCTTTGTGATATATCTATTTATAACAGCAGATGACTTATTACACAATAATGTGAAAACTAGGCAAGAAGTTACTTAAATTTTCTTAGACTTTGCGAAATAAGTAATCTGCAAAACAAAGTGAACATTCGAAGTCACTTCAAAGAAACTGTCACTTCAAAGAAACTGTCACTTCAAAGAAGCGTCAGTTCTAGTTCAGGCTCCGGAGGAATCGCTGTTCACCAGAGAACTAGCTCAGACTCACAGAGTTAGTCTCTCTCGTCACTCACTCTCAGAGAGGTAAAATGAATTTAAATAAGAAAAGGACCAATATTTAGCCACTTCCGCACATGCAGTGGTAGTCGTGCAATGAAATGCACCGCCCGCCAGCCCGCTGATAAATGCGCATGCGGCAAACAATGCGAATCACACAACCGCCACCACCAAATCACTCAACACATGTTTCACCCCTCCACGGGGCATCTTCAGGAGCTATGTTACACCGATTAGTGCCAAACACAGATTAAATATTGAAATAAATCGACAATCAATCGGAGATAGAAATAATCTTTCAAAGTGCCTCAATTCAGCCACCCTTGTTCTAGAGGATGAACAGTAGCATCCTCAGCGTATTGTAATACTACACTGTGATCAACTCGCCTGCGAAGCGTGGTGATTATAATACATCACCCTGTAGATATTTTTGGGCAAGACGTATAACTTTTAGTGGGCATTTATGGGCATAAATGACAACATAAGAATATATCGGAAACGATTTTTCTTACATTACGTTGTTTATCCAAATGCTATACATTCACTCTATTAAAGATTTTATATCGATAACCAATCATATTGTACAACGTACGTATTTTTTATCAGTTTTTTTGTTTTTAACTCTGTGTTTGGCACTAATCGGTGTAACATAACTCCTGAAGATGCCCCGTAGAAGGGTGAAACACGTGTTGAGTGATTTGGCGGTGGCAGTTGTGTGATTCGCATTGTTTGCCGCATACGCATTTATCAGCGGACTGGCGGGCGGTGCACTTTGTTGCACGATTACTACTGCATGTGCGGAAGTAGCTAAATATTGGTCATTTTCTTACTTAGGATGGACTTCCGCAAGGTAACGCCTGATTCCATTAAATACAATTTTATCAGTTAATTGCATTACATGTATTTTTTTTATTTCAACCGGCTTAAATCTAATCTCTAGTATGTTCAGATATAAAAGATTGACAATGCATTCTTTTGTTTGTTACAAATAAATAGCCTGCGACCAAGCGATATCATATATTTGCTTTCCGGAAAACATTTATTGATTCATATATCTGAGTGTATTGTCTTTGTGATATTTGGTCGTGAATGCACTATATTATGACTTTAGTATTGATAGATTGGTAAAATTTAATTCTTGGAGGTAAATAAAGTAGAAACTTCAATAGTAATAGTATCAGTAAATTTATTTACAATAAATCAATTATGATTTTTTTTTACATCTTTAACTACTTATGTATATATATGTATATTATGTAATGGATTCAGGCGTTACTTTGCGAAAGTCCATCCTAAGTAAGAAAAGGACTATTACATAGCTACTTCCGCTATGTAGCAGTAGTCGTGCAATAAAGTGCACCGCCCGCCAGCCCGCTGACAAATGCTAGATTATGTAACATTAACTCCTGAGGATGCCCGTGAAGGGGTGAAGCACGTGTTGAGAGGTTTAGCGGTGATGGTTGTGTAATTCGCATTGTTTGCCGCACGCGCATTTATCAGCGGGCTGGCGTGCGGTGCACTTTATTGCACAACTACTGCTACAAAGCGGAAGTAGCTATATATTAGTCCTTTTATTACATAAATAACTTAAATATATGTCGTTACATATATATCTCCTAACCCACCAAGCGGTCCAATTGCAAGGCAATTCCCCTCTCAAGTCCACAGACTATATTTTAATATAAAAAAAATAATAGAATTGAGAAATATCGAAAGCATGAATCGTAAAACCAATGTGTGTGAAAACAAAAGGTATCACAACCGTTTATAAAGGAGGCATTGATGAAACCAAAGAGAAGAAAAACAAAGACTCAAACAGCACCAGATAAGAGATCTTTCCGTAAATTACCGGAAGTTCTTTGTGAGACTTAATTGCTTTTGCTCGAATCAAACGAACGTGGAACGAAATGAAAACTTTCGTGTCGCTACAAAAATGATTTTTAAACTGCATTTTTGCCAATTCATATCGTCTACCATTTACAAAATTTAAAACGCCTATTAAGGATAATTCAACGAATATTTAAATGACTAGAATACTAGACAGTGATGTCGCTTGATTATTTTGATTTCATTTAGACTATATCTAACAGAGTCCATATGTTTAAATCTGTATTGTTAAACATTATTAAAAGATGTATTGTTGTGGAGTTTCTTCCTGCTTCTTATTTACAACTACAGCACCTTGCGAAGAAGAGTAGAATCAAAAATAAAATAAATAATTTGTTTGCGGTTAAGAAGAGTTCTCTAAGAAGTATTTGAAGGCTTTAACATATAGGATGATTAGTTATATGTATAAAAGCTGTAAAAAGGTAAATGTATAATTCAGTAGCAAAATATTTAAATATTTAATGGAATCAGGCGTTACCTTGCGGAAGTCCATCCTAAGTAAGAAAAGGACCAATATTTAGCCCCACTCTGTGTTTGGCACTAATCGGTGTAACATAGCTCGTGAAGATGCCCCGTGGAGGGGTGAAATACGTGTTGAGTAATTTGGCGGTGGCGGTTGTGTGATTCATGGATATACCGAATTTCTTTTCAAATGTTTATAGCGCTCTTGTATCGTAAACCTTGTTACAATTACTAGTAACAAATATATATATATATATATATATGGTTTATGAAACCATTATATATATATATATATATATGAAAAAAAAACAAAGTCATATAAAATAATGTTGTGGTAATTACTATAAAACTTATATGAATAATTTTATTTGAATATGAACTTGACCTTTTTTAACAAAACATTTATTCACTAACTTATAGAGAGGTTTTAGTCACTTAAAGAAATCGTCGGAATGCAGGCTACAGATGGTATATTGTATAATGCAGCGATAAATATTGCACAACGACTTTGGAAAGAGACAATCGGCTAATTTCGGCTTCGTAGAGCGTTATCTCTATGTATATATCTATATATCTAAATGCGGCATGCGTAAGCGCCCCTCTAGGTAGACCGACGACTAACGCGACGACGCGGGAAGTAGATATCTAGATATGGGCGATACAGGACCGATCATCGTGGCGTTTGTTTTAGGAGGCCTATGTTAGTAGTGGGCATTCATCGGCTGAAAAGAGCGAGCTTCGCCTTTATCATATCGACGTAAACGAATAATTTTATTTCTGTGGAATTCCCTTTTTTTGATGCGTCGCTGACGATGACATTATACTGCTGGCCTAAAACCGATATAAATAAATAATTAAATTTCTGTTAAATTCCCCTTTTCGATGCGTCACTGACGATGACATTATGTTGCTGCCATAATCCTGATGTATAGTAAAAAAATTAGATTCTGTAGAATTCCGCTTTTCGATTCGCCACTGACGATGACGTAACGTGGCTGGCATAATACCGATGTAATTAAACAAAAATTCTGTGAAATTCCTCTTTTCGATGCACCGCTGACGATGACGTAATGTTGCTGGCATAACACCGATGTAAATAATTTTTTTCTGTGGAATTCCCTTTTTCGATGCACCGTTGACGATGACGTAATGTTGCTAGCATAATCCCGATGTAAATAAAAAAATATATTTCTGTGGAATTCCGCTTTTCTATTCGCCACTGACGATGATGTAATGTTGCTGGCGTAACACCGATGTAATAAAAAAAATATCTGTGGAATTCCCCTTTTCGATGCTCTGCTGATGATGACGTAATGTTGCTAGCATAATCCCGATTTAAATAAACAAATATTTTCTGTGGAATTCCCCTTTTCGATGCGTCGCTGACGATTACATTATGTTGCTTCTTTAATTTATTTATTAAATACAGGAATATATTAACACGGTATATGAAGTCTAAAACTTAAAACAAACATTACATTTACCTTGCCCCTAAAGCAAAAAATTTCCATATTAATATAAAGTGTACAAAATGTTCGTACGTCGTAAACACTCCACATTTTTCTGCTTACAAGGAGCTTCCGAGAAGCGAAGGCATTATAAACACACGTCTATAAAACAGGTTTATAAAACAAAGCTGTAAAAGGTCCTCGCCCTAGATTCTTTTATGCGCTATCAGGTTAATGCTTAACTGTTTTATTACTTATCCTCGAGCAAAAAGGATTCATATGCGGATCATAGAGTGGAAAGATCAGTGGCCACTCGTATATTTCTATCGATGATTCTTGACTTTACAATACGAGATGTTTGTTTTGAATGTTTTACAGAGACAAGCTTCCGTGCTTTTGTTTTACATTTGCGTTCATTTTTTCCGGTTTTTTTGCTGAACTTTTGCATGTTGCAGTGTTTATGTGAAAAAGTAAATTTATTTAACTATCTTTACTACGCCCTAACAATGTCAATCTCCCCCTGGTCACCATACCTAAAGCAGATATACATGTAAAGATACTAGTTTCTATAATAACTATATTTTATACTGTGCCGCGCTTATTTAATGTCGGTAAAGCAGTCGCTGTTTAACCTTGTCACTTCATAGATGGCGCTGTTAATAATGGAGTTATAATGGCGTCGGTCGATAAAGCAGTTGGTATATGAAATGTCAAAGTGATAATTTAAAATATTGTAGAATGAACTTTTAAAAGGAATCGACAATATATATAATAAGTTTAAATGTCGTTTCTTGGTTTGTGATACGTTAATGGTGTGAAACAGTTTAGTGTGTGATTGTTATTACCTACCTAGTTTTAATATAAATATTTGTGTTCAGAACAACGCATGATTGTTTATTTGAAGCATATACCTATTTATGAAATCGTCATATATATATATATAATATATATATATATATATATAGAAAAAAAGAGGAAAAAAGAAACAATATGGTTCAAAAGGGGGTCTTATCGCACGAGGAAATCTCTATGAAACAACCTTTGGATGAAGATGAGAGACATGGAGGTAAGGGTGGTTTATGGTGTACATAAATATATAAATACATACATTACTACACACACACTACACAATATATATATATATATATATACTACAACCTTTCTTCTAACATTTGAAAATATACCAAAGAAAGTTTTCTAGACATAAACCGAGATCCTATTGTAAAAATGTAAACTTGACCAGGGGTGAGGAGATCCGTAGACTAAATTAAGCGAGATATCCCAGCGGATTATGAAGTCGAAGTGGCAATGAGCGGGCTAAATGGACGGTGAAGCCTTAACGATCTGCAGAAAACCGGCAAACGTAGTGTATAGCGTCCACTTATAAGAAAGTCAGATGTTAAAGCAGTCGTAAAATATTGGATACAGGCCAATTACTATCGGAAATTTATTAAAGAGGCCTGTATAAACAACTTAAGTCTGATATGATGATACTATATTTAATGGAATCAGGCGTTACCTCGCGGAAGTCCATCCTAAGTAAGAAAAGGATCAATATTTAGCCACTTCCGCACATGCAGTGGTAGTCGTGCAATAAAATGCACCGAAGTGGCTAAATATTGGTCCTTTTTTTACTGATGATACTATATTTGTGTAATGCTACATACATCTCGTTATTGTATTTATGTCAGGTTTTCATATATTTTAAACCAGAGTTCCCCAAACTTTATTGTGTCGTAGACCCCTTGCCATGTTTTTCCGTGTTGGGTAGACCCCCTACTTACCTGATACTGATTTCCTGTAAATTTCTAACTGTAGTGAAGTTTAGTGTTAAAAACTTAAAGTAAAAACACATGTTAATTTATACATTTATTAATTGAATTTAAATTAAAACTATTCAAAATATAATTTAGTATCTGGTATGTATAATATACGTAACATAAAATGTTTTGATATTATAAGATAGTATGATGTAAGTAAATAGGTACTATCAGTGTATGTGTTGAGATCCACTATCGTGGACCCCCATTTTCATTTCATAGACCCCCAAATTTTTGTTCGCTGACGTAGACCCCTTACAGGTTGTCATAGACCCCTAGTGGTCGATATAGACCACTTTGGGAATCACTTTTTTAAACGGTTTTTCATTACCTTCTTTTCAGTAGACGTCCAATGGAAGTCGTTGGCCTCCTATATCGTCGGTTCAACAAGTAGGGGTCTACCCACGCCGCATTTACCGACTTGTGTTCGCCACTTGAGAACGTTCTGGCTCAAATGGTCGTCGACACGAGCGACGTGCCCAACCTACTGCCACTTCAGACATGATATTCGTTTGGTGATTTTGATTCTTTCGCGGACCTCGTCATTCCTGATTCGATCTCGAGTCCTTGAGTGACCTATGGCTTTCTTATGAGGACCGTCGTAAGTAACCACGTCTCGAATCCGTATATCATCACTTATTCGTTATCATTTATCACCTACTTTCTTTAATATTTATCTAAAGCGCCGGAATGATGAACTACCTACTATGTGTAGTATCATTGTATAAATATATATATTAAAAGCATCCAATGGTAGCTCAACGGTAGAGAACTGAGAATTGCGATCATAGTTCACTGGTTCAATTTCCGTGATACAATCTTATGTTATTCACACTTTGTTTATTAATTACATATGATTTTAAATATTTAATGGAATCAGGCGTTACCTTGCTACCTTCGTTCATATATAAGTAAGACATGCAGTGGTAGTCGTGCAACAAAGTGCACCGCCCGCCAGCCCGCTGACTAATGCATATGCGGCAAACAATGCGAATCACACAACCGCCACCGCCAAATTATTCACCACGTGTTTCACCCCTCCACGGGGCATCTTCAGGAGTTATGTTACACCGATTAGTGCCAAGCAGAGACTCTGTATTTGGCACTAAACACGACTATATACGATATATATATATATATATATATATATACTTACAAACAAATTTCCAGAGAAGGCAGCGGCGTACTTTGTGTAATACCACACATATGCCTTGCAGTTTACGTCTATGAACTGAAATGAAGTAATACATGCCAACTAGATACTAACGGTAAGTCCGAGGAGACAACTGAAAGCTTTACCTTGTAAAATATCTGGTAGATGATATCATCTTTTCAACCATAGAACCTCCACTATTGGACATGGCACTGCGCACATAGATTTGTAGAAAGAACAATTGAAAGAAGCCTCCATCTAGCTATTTTGTAAAACCTTATGGGTGTTCATTTCAGAACCTCGAAGCAGATTCCATCTGTTCTGTGCGATATATTATATTATATATATTACATTAGAAAAGATTAATGATTTCAAACAGAACGTAATTGGATTCTATTATCGCTTCATTACACGTTTTTCAATCCCGTACCATTATAAATAATTCATCTTTAAATCCACTTAGTGAAAATGTACTCAAAATTGCAATTAACCTTACAGGAGTACAGCTGGAATGGTAAAACGGGTACTTGACCTCACTAATTAGTCAATTAAAAATCTTTATCTATTAATTAATTGTAATAGATAATTAAGAGATGTTCAAATTTGAAATATTTACGGGATTAAGGGGAAGTAGGTCGTTGGTAATTCGTGATTTTTATTTAAGAAAAAAATTAAAATACACGTCTCTTCGATAAGAAGGTATAATCCCGATTCGACAAGTTAAGAGCTCTTTTTTTTTAATCGCAAGGAAATCCTGCATGGGATTCCCCTCCGCTGCGTGGGCAACGAAAGGATTGCTGGACTCATACCGAATAAAACTCCACGATCTACTTGAAAGCCTTTTGTTGAAACTACGTGAATGCTTTCGCATACTACCGCAGTTTCAACGACGGTAGCACAGTGCTTTGACTCCTTACTTGCGGAAGATCATCCTAACTCCGTCGCCAACGCGATTGTCGCCATGCTAAGGGGGTTGGAGAAAGGCGGTATAACACCCACAACAAGCTAAGATGTTCTTTCTCTCTCTATCCAAAGCCCGTTGTAACATCACTTTTTCGCAGAAGCTTTTACCAGCACTCCATGATATTCTCATTCTGTACCATCGCCTTAACGAAACCTGGTAACGATATGTCATACCCCAGAGTGTCGGTGAGTTCTCAGTGCAGCTCTTTCCAAGCTGTACACTCCTCAAGCGTGTGCTAAACTGTATCCTCTTCGCTACCACAATGGTGGTATATCGATGACGGTTTCCTGCCTATGCGACGTAGGTACTTACTAAAGCAAACGATACAGCTCTACCGTAACAAAGGAATACGCAACTAGGTGGTGGCCAAAAATAAAACTTACCTTCCCCCTCTCGCCGCGTTCATACCTAAGGCGCGGTATAATGGGGCCATGGTACTTCTTGAACGTACTAGCTAAATTCTATCTAGACATACAATACTAAATAGCATATTTTCCAACTGATAATGATGACGCAAGATTTGTATCGCGTTTCAAGATTACAATTTCTGATTTTAGTATTGTCCAAAAACGTGAAAAATAAGAGAAAAAAAATCATGTCGATGCCTTGGTATTGACGAAGAATTCCTAAGTTTGGCATATGTTTTAAAGAGTTAAGATTTAAAAAAATAATACTCGGTATTTAGCACTGGTCGGTGTAACGTCTCCTGAGGATGCCCCGTGGAGGAGTGAAACACGTGTAGAGTAGATTAACAGTGGTAGTTGTGTTTCGCATTGTTTGCCGCACGCGCATTTATCAGCGGCCTGGCGGGCGGTGCACTTCATTGCACGACTACTGCTGCATAGCGGAAGTAGCTATGTATTAGTTGCCCGCTTTCCAGGCTACTATCGACCTCAGTGACCTTCGGTCTCAGCGGGGGAGTACTGTGGGAGTCGTATATACACTGATGTGATGTCTGAATGAATAATAGGTGTAAGATTTTGTGGGCGAGCGTAGCCGACGGGCGAACTTAGTGTGCCGAATTAGTGCAGCGAGCACATGCACGCACCGGTGACGCGGGCGCAGACCTTTTGTTACTTTTGTTTCTTTTTTTTCTTTTGCGCCTTTGTTCTATTGCCCACTTTCACTCGGTCGCAGAGCACATTGCGCCCCAGAGTTCCACGACGAATACACGCTTTTTTTACTCGCCCTCAAGCGCTAATAAAAATTTGTTCGTGTGTTAAATAAATTGATAAAGTGTTACAAACGTCTTTTAATAAGACGCTAACTCCTTACTGGTGACCCCGAAACGAACGCAGCAAGCATTAAGATGGAATCCAGAAGCGGTAGTCGAGAGCGCAATGCAGACGGAGCGGATCAGTAATATGCCGCAGAGGAGAAGTCAACATAGTGCTGACCGGGGGCAATGACAACCGCAAACGCAACCGCAATCACAACCGCAATGGCAACCGCAACCACAACCGCAACCGCAACCGCAACCACAACCGCAATCGCAACCGCAACCGCAACCGCAAACGCAACCGCAACCACAACCGCAACTGCAAACGCAACCGCAACCGCAACCGCAACCGCAACCGCAACCGCAACCGCAACCGCAACCACAATCGCAACCGCAACTACAACTGCAACCGCAACCGCAATCGCAACCCAACCGCAACCGCAACCGCAACCGCAACCGCAACCGCAACCGCAACCACAATCGCAACCGCAACTACAACCGCAACCGCAACCGCAATCGCAACCCAACCGCAACCGCAACCACAACTGCAACCGCAACCGCAACCACAACTGCAACCGCAACCACAACCACAACCGCAACCACAACCGCAGCCGCCAGCGCAACTACGCACACCTATCTACAAGATTCAGAGTCTGGCCAATCGAACCGACGTTAGTGTTAGCTCATATGATGAAGCGTACATGGACATGTATGGTGCTGCGGACCGGCCGCAGTACGGCGAAACACTACGACTACGAAGAGAGTCCACCGTTACCATAGATCGACTGAAACCAGCATATATGACCAGAGATGACAACACGACACCACAAACAAGAACGGAGCAGACTCCGACTTTAGCCAATTCCGTTCCTGAAAATATCAACCCCACTTTGACAGAAGAAACCGTTCCAGTAAGGAAAACCAGATCGGGACGTACTGTCCGCTTTCCAGACTACTATCGACCTCAGTGACCTTCGGTCTCAGCGGGGGAGTACTGTGGGAGTCGTATATACACTGATGTGATGTCTGAATGAATAATAGGTGTAAGATTTTGTGGGCGAGCGTAGCCGACGGGCGAACTTAGTGTGCCGAATTAGTGCAGCGAGCACATGCACGCACCGGTGACGCGGGCGCAGACCTTTTGTTACTTTTGTTTCTTTTTTTTCTTTTGCGCCTTTGTTCTATTGCCCGCTTTCACTCGGTCGCAGAGCACATTGCGCCCCAGAGTCCTACGACGAATGCACGTCCTTTGCTCGCACTCAAGCGCTAATAAAAATTTGTTCGTGTGTTAAATAAATTGATAAAGTGTTACAAACGTGTTTTAATATAGATACTAACTCTTTAGTTCCTTTCTTAGTTAGGATGGACTTCTGCAAGCTAACATCTGATTCTATTAGATAAAAAGAATGTAATTCTGTCTTGAATTGTTTCTAAGATATTAATGGTCTAGCCCTAAGGCTTTTACAGCTTCCTCTGACATGAGTTAACGGAGCGGTAATTCTTATTGATAAAGAAGATTTAATTAGCAGTAAGCTTCAGAACTTGGAGTATCAGCGAAAAATTGACAGTCCATCTGTGTTCTATTGACTGCATTTCAGAGACTGCGTTGGATTTACATAAATAGATTGTCCCATCTCTTCTTCCGTTGGAGATCAACACGCACGGAATCATTATATACACAGTTAAAATTCGTTCAACACGCACTAAACGTTTTGACACTGCTTTTAAATTTCAAACACATATGTACAATAAATAGTTAAATATCATTATTTACCAACGTTTCTATTTTTATCAGGGAGGTCAAGAATACAATTTCCTTTTTGTTTACATTTAAAACTATTTTTGCTTTCTCTGCAACTAAGGCACCGTTTCGTAATTTTTTTTTTCTATTTCTAAGAGTCATGGTTGCGATTGACAGTATACTGTTAATATAAAACAGCTCTTATTACCTTAGCCTTTGAGTTGATTTTACTTTATTACATTAATAAGATCATATCATGACGTAATATTCTAGTATAGATGGGTTTATTTGAATGTGTAGTCTATAAAATTTGTATGAAATACGCATATTGTACCCGACGATAAATATTGCACATCGACCTTTGGAAAGAGACAATCGGCTAATTTCGGCTTCGCAGAGTGTTATTTCTATAGCACGAAATACAGTGTGTCGAACAGAGACAATGCTTTGCAAAGCCGAAATTAGCCGATTGTCTCTTTCCAAAGGTCGATGTGCAATATTTATCGTCGGGTACAATATGCGTATTTCATACAAATTTTATAGACTACACATTCAAATAAACCCATCTATACTAGAATATTACGTCATGATATGATCTTATTAATGTAATAAAGTAAAATCAACTCAAAGGCTAAGGTAATAAGAGCTGTTTTATATTAACAGTATACTGTCAATCGCAACCATGACTCTTAGAAATAGAAAAAAAAAATTACGAAACGGTGCCTTAGTTGCAGAGAAAGCAAAAATAGTTTTAAATGTAAACAAAAAGGAAATTGTATTCTTGACCTCCCTGATAAAAATAGAAACGTTGGTAAATAATGATATTTAACTATTTATTGTACATATGTGTTTGAAATTTAAAAGCAGTGTCAAAACGTTTAGTGCGTGTTGAACGAATTTTAACTGTGTATATAATGATTCCGTGCGTGTTGATCTCCAACGGAAGAAGAGATGGGACAATCTATTTATGTAAATCCAACGCAGTCTCTGAAATGCAGTCAATAGAACACAGATGGACTGTCAATTTTTCGCTGATACTCCAAGTTCTGAAGCTTACTGCTAATTAAATCTTCTTTATCAATAAGAATTACCGCTCCGTTAACTCATGTCAGAGGAAGCTGTAAAAGCCTTAGGGCTAGACCATTAATATCTTAGAAACAATTCAAGACAGAATTACATTCTTTTTATCTAATAGAATCAGATGTTAGCTTGCAGAAGTCCATCCTAACTAAGAAAGGAACTAAAGAGTTAGTATCTATATTAAAACACGTTTGTAACACTTTATCAATTTATTTAACACACGAACAAATTTTTATTAGCGCTTGAGTGCGAGCAAAGGACGTGCATTCGTCGTAGGACTCTGGGGCGCAATGTGCTCTGCGACCGAGTGAAAGCGGGCAATAGAACAAAGGCGCAAAAGAAAAAAAAGAAACAAAAGTAACAAAAGGTCTGCGCCCGCGTCACCGGTGCGTGCATGTGCTCGCTGCACTAATTCGGCACACTAAGTTCGCCCGTCGGCTACGCTCGCCCACAAAATCTTACACCTATTATTCATTCAGACATCACATCAGTGTATATACGACTCCCACAGTACTCCCCCGCTGAGACCGAAGGTCACTGAGGTCGATAGTAGTCTGGAAAGCGGACAGTACGTCCCGATCTGGTTTTCCTTACTGGAACGGTTTCTTCTGTCAAAGTGGGGTTGATATTTTCAGGAACGGAATTGGCTAAAGTCGGAGTCTGCTCCGTTCTTGTTTGTGGTGTCGTGTTGTCATCTCTGGTCATATATGCTGGTTTCAGTCGATCTATGGTAACGGTGGACTCTCTTCGTAGTCGTAGTGTTTCGCCGTACTGCGGCCGGTCCGCAGCACCATACATGTCCATGTACGCTTCATCATATGAGCTAACACTAACGTCGGTTCGATTGGCCAGACTCTGAATCTTGTAGATAGGTGTGCGTAGTTGCGCTGGCGGCTGCGGTTGTGGTTGCGGTTGTGGTTGTGGTTGCGGTTGCAGTTGTGGTTGCGGTTGCGGTTGCAGTTGTGGTTGCGGTTGCGGTTGGGTTGCGATTGCGGTTGCGGTTGCGGTTGTAGTTGCGGTTGCGATTGTGGTTGCGGTTGCGGTTGCGGTTGCGGTTGCGGTTGCGGTTGCGGTTGGGTTGCGATTGCGGTTGCGGTTGCAGTTGTAGTTGCGGTTGCGATTGTGGTTGCGGTTGCGGTTGCGGTTGCGGTTGCGGTTGCGGTTGCGGTTGCGGTTGCGTTTGCAGTTGCGGTTGTGGTTGCGGTTGCGTTTGCGGTTGCGGTTGCGGTTGCGGTTGCGATTGCGGTTGTGGTTGCGGTTGCGGTTGCGGTTGTGGTTGCGGTTGCCATTGCGGTTGTGATTGCGGTTGCGTTTGCGGTTGTCATTGCCCCCGGTCAGCACTATGTTGACTTCTCCTCTGCGGCATATTACTGATCCGCTCCGTCTGCATTGCGCTCTCGACTACCGCTTCTGGATTCCATCTTAATGCTTGCTGCGTTCGTTTCGGGGTCACCAGTAAGGAGTTAGCGTCTTATTAAAAGACGTTTGTAACACTTTATCAATTTATTTAACACACGAACAAATTTTTATTAGCGCTTGAGGGCGAGTAAAAAAAGCGTGTATTCGTCGTGGAACTCTGGGGCGCAATGTGCTCTGCGACCGAGTGAAAGTGGGCAATAGAACAAAGGCGCAAAAGAAAAAAAAGAAACAAAAGTAACAAAAGGTCTGCGCCCGCGTCACCGGTGCGTGCATGTGCTCGCTGCACTAATTCGGCACACTAAGTTCGCCCGTCGGCTACGCTCGCCCACAAAATCTTACACCTATTATTCATTCAGACATCACATCAGTGTATATACGACTCCCACAGTACTCCCCCGCTGAGACCGAAGGTCACTGAGGTCGATAGTAGCCTGGAAAGCGGGCAACTAATACATAGCTACTTCCGCTATGCAGCAGTAGTCGTGCAATGAAGTGCACCGCCCGCCAGGCCGCTGATAAATGCGCGTGCGGCAAACAATGCGAAACACAACTACCACTGTTAATCTACTCTACACGTGTTTCACTCCTCCACGGGGCATCCTCAGGAGACGTTACACCGACCAGTGCTAAATACCGAGTATTATTTTTTTAAATCTTAACTCTTTAAAACATATGCCAAACTTAGGAATTCTTCGTCAATACCAAGGCATCGACATGATTTTTTTTCTCTTATTTTTCACGTTTTTGGACAATACTAAAATCAGAAATTGTAATCTTGAAACGCGATACAAATCTTGCGTCATCATTATCAGTTGGAAAATATGCTATTTAGTATTGTATGTCTAGATAGAATTTAGCTAGTACGTTCAAGAAGTACCATGGCCCCATTATACCGCGCCTTAGGTATGAACGCGGCGAGAGGGGGAAGGTAAGTTTTATTTTTGGCCACCACCTAGTTGCGTATTCCTTTGTTACGGTAGAGCTGTATCGTTTGCTTTAGTAAGTACCTACGTCGCATAGGCAGGAAACCGTCATCGATATACCACCATTGTGGTAGCGAAGAGGATACAGTTTAGCACACGCTTGAGGAGTGTACAGCTTGGAAAGAGCTGCACTGAGAACTCACCGACACTCTGGGGTATGACATATCGTTACCAGGTTTCGTTAAGGCGATGGTACAGAATGAGAATATCATGGAGTGCTGGTAAAAGCTTCTGCGAAAAAGTGATGTTACAACGGGCTTTGGATAGAGAGAGAAAGAACATCTTAGCTTGTTGTGGGTGTTATACCGCCTTTCTCCAACCCCCTTAGCATGGCGACAATCGCGTTGGCGACGGAGTTAGGATGATCTTCCGCAAGTAAGGAGTCAAAGCACTGTGCTACCGTCGTTGAAACTGCGGTAGTATGCGAAAGCATTCACGTAGTTTCAACAAAAGGCTTTCAAGTAGATCGTGGAGTTTTATTCGGTATGAGTCCAGCAATCCTTTCGTTGCCCACGCAGCGGAGGGGAATCCCATGCAGGATTTCCTTGCGATTAAAAAAAAAGAGCTCTTAACTTGTCGAATCGGGATTATACCTTCTTATCGAAGAGACGTGTATTTTAATTTTTTTCTTAAATAAAAATCACGAATTACCAACGACCTAC